>NC_057810.1:64865277-65188303 GCF_018294505.1 Triticum aestivum | reverse complement strand
CCGACATTTTTCTTTGGCGATCCCCACGCCACCGCCCCACCACCATCGGCGACCACCGCCCCCACGCTTAACCCTAAGATAGATAGTGGGGTACCTCTCTGACAAGCCCCCTTCCCCGCCGGCTCTGGTTCTTCCTTAACTTCGGAGAGCCAAAACTCCCTCAAAATCGACTGACCCAAAAGTCGATTCAGTCGATAGAAGTGTACCTAAATCGTAGCAGTATCGCAAGCAAGAGCAAGAGCGAGAGCAGCAACGCGAGCAAGAGCAAGAGTAATATCAAGAACAGACCAGGCAGGGGACCGAGAGCAAGAGCAGAGCAGTAACGCGAGCGAGAGCTAAAGCAGCAGTAGCTCCTACTGATGTGGACGTCACCGCTGAGGGAGCGACGCCGTGGAGGGAGTGGCTGGTGATGCCACCATGGATGGATCCGCGCAGTTTCGGCTCGAGACTGAGCGCCTGCAGCACCGTGAGATCGAATCAAGAAGAAAATGCGACGATTAGTGTACAACCTCTTTGGTGGCGCCGATTAGGCCATAGCTTCATCCGAGGAAACGGTGATGTTGCTGCACTTCTGGTGGTGCAGGTGAAGACGACGATGTGGGAATGTAGGTGGTGTGAAAGACGAGGGGAACATCAGGGAAGCTCCATGAAGGTGGAGAACGGGGTGGCTGAACCGGCGGGACGACGAGATCGATGACAGATCCTCATTCGGTACGGTGGATGAGGGACGTCGAGGTGTTGCTATGGATAACGTCATCGGGGAAGAGGCTCCGGCTAGGTGGCGGACGGAGGAGGGTGTGGGGCTTCGCAGGTTTTTGCAGCCTCGGTCTACGAATGGGTGGGCGGATGGAAAGGGAGTGGGGAACCATGGCTTAGGGACGCGCTTGTCCGAAATGTGGGGTAAGTTACGAAAGTACCCCCACCGATTTGAGGCGGTTCTTTCGGTTCAGGGGTATCACAGGCATTTCGCGTGTCGGGATTTCACAGGAGGTGGGAGTTTTTGCGCGCGTTGTAATTTTGGAATAGCAAGGCGCGGGTTGAGATGGAGGGAGTTGTCGGAGCACAATGAGACAAAGATACATCTTAATATTTTGGGTTAATAAGGCGATGGTTGAAATTTCTAGACAAGCCTAACGTGTACTGTACCAAATCAATTCGCACTTCCGTCGACGAAAAAACAAAAAGAAATCAATTCGCAGCACACAAGAGTGTCTACTCCCGTTTATTCTACCAAATCAATTTGCACTACAAATGTAATTCAAAACTTTGAATTCATGTTATGTCCAATTAAAATATTTTTCTACGTGTATAATGCATGCAACCTACTACTCAAATGAACGTTTTAGTGCATTCCAAACTTATATACTACCGGTTCAATTTGAACTAAATTTGAATTCGTTTCTCTATTCGAATAAGATCTACAATTATGATTGTTGTGAAGCCAAACCATTTGAATTCATTTCTCTATTTTAATAAGATCTACAATCATCATCATTGTCAAGTTAAACCATCATTTGTGTATTATCTTCACAGCACACCACATGATTACTCTCGAGTTAGATATGAACTATGTGTACTATATGAACTCGAACTCGATTTTTTGAATCCACTTTATGTTGATTTCAAATCACAGTACATTTCAATGTCTAGCTAGGTCTTCACAATCTAAACCATGTCTCATATGTATAAAGTGTTTATCACATAATGTATGGTTCCCCGCCCCCTACGCCTACAAGTATTTAGATGTGAGTTGCAAACACCACACATTACCACAAATTCAAATAAAATGTGAGATTGTTTGATATATAGTATTTTTTAGATTGTTCAATATTTAGTTGTAAGCTGAAAATGCAACACATTATCACAAATTCAAATAAAATGTGAGATTGTTCGATGTATAGTATGGTTTAGATTGTTCGGCATTTAGCTATGAGTTGCAAACGCCATGCATTATCACATTATGGTATAACATGTGCAAAACCACAGCACGTGTATCACCGCTATATTCATGCATGCATATGTTTATAACACTATGATCTCCTATTCAAATATATGAATCCACTTTCATATCAAATTATGATCTTTGTTAGTCTCTTACACCCACACAATCCTCTAACCTTTGTAGCTAGCACTAAATTTCTCTCATGCATGCACACACCCTCCTTGCCCTCCCCCTCCCTCAGTATTCTATCCATCGCGCACATTCATTTTTTTTCTTTAGGTCGTTCTGCCACAGTCTCCACAACTCCTTTCTGACACAGACCGATCAATAAACCTCTCCAGCGATGTCTGCCTACAACATACACACGCACCTTCCATCTCCTCCTTTCTGTGTCCATGCCTCGTGTCTCTCATACGGCCCCACACACGTGTAAACTCTCGCCCCTTTTTTCATGGATCTCACAACCGCACACTCCTCCCCCTATCTAGCTAGTAGCTCGGCCTCTTGCACCACCTCCCAGCTCCATTCCCTCTGTCTATCCGTCTCGCTGGGCCTTATTTGCCTCTAACGAATGGATGTACACAACCCCGATCTCCCGCTATACATATAGCTAGCTAGGTACTTATAACTCGTTTTTCCCCACGCATCGATCGATCTACCTCATTAGTTATGTCTCTCCCTTCCTCCGACAAACAACAATTGATCTACCGATCTAGTTAGGTTTGCTTACCAAACACATGGTTCCCCTTCATCATCCATGCATGCGTCCCGATAGATCTATCACGCACAGACACACACAGAAACACATCCCCACTCTTATTGATAATATTGCAGTTCTACCCTCATTTTGTCTAGTAGGCCTCTCCCACCATCTTCGAGAAGCAACTCCATCACCCATCCAGCACTCTACTCCTCTCCCTCCTTCTCTCCTCTCTCTCTCTCTCTCTGTCCCATCCTATTTCCCGTCCTTCGGTTATGTATGGATGTCGACCAATCTCCCTCAAGACATAGCTGGGTCTCTCCTTCTCAACACATATACGAGTCGTTCTACCTCTCTAGTTATGCCTCTACCTACCCCTCCCCCCACCCCTCATGCACACACCGATACATCGAGCTCTCTAGTCATGTCTCCCTGCCACACACAAACTTGACCTGTGCCCTCTGACGTTCCAGTAGGTCAGTCGCCCTATATCTTTGACTTGCACACACACAATTTCGATGGCTCTCTTCATCGATCTCGCACCCACCCACTTGATCCTCTCTTCTACTCTATTGATATCTATGACCCCTCCCTCTCTTCTGGTGGATCGCCCCCTCTATAGTGGCGGCTCTAGGAATTTGCAACCGGGTATTCATGTGTACTCATTTTGCCAAAATCATTGTTGTTTTTCGAAAATTGTCACTCTTTTGCCAAAATCAACATTGTTTTGTAAAAATCATGGGTATTCACATGAAGACCCATTGACCCAAGAATACCCCTAACGCCGCCCCTGCCCCTCTATATATGATATGGATAGGCCTCTATTTCACACACATTGCATGCAAAATTTTGTTTGAGATGTCATCGACACATATTCCCACAAATACATTCACGAAATCACACCCCCCAAACAAAAAACACTCATGAATGCACACGCCATCTGTCTAGGTTTGTATCTCTCTCTCACACACCCACATAGGTGGGGGACATGCACGAAGAGAAGCGGTGCACGCACGCCGCACGTACTCCCATCTCTTTCCCAACCACACCCGCGTGGGTACACGGTGGAGCTCATTTCTGTACGAAAAGGCAGCCCACGTGGTAATTTGACATGTTTACTGGTTGTCCACTTGATGGAGGGAGGATCGTCTACCACATGTGAACAACGACTTGACGCGTTATGTTAAAAAAGAGGCAAACCATGTGGGGCCTACCATAGGGGCAAGGCTCTATACACTGGAGTACTTTTGATGTGTCCCGTCAACTTGCAGAACAAGGAGAAGCTTGCTTAGTACGCCGTCTCCCCCGCCCATGGGCGCGGTGGCTCATAGGATGAGGTGAAGCTTGCTTACTAGTACGCCTTACACCCGCTCCCTCGCCCACGCGCGCGGTGGCTCGCAGGACGAGGAGAAAAATTTACTACTCCCTCCGTTTACTCCTTGTCCCTACCATGGTTAGAGAAATTATCTTATTGTTTGGAATATATGTCCTTTAGTACTCCCTCCATTTACTTATCCAATGCCACTATAAAACAATACATTTTGCATATAGACATATATTGACGTATTTTAGAGTGTAGACTCACTCATTTTGCTCTGTATGTAGTTCATATTGAAACGGACATAATAGTACACACTCTCCCTCGCCCCTCGACCCTCGCCCACGTGGTAGACGTGCAGCAATTCATTCGGTCTCATATAGCCAGAACGATATATACTGCAGTACCATTATTGCTTGACTTCTCGAAGAGGCGAAGAGCCAATCGCAAGGTTAATATTTTGGAGATGCCAAGCACAAGGTTTATAGAAGAACGAGTAGTAGGTGCCGCGTCATTCACAAATAAAGTATTTTTTCTTCAGTGGCACGTACGCAATATAAATAGGTTCCTATGGAGATAAAAGGAAACCACTCCACTATATAGATAGGTAGGACGAGCCTACACGGTTGCTTGTTGGGGTTGCTCTCTTCACACTCTCTCACACAAAACGACTGTGGCCACATCTCTAACATCCCGGCGGACGTGGGATGGATGCTTAGTGTAGATGCGGTCGCCGTCACCAATGGCAAAAACCCAGTGTCGGCACGTCCTGATCAGGGGTCCCCGCCATTCTCTCTCATAAAGCCGGTGAGGTTGCCTTCGTCCCTTGCTCACTTCCGCGACGTGGGTAGTTGCCGCCTCCCGCCACCCTCCTCTAGGTTGAGCTACGTCCCTACATCCCTCAGGTATAACTCCCTTTACAGCTAGCTTGCACCACTGCTCCAGCTGCCCACATCACTCCATGTGGATATTTCTCTACTTCTTTGCCCCACACATACCTCTACTGGCTTCTACATACTGTATTTCTGATGAGTTTATTTCTCATTAACTAGTCCTAGTAATCTTATTCTAATCACAGGGATGCTCATCTCGATTTTGGTGAAACTGCACAAAATGATCCGATGGTCAAAGGGTAGCAAACTTCATTTCTTGGGAAGCTCCAACATTGCTAACAAATTAAAGCCTAGTTAGGGTTTACAGTTCAAGGGCTAGGGACTACATGGATCTTTTTTTCTTTAGTTGTCTCTGTTCCAAAATAAGTGTCAACTTTAGTAGTAGTACAACTTTGTACTAAAGTTTGCATAAAGTTGAGACACTTATTTTGGAACGGAGGGAATACATATTGGCTGTGATCTGTCAATCATTAAGATGCAATAGCATGCATGTTAGTCTCCTTTGTATTTGATGAAATGTTGCAACGGGCAACCTTGGATGCAAGATACATGAAGCATAAGCTGGAAGCTTCATAGCATTGTACAAATTTATCTCGCCGGTAAATTATAGTACGCCACTATACTAGTACTATGTAAAGAGTTAGGTGTCACACGGTGTCCAGAAAATATGGTGATAGCGTGAGGTGGGCCATGTAATCACTGAGCCTACGTGTTTTCACTGCTCCGCTCTAAGAATGGAGAAAATTGTAATCAAGTAGTTCCTCCTTTCACTGAAAGCGTGGGATATCCAGCAGTCCTACCACCTCAGTAATAATGACCAATGAGCCATCAAATCACATAGACCCAGTAGTAAGTTGGACGGACAAAGCAACCATCACTCTCGAATCTTCTTCCACCTTCAACACAGGCACCAGTGAGAGGTCGTGTCTGCTCTATCCGAGCATGAATGCGGGACCGATTCTTTGGATCGTTGCTGACCGTTTCAGGCGGGAAGCGCATGCGGGCGATGGAGGGGCTTTGGGTGGGCCAGACTGGTCAGGAGCGGGTGTGGCAGCTGTCCGCCTGTCTTGACCGTCGCCCGGAAACGAGAGGATGCACCGACTCTCGCGGCTAAGTCGTACACTACACACCATCTCTCTGTAGGAGTAGGTTGATGTGTCGCTCTCTCTAACACACACACACACACATGCACACGCACACACAGGTTCATAGAATAGGAATATCGTGCGAGTGTGAAGCCACATGAAGTGAGATACAAATGGAGTACGTAGAAGAAGAGAAGAGGTGACGAATATTCCATCAAACCTGGACTAAGTAGTAGTACTCCCTCCGTCCAGGTGTTAAGTCATCTTACAGAAATCAGATATTTCCAAAATGTTTAGGCGTCGTCCATTAACTTCGCATCTCAATCCCCTCCTAGCCTCATTGCTAGCGAGTGTTGTTACTTAGGAAGCGTTTGGATCCTTAGCAAGAACAGCTTATAGCCTAGCCGAGCAAGGTTAGGCATTTGGAACTGTTAAAATATGTTAGCTTTTGTGGGCTAGCTAGCTTGGGTGGTCTAGAAAAACCTTGCTAGCTCAGGAGAGCCAGATCGGCTTGCTTCCGACGGCAAACTTTGCATAGTAGTAACATAGACTAGTAACATATGCATGTTACTAGTCCAAGTTACTCACCAGTATGACCAGCCTAAGCAATGTAACCAAATGCTCCTTACTCTGCCTTGTTATCTCCCCCAGAAACCCAATGCTTGGAGCGCAACTCTGCATTGATCAGTCAAGAAATCAAAGTTGGCTTGCATGCGAGTTAATACGTGGCCCTGCATGGTAGCTAAAACGACATCTCTCGTTGTTGGGATTAATTGTTGCGTTTAGAGACAGAAATCAGGGCTTTGATTGGAGGAAGGACCGGTCAAGTTTCTCCTTCTCCAATCTGCTTGCACCTTGGTCCCGTTGCACCTTCTAACGTGACTTGTTACACCTAGACGGATGGAATAGTACGAGATACGGTGGCACACTAACTTAGGTCGAATACAAGTGCCCGAAATTGTGTGCATGTTATAATAAGGATTCACTTAAAATAGTACGTGAGCGAACAGAGTGATCAATTGGATAGTGTTCACGAGCAGTAGCGAGATGTGTGAGGAAAGATACACCGCTGGCGCTTTTATGTTTTCTTATTAATTTGTTTGTTTCACCCTCTGACTGGTGGGACCCAACGTACTACGTGGAGAGAGGTAAGGTGACTAAGGCTGCATTATTTCTGTACTACCAACACTGCTTTAAATGCCAAAAGACCTTAGACTAGTCACAATGGATAGTAACTTAGACTAGTAACATGCATATATTACTAGTCTATGTTACTACCTCTATAGTGGGGAGTAACATTGTGTGGTATCATGCAACACTTCATTTATTAGGTTGTAGACTCATTTTGTCTTGGTAGGTGTGATGTTACAATAACTAGATATGTTACCACATGCCTCTCTTTCCTCATTAATTACTCGCCACATCATCTATTTTGCCTAAAGATGTTTGATGTTACCACCTATGTTACTCCCACTGTGGATAGTCTTACCACCAAAGCCACATGACATGATTATGATTTAAATCCCAATGACTCCCATGCAAAAAAACACGGCATGCTTGTCACAAGAATGCATGAATGTATAAAAGGTTATTTTCGTCTCGTTCAACATAGCAGGAGGGTGGTGTAGGTGGTTAGCCTGTTCGCTCATCAAACTTGAGGTCTCGGATTCAATAACTAAACTTGAGCATAATTTTGTTTTTGTTCAACTTCTTTCTTCCACCCAATGACTGGTAGGCCCCGCATGACACAGAGCGAAAGTGATCTGGGGCGGTGCCAGGAGGATTCTTTGACTGGTCAAAATGGATGGATACGGAGTTATACAATCTCGTAGTGACCGTAAAATCACCTTATCATGTATACGCTGCAGCCTTGGCGCTTGTTTTCTCGGGTTTGCACTCTCACACTCTCTCTCCAGTATATATATACATGCTGGAGCCTCAGCGCTTGTAATTGCTCTCTTCACACTCTCTCACCCTCTCCGGATCTAAACAAGACTTCGTTGGACTCTCTCTCTCTCTCCCCTCACTGCTGGTCAAAGAGCCAACAGGATCCGTCCGCCGGGAAGGGAAGGAGGCGTAACGATGTCGCCGTCGGTGAGGGAGGGAATCCACTACCGGCGCAGCTGTTCTCTTTCACCCAGCGGCGGTGTGGGAGGGCCTCCGACCCCTTCTTCTTTGCCGCCGTACATAGTGTGGGCCGAACGGCCTCCAGTCGCGCATCGAACCACACCCAAAGAACCTTAAGGTATAATTTACTTATTCCACATGCATTGCTCTAGCTGCATGTGGGCTTTTTCTGCTTCTGCACTCGAATCTAGGTGTTGGATCAAACAGGAAAGTAGTGGGGAAAGTTGTATAGCATGAATCTAGGATGTGGTTCAAAGAGGAAAGGAATGTGGGAAAGTAGTGGGGAAAGTTGTATAGCATGAATCTAGGACGTGGTTCAAAAAGGAAAGGAAGGGGTAAAGTAGTGGGGAAAGTTGTATAGCATGAATCTAAGACGTAGTTCAAAGAGGAAAGGAATGGGGGAAAGTAGTGGGGAAACTTGTATAGCATGAATCTAGGATGTGGTTCAAAGAGGAAAGGAAGGGGGAAAGTACTAGTACATATCTTTTGTTTTGGGGGACAAGGCTGTAGAGTTTGAGCAGGACTAGATTTGATGCGCTCACATAGGGAAAGGTGTCTAAAGATAACAAAACCGGGACCAACACAAATATGCTCCTTGGTTGTTTGTTCTTTGTTGCAACAGACTATGCATCACCCCTTCATACATTGGTAGATGCACATGGTGCTGGTGCGTTCACTGTCCCGCGCAACTCTTTAGCTGTTGTTAATCTAAGGCCCTGTTTGGTTAAAAACTTCCTAGTCCCTACCTGCTTGGTTCCAGGGACTAAACATGGACTAGAGGTTATTAAATGACATGCTAAAAGACCATGTTACCCCTAGTAATGAACTAATAGAGACAAGGTGCGATGCGGGGCAGGGGCAACTATTGGAAAAAGTCCGAAAAAGACTCTCCATTGGGGTCTTCTTTCTTTAGTCCCAAATGCCCACTTTTAGTCCCTAAAAGTCCCTCCTGTTTGGTTTAGATGGGACTGACACGGAGTTTTTTAGTCCCTACACCAAAATGTCCTTGTAAACAAACACCCTCTAATAATGCCGCTGGAAAATTGATGCAATGCCATAGTTAAAAGCAAATTACATGTTTAGTTAATATAATCTCTCTGTCAATATTAATCAATGCCATCATTTGAGAAATGCTACTATCTTGCTTTCTTTCCCATTTAGATAAGTTAGATGCATCTTTTTTTGGCTTTTGTGTCGTCCACCGTTATTGACCACTAGTTGTTTCCTTTGCACCTCTGTGTAAACAGGATTATCTACTTCACCTTGTTGCTATTGTGACCTTTTGTTGCACTGCACAAAACACTTGTTTTAAGAGTGTTTTGTGCAGTTCAACCAAAATGTCACACCGACAATGTTGCTTGATTGCTTGATCTTAGTGGAACTGCACAAGAGGAGATCTTACTTCCTATCTGTGTTGGCAAATTTGGTTCAGCTCTTCTTCTTGTGAGTTGTTTGAATTCCGCATCATGAGAGGTCAGTACTAGCCTTCTTTCACATGATTGTGCAGTGTGCTTTCATATGTTGTGCTGCTTGTATGGTAACGTTGCTTGATTTTAGTTAACTACACAAATGGAGACAAGACTTTCAATCTGTATGTGCACGGTAATATCCCATTGAGGTAAGATAAGGATATTTCACAATTGTTGGCCCGTATTTTGCCACTTTCATCAGAAAATTAGTGTCGTTATTTAGTACTATACTTGTGCTCCCTAATTGACATGCCAAATCTTACATTGAAGGTGAAGCTTGTCTGTTATTGAACCAAGTGATGAAGGGGAAGAACAAGCGGAAGAAAAGCAAAAATCAACTCCCGGTGCTGTAATGAAGCACTGGAACTGTGATGACACAAGTAATGATATAGTTTTGCATCTTAATTTATTGCTATGGCTGGAACGAGCAATTGTTTTGCCACTGATTTGATGCCACACTATTAATGTAATATGTGATTATCTCTACTTGTGCAAACAGGCATCTTCTTTGAAGATACCATATATTTTAGTGGAGCTGCACAAGAAGATGTTTGAAACATTAAACTAATCGCGAGGAGTATATAGTAAGCATGGCAACCATAGTACATAGCAACAGATGGTTCCAAAGAAGTGCTTCATCTGTATGCTCTACACAATAAGCCTCCTGACAAAGGTTGGTACTCGCCCACGGATTTCATCCATATGATTGAGCTTTGTCATCTCTATTGGTGTTGTGCTACTGTTTAGATATTGTCATGAGAAAGTGGTATTGTCCTTGAGAAGTGCTTCATCTGTGTTGTTTGAAATATTTCCTTTCCTTTTTTCGAGCAAATAGGGATGCTAGCATTTAGTTGTCCTCTTGTCTTTGCACAACAGGATCATCCTCCTCTGAAGAAGAATATGGAGTACGTGAAGTGACTAGTTTCGATTATGCCAGGATGAAGAAGCCATGTCTATCTTCTCATCAGAAGGAGCAGTTGAAGGATGTTTGCATTACTCCCCACAAGACCAAACAAACTTCAGCTCAGAAGGACTAACAGATGTCCATTTTGTTGCTATGATGCGCAAGTACAATGTTGTTCTCAGATTCTTTAAGGTGAGTTCCATTTTTTTAGAAGTGTGCTCTACATGGACCATGTAGGTGCCTGCTTAAACTGGAAATTCATAGAATAGTTTGCTTTATACTAATCACTTTTTTTGTATTTGTGCAAACAAGGGTGCTCAGCTTGATTTCAATGGGAACTGCACAAAATGTTTATGAATCCATCAAATCATTCATTTCCACCAAAAGAAAGGAGGTGCCGATAAGTTTAAGGCATTGCAACATATAAGGGCAAAATAATACAAGCTACACGCGAATTTGGTTGATTTTGGTGGAACTGCACAAAAAAATAGTTGGTTTATTTAGCACGATGTGCCATGTGTAGGACCTTGAAGTATGTCTAGAGGGGAGTGATTAGACTACTTGACCAATTAAAAACTTAACCTTTTCCCAATTTTAGAGTTTGGCAGATTTTAGCAATCTTTGGACAAGTCAAGCAATCATCACACTATTCAAGCAAGCATGCAAAGAGTATATAGCAGGGAAAATTAAAGCATTCAACTTGCAAGAAAGTAAGGGGAAGGGTTTGGAGGATTCAAACGCAGCTGGAGACACGGATGTTTTTGTTGTGGTTTCGATAGGTGGTGCTACCGTACATCCACGTTGATGGAGACTTCAACCCACAAAGGGTAGCGGCTGCACGAGTCCATGGAGGGCTCCACCTAAGAAGGGTCCATGAAGAAGCAACCTTGTCTATCCCACCATGGCCGTTGCCCACGAAGGACTTGCCTCACTAGCGGTAGATCTTCACGAAGTAGGCAATCTCCTTGCCCTTACAAACTCCTTGGTTCAAGTCCACAATCTTGTCGGAGGCTCCCAAGTGACACCTAGCCAATCTAGGAGACACCACTCTCCAAGAAGTAACAAATGGTGCATTGATGATGAACTCCTTGCTCTTGTGATTCAAATGATAGTCTCCCCAACACTCAACTCTCTCTCATAGGATTTCGATCTGGTGGAAAGAAGATTTAAGTGGAAAGCAACTTGGGGAAGGCTAGAGATCAAGATTCATATGGTAGGAATGGAATATCTTGGCCTCAACACATGATTAGGTGGTTCTGTCTCAGAACTGGTAAGTTGGAAGTGTAGGTTTTTTCTGATGGCTCCCTCCATGAATGAAGAGGAGGTGGAGGGGTATATATAGCATCCACACAAAATCTAACCGTTACACACAATTTACCAATCTCAGTGGGACCGAATCAACAAACTCGGTCGGACCGATTTAGTAAACCTAGTGACCGTTAGGATTTTCGGTAGAACCGACATGCAACTCGGTAGGACCGATATGGTTAGGGTTAGGGCATAACGTAATCTCGGTGAGACCGATTACACAAACTCGGTAAGACCGATTTTGGTAATTAGCTAACCAGAGAGTTGGTCAGGTAAACTCGGTGGGACCGATCCGCTCTTTTCGGTGAGACCGAAATGTTACGAAAGGGAAACAGAGAGTTTACATTGCAATCTCGGTGGGACCGATCGCTCACTTCAGTTAGACCGAAATGTTACGAAGGGAAACAGAGATATTACAATCCCATCTCGGTGAGACCGAGATCCCTATCGGTGAGACCGATTTGCCTAGGGTTTGTGCCAGTGGCTATGACATTTGAACTCGGTGGCGCCGTATAGAAAGAATCAGTGTGACCGATTTTGACTTTAGGTTTGGGTCATATAAGGATGTGAGAAATTAGTTGAGGGTGTTCGGAGCATATCACTAAGCACATGAAGCAAGAGGCTCATTAAGCAACACCTCATCCCTCCTTGATAGTATTGGATTTTCCTATAGACTCAATGTGATCTTGGATCACTAAAATGTAAAATGAAGAGTCTTGAGCTTTTGATCTTGAGCCAATCCTTTGTCCTTGATATTTTGAGGGATCCACTTTCATCATCCATGCCATGCCATTCATTGAGCTTTCCAGAAATAATAGTCTTGGAATAGCATTAGCTCAATGAGCTATATGTTGTTATGAATTACCAAAACCACCTAGGGATAGTTGCACTTTCAATCTCCCCCTTTTTGGTAATTGATGACAACATATAGATCAAAGCTTCAACAAATGATAATAAGATTAAAAAACATCGTTGCTTTGAGAAGTATGTGATAAGCAAGAGCTCCCCCTAAATTTGTGCATATTTTAAGATTTGCTTTGGACTGCAAATGCACAAGGAATTAGGCTCATGGGTTACTCTTCCATGTCACATACATCTTGGTGGAGCGCTCAAAATAATAAAGATTGAATACATGCACTCATCACCAAGCAAAGTGAATGATCATATAAGGATAAGTAAGATAATAACATATAACAAGCATAAGTGTAGCTTATGATCAAACACATGATCATCAATGTCTCACAGGTAATAGCATAGTATCTCAAGCAATCAAAAGGAAACAAAGTTCAACCAAGAAGACAAGAGAGAACAAAAGCAACACTCTCTCTCTCGAAACCTATGATCTATACATTTTTCTCCCCCTTTGGCAACAAGTTACCAAAAAGTTCATAGAAAATGCATAGTGCTAGATCGATTCTCAGGCTTGGTCTTTAGGTGGTGGTGTAGAGATGGATCCTTGGACGAAGACTTCAGTTGATGTAGATGGAGCTGGAGGAGTTGGTGCTGGAGCTGGTTGCACTGGAGCTGTAGGAGCTGTAGCTGGTGCATATGATGTGGCTCTTGTGTCTGTCACAGGCACTGCAGCTGACCTCTGGGCTCTAGGCACTCTGGCAAATGCATCAGTTGTTGTCTTGCCCTTCCTCTCCTGCATGTCATCCCGAAGCTGTTCCACAACTGACTGAATCTCAGTTACTTTGACATCAAGATCATATAATTTTTCTTCCATGATTCTTTCGAGGCTCTTCTAGTTTTGAGTTAGGGTGGCCAACCCCTTCTCAATCCTCAGTGTTGATGCTATCAAGTAACCAAGCTGCTCCTGCTTGTTCTTCAAAAAGTACTCAAATGCCTCCTCTTGAGTTGGCATCTTGGCAGCCTTCTCTTTCCTTGCTTTCTCCTTCTTCTCTTGAGCTTGCACTGATGATGGTTCATTCTCAGTCATGACAACTTGATTGTCCTCAAAGTCTGAATAGAGAGAAAAATGTTCTTAATCCAACTGATGTTTTCCTGTGCCCATCTTTGAGTTAATCAACTCCTGAATTTGTGGGGCATATCCACAACTTCTCTTCTGGTCTGCTGCAGTCCTCTTGATAGTTTCAACCATAAGACTCATGACCTTGAATTTCTGGGGTACATCAAAAATGTGTAGCAAGTTAATAGCATGCCCTCTAATCATGTTTTGGTCACCTGACTTGGGCAAAAGAGTGTGCCTTAAGATCCAGTTGATCGTAGGCATCCCTGACAGAAGAAAATGGACTGACCCAAACGAGAAAGTCTCAAGAGCTTTGTCTGGGATCTACTTGTACATATGTGACATAGAGTTTTGTCCCATCTTCTTCTTGGCATATACATCCAAGTCATCTTCACTCTCCTCTAGGGCATTGATCAGACTTGCCCATTCCTCTATGGTTGACTGGTATCTCGTTCCTTCAAACATCCAAACTATCCTCCCATCTGGATAGAAGTGTGATGTGGAGTAGAATTGCATAATGAGTTCATCATTCCAGTTGGTGAGCTTCTGCCCAACAAAATCTGCAACTCCACAAGCAACAAAACTGTCTTGCACTCCAGGATAGTGTTCCTCATTTTCCTTCATGTAGGTCCAGTCGACCCACCTCATATCACACACTATGGGTTGTTTGTCCAGCAAGATTGTCTCATAGAAGTCCTGTTGTTCCTTTGTGTGGAACCTATAATCTACAGCAGTCCTTCTCCTGGTGGCATATGGATCTGACAATCTCCACTGCCTGAGCCCTGCATCCTTTCTAAGCTTCATATTTTCAGCCACTGGATGCGCATCTTTGTGGTCTGGAATCTTGGGTTTGAGCTTCCTTAAGATATGCCCTTCTTCATCTTCCTCAGCAGCAACTTCAGGCATTGGGGCCTTGTTCTTCTCAGCTGCTGGTATACTCCTGGTATTTCTCTTTGGTGCAATCTTGGGCTTGGAGGCAGCTTTGGGTGCTTCTTTGGGCTTTGATGCTGCAGCCCCTGACTTTATAGCATCACCCATAAGCTTTTGTGCCTTAGGTGCTGGTTCAGCAACCTCTTCTCCCTCTTCCAACATGGAAGGTTGACCAACAACTCTGGCCATGGTCTTCTTGACCCTTTCCTTCCTTTTCTTTCCTTCTGTAGCTGGCTCTTTGGGATCAGGCTTTTCAGATACTTGAGTTGATCCTCTCGCTTTGGACATTGGTTGTCTTCCTGCTGGCCTTTTGATCTTCATGCCTGGCTTTACTGCAGTTGAGTTGTACTCCCTCTTGAGAACTACCTTCTTGGAAGTAGCCTCATCTTCAGCTGCCACATAGTCCTCATCCTCTGAGTCTGAGGTTCTCTTCCTTCTTGCTCTTGTGGCTGCTTTGGGCAAATTGCTACGAGTACCTCTGCTGCCTTCATCTAAAGTACTTGAGGGACTAGTGCCCTCACTCATGTGAATCTGCTCTACTGACTTGTTCTGACTATCACTTTGGTATGACATGCTGAAATCACTGACTGCTGACACTGTGAATAGTTATAGATGAGATAGAATGGATGAGCATCACAAAATGCAGAGATTTTTGCAAAAGAATGATTCAAAAAACTTAGTTTTAGTTTCCACAGAAAGCATTTCGGATCTATTGATTTTCAAACTCGATGATACCGAAGCAGTTTGGGAACCTAAACTAGTGAACTCGGTCAGACCGAGTCATAGTTCGGTGGCACCGAGACTGCTAGGGTTTCACAAAGTTCTAAAATCAGTCTCACCGATTTGTAATTGTTGGTCAGACCGAGACTTACAGTGCAATGGCCTTAGCCAAATCGGTGGGACCGAGTTTTTCAACTCGGTGGGTCCGAGATGGTTTCGGCGGAAACCTAACCCTAAATTTTCGAATCACATCTATTTTAAGGATTGTATCAACTGGATATGAGTGTTTCAATCGTGGCAAGATGCATTACAAACACAATGTGCTGAGAATCAGACGAGGATAGCACTGTGATCGTGTTCATACCCTAGTTCGGCGGTGAACTCGCTACGGCGGCAACGGCGGAGAAGAAATCCGTTGATGGCGGCAGAGACCAGCGACAGGAGGCGGCTAGTGATGAAGTTGACGATCCGTAGACCTAGTAGGCAGAGCGAGCTATACACGGGCGAGGAGTTTCGGAGAAAGTTTTCCAAATTTGCCCGTGAATATATATAGCCCGACACTGTCGGTGTGACCGAGTGGAACAACTCGGTGGCACCGAATGCATAACTGTTAACAGTTACAGCAACTCGATGTGACCGAAAAGTTCAAATCGGTTGTACCGAGATAGAAAACCTAGATCGACTTAGTGATCTCGGTAGGGCCGAAATGGAGGAATCGGTCAGCCCGAGAATCACAAAGAAGTTTTGGAAGTTTAAGTCTATGACGAATCGGGGACTCCGAGTGCTCCTCACACAGAGTGGTTCGAATCTGACTTGACCAAATTTTGTGATGTAGCATGAATAGAGTTTGAGACGAGAAAAGCATAGATAGCTAGAGAAGGTTCTTAGGCATTCTTGTCCATCCACTTGGCCAAAGAAAAATAAGCCAATCAATCAAAACAACAAGTGGATGTCCTCGAATGAGTAAAATATGCGACCAACATGCTCACACAATAAAATGACAAATGAAATATGTGGCAAAGCATGCACAACCAATTCTAGCATCTATCAAACAATTGGCGATGACTAGGTCATCTGTATATGAGTATATTGACTTAGGAGTCAAATGAGAACATTTGATCATAGGTCATACTCATCGTTTAGGCTCAAGTGGGATTACCACTTTTACATAATGCATTAATGTGTTCACAGCATTAAAGTTGCTTTGACTCAATTCTTAGATTTAAGCTCCCCCTAGATGTGAGATCCCCCCTTAGAGGGATAAACTAACCTTGGGTTTTGTCGATGATGACTTCATGTAGGTGTTGAAGATGTGTATGCTCAATGTTGATGTAGATCTTTTCGAGCAATCCTTTGGAGTGAGTTGCACTTTCAATACCTACATGGGTTAGTCCCACAAGGAACAAACAAGAATATCCATAGACATAGAGTGATGCGCACACAATATGATGTCCATGAAAACATTAGGTTACCTTGTCCCTTGCCTTACCAACATGAGGGTTTGTGACTCCTTGAACTAGTGCAAGATGTGGATGTTGATTGCACTTGTCCTTGCCATAATGATATGAGTGAAGAATGTTGGCGGAGTCACCCTCAAGAACTCTCTAGTTCTTCTTCTTCGGGATCCACATCATCTTGATGGGAATCCTTGGAGTTGTAGTTCTGCTTGATGAAGTAGAACTTGACGTAGTCTTGGGAACCCACTTGACCAAGGCCTTAGGTGCTTCTTCAAATGCATCAATCTCCTCTTGAAGCTTGTCCTTGCCTTTGTTCTTGTGGTCTTGTGGTGGAAGATCATCTTGTGCTTGTCCCTTGAAGTGTTGGAAATATGCCCTAGAGGCAATAATAAATGGATTATTATTATATTTCCTTGTTCATGATAATTGTCTTTTATTCATGCTATAATTGTATTATCCGGAAATCGTAATACACGTGTGAATACATAGACCACAATACATCCCTAGTAAGCCTCTAGTTGACTAGCTCGTTGGTCAACAGATAGTCATGGTTTCCTGACTATGGACATTAGATGTCATTGACAAGGATCACGTCATTAGGAGAATGACGTGATGGACAAGACCCAATCCTAAGCATAGCACAAGATCATGTAGTTCGCTTTGCTAGAGCTTTTCCAATGTCAAGTATCTCTTCCTTAGACCATGAGATCATGTAACTCCTGGATACCGTAGAAGTGCTTTGGGTGTACCAAACGTCACAACGTAACTGGGTGACTATAAAGGTGCACTACAGGTATCTCCGAAAGTGTCTGTTGGGTTGACACGGATCGAGACTGGGATTTGTCACTCCGGATTACGAAGAGGTATCACTGGGCCCACTCGGTAGTGCATCATCATAATGAGCTCAAAGTGACCAAGTGTCTGGTCACGGGATCATGCATTACGGTACGAGTAAAGTGACTTGCCGGTAACGAGACTGAACGAGGTATTGGGATACCGACGATCGAGTCTCAGGAAAGTAACATACCGTGCGACAAAGGGAAAAGTATACAGGGTTGTTTGAATCCTCGACATCATGGTTCATCTGATGAGATCATCAAGGACCATGTGGGAGCCAACATGGGTATCTAGATCCCGCTGTTGGTTATTGACCGGAGAACCGTCTCGGTCATGTCTGCATGTCTCCCAAACCCGTAGGGTCTACACACTTAAGGTTCGGTGATGCTAGGTTTATAAGGAAGACTTGTATGTGATTACCGAATGTTGTTCGGAGTCCCGGATGAGATCCCGGACGTCATGAGGAGTTCCGTAAGGGTCCGGAGGTGAAGATTTATATATGGGAAGTTGTCATACGTACACCGGAAAGTTTCAGGGACATATCGGTATTGTACCGGGGCCACCGGAAGGGTTTCGGGGGTCTACCGGGAGGGGCCACCCCTCTTGGTGGGCCACATGGGCCGCGTGGGGCAGGGCACCAGCCCCTGGTGGGCTGGGCGCCCCCACCCCCCTTGGGCCCATGCGCCTAGGGTTGGGGGGGGGGGACCCTAGTGGGGGCGCACCCCCCTTGCTTGGGGGGCAAGCCCCCCTCCCTGGCCGCCACCCCCCCTAGATCTCATCTAGAGGGGCCTGGCCCCCTTTCCCCTTCCCCTATAAATAGAGGGGCGAGGGGAGGGCTGAACACCTGATCCAAGGTGCAGCCCCTCCCCTCCCAAACACCTCTCCTCCTCCGTTGAGCGCTTGGCAAAGCCCTGTCGGAGTACTGCCTCTCCACCATCATCACGCCGTCGTGCTGCTGCTGGAGCCTTCTTCCTCAACCTCTCCTTCCCCCTTGCTGGATCAAGAAGGAGGAGACGTCGTCCGTACCGTACGTGTGTTGAACGCGGAGGTGTTGTCCATTCAGCACTTGGTCATCGGTGATCTGAATCACGGCGAGTACGACTCCATCATCACCGTTCCCTCGAACGCTTCCGCACGCGATCTACAAGTGGTATGTAGATGCAATATCTCTCCCATGACTCGTTGCTTAGATGAACTCATAGATGGATCTTGGTGAAACCGTAGGAAAAATTTTATTTTCTGCAACGTTCCCCATCGGTGGTAACAGCGCTAGGTCTATGCGTAGTTCTCTATTGCACGAGTAGAACACAATTTTGTTGTGGGCGTAGATCTTGTCAACTTGCTTGCCGCTACTAGTCTTTTCTTGCTTCAGCGGTATTGTGGGATGAAGCGGCCCGGACCGACCTTACACGTACGCTTACGTGAGACAGGTTCCACCGACTGACATGCACTAGATGCATAAGGTGGCTAGCGGGTGTCTGTCTCTCCTACTTTAGTTGGAGCGGATTAGATGAAAAGGGTCCTTATGAAGGGTAAATAGAAGTTGACAAAATCACGTTGTGGTTATTCGTAGGTAAGAAAACGTTCTAGCTAGAACCCAATTGCAGTCACGTAAAAGATGCAACAACAATTAGAGGACGTCTAACTTGTTTTTGCAGCAATTGTCATGTGATGTGATATGGCCAGAAGTTGTGATGAATGATGAATGATATATTGTGATGTATGAGATCATGTTCTTGTAATAGGAATCACGACTTGCATGTCGATGAGTATGACAACTGGCAGGAGCCAAAGGAGTTGTCTCTATTTTTTGTATGACCTGCGTGTCATTGAAGAACGCCATGTAAATTACTTTACTTTATTGCTAAACGCGTTAGCCATAGAAGTAGAAGTAGTCGTTGGCGTGACAACTTCATGAAGACACAATGATGGAGATCATGATGATGGAGATCATGGTTTCATGCCGGTGACGAAGATGATCATGGAGCCCCGAAGATGGAGATCAAAGGAGCTATATGATATTGGCCATATCATGTCACTACTATATAATTGCATGTGATGTTTATTATGTTTTATGCATCTTGTTTACTTAGAACGGCGGTAGTAAATAAGATGATCCCTAATAATAATTTCAAGAAAGTGTTCCCCCTAACTGTGCACTGTTGCTAAAGTTCGTCGTTTCGAAGCACCACGTGATGATCGGGTGTGATAGATCCTTATGTTCACATACAATGGGTGTAAGACAGATTTACAGGTCAGCTTGACGAGCCTAGCATGTACAGACATGGCCTCGGAACACAGAGACCGAAAGGTCGAACATGAGTCGTATGGAAGATACGATCAACATGGAGATGTTCACCGATGATGACTAGTCCGTCTCACGTGATGATCGGACACGGCCTAGTCGACTCGGATCGTGTAACACTTAGATGACTAGAGGGATGTCTAATCTGAGTGGGAGTTCATTAAATAATTTGATTAGATGAACTTAATTATCATGAACTTAGTCTAAAACTTTTGCAAAATATGTCTTGTAGATCAAATGGCCAACGCTCATGTCAACATGAACTTCAACGCATTCCTAGAGAAAACCAAGCTGAAAGATGATGGCAGCAACTATTCAGACTAGGTCCGAAACCTGAGGATCATCCTCATAGCAGCCAAGAAAGACTATGTCCTAGATGCACCGCTAGGTGAAGCACCCATCCCAGAGAACCAAGACGTTATGAACACTTGGCAATCACGTGCTGATGATTACTCCCTCGTTCAGTGCGGCATGCTTTACAGCTTAGAACCGGGGCTCCAAAAGCGTTTTGAGAAGAACGGAGCATATGAGATGTTCGAGGAGCTGAAAATGGTTTTCCAAGCTCATGCCCGGGTCGAGAGATAGGAAGTCTCCAACAAGTTCTATAGTTGTAAGATGGAGGAAAACAGTTCTGTCAGTGAGCACATACTCAAAATGTCTGGGTTGCACAACCGCCTGTCCCAGTTGGAGATCAACCTCCCAGAAGAGGCGGTCATTGACAGAATCCTTCAGTCGCTCACACCGAGCTACAAGAGCTTTGTGTTGAACTACAATATGCAGGGGATGGTGAAGACCATTCTTGAAGTATTCTCAATGCTGAAGTCAGCAGAGGTTGAAATCAAGAAAGAACATCAAGTGTTGATGGTCAATAAGACCACTAAGTTCAAAAAGGGCAAGGGTAAGAAGAACTTCAAGAAGGACGGCAAAGATGTTGCCGCGCCCGGTAAGCAGGTTGCCGGGAAGAAGTCAAAGAATGGACCCAAGCCTGAAACTGAGTGCTTTTATTGCAAGGGTAAGGGTCACTGGAAGCGGAACTGCCCCAAATACTTAGCGGACAAGAAGGCTGGCAACACTAAAGGTATATTTGATATACATGTAATTGATGTGTACCTTACCAGTACTCGTAGTAACTCCTGGGTATTTAATACCGGTGCCATTGCTCACATTTGTAACTCACAGCAGGAGCTGCGGAATAAGCGGAGACTGGCGAAGGACGAGGTGACGATGCACGTCGGGAATGGTTCCAAGGTCGATGTGATCGCCGTCGGTATGCTACCTCTACATTTACCTACGGGATTAGTTTTAAACCTCAATAATTGTTATTTAGTGCCAAGTTTGAGCATGAACATTGTATTTGGATCTCGTTTGATACGAGATGGCTACTCATTTAAATACGAGAATAATGGTTGTTCTATTTATATGAGAGATATGTTTTATGGTCATGCCCCGATAGTCAATGGTTTATTCTTAATGAATCTCGAACATAATGTTACACATATTCATAGTGTGAATACCTAAAGATGTAAAGTTGATAACGATAGTCCCACATACTTGCGGCACTGCCGCCTTGGTCACATTGGTGTCAAGCGCATGAAGAAGCTCCATGCTGATGGACTTTTAGAGTCTCTAGATTATGAATCATTTGACACATGTGAACCATGCCTCATGGGCAAAATGACCAAGACCCCGTTCTCCGGAACAATGGAGCGAGCAACCAACTTGTTGGAAATCATACATACCGATGTGTGCGGTCCAATGAGCGTTGAGGCTCGCGGAGGATATCGTTATGTTCTCACTCTCACTGATGACTTGAGTAGATATGGGTATGTCTACTTGATGAAACACAAGTCTAAGACCTTTTGAAAAGTTCAAGGAATTTCAGAATGAAGTAGAGAATCAACGTGACCGAAAGATAAAGTTCTTACGATCGGATCGTGGAGGAGAATATTTAAGTTAAGAATTTGGTACACACTTAAGAAAATGTGGAATCGTTTCACAACTCACGCCGCCTGGAACACCTCAGCGTAACAGTGTGTCCGAATGTCGTAATCGCACTCTATTGGATATGGTGCGATCTATGATGTCTCTTACTGATTTACCGCTATCATTTTGGGGATACGCTCTAGAGACAGCTACATTCACTTTAAATAGGGCACCGTCTAAATCCGTTGAGACGACACCGTATGAATTATGGTTTGGGAAGCAACCTAAGCTATCGTTTCTAAAAGTTTGGGGATGCGATGCTTATGTCAAGAAACTTCAACCTGAAAAGTTCGAACCCAAGTCGGAAAAATGCGTCTTCATAGGATACCCTAAGGAAACCATTGGGTATACCTTCTACTTAAGATCCGAGGGCAAGATCTTTGTTGCCAAGAACGGATCCTTTCTGGAAAAAGAGTTTCTCTCGAAAGGAGTAAGTGGGAGGAAAGTAGAACTCAATGAAGTACTACCTCTTGAACCGGAAAGTAGTGCAGCTCAGGAAAACGTTCCTGTGGTGCCTACACCGACTGGAGAGGAAATTAATGATGATGATCAAGGTACTTCTGATCAAGTTGCTACTGAACTTCGTAGGTCCACAAGGACACATTCCACACCAGAGTGGTATGGCAACCCTGTCCTGGAAATCATGTTGTTAGACAATGGTGAACCTTCGAACTATGAAGAAGCGATGGCGGGCCTAGATTCCAACAAATGGCTAGAAGCCATGAAATCCGAGATAGAATCCATGTATGAAAACAAAGTATGGACTTTGACTGACTTGCCCGATGATCGGCGAGCGATAGAAAACAAATGGATCTTTAAGAAGAAGACGGACGCGGATGGTAATGTCACCATCTATAAAGCTCGACTTGTCGCTAAGGGTTATCGGCAAGTTCAAGGTATTGACTACGATGAGACTTTCTCTTCCGTAGCGAAGCTTAAGTCCGTCCGAATCATGTTAGCAATTGCCGCATACTATGATTATGAGATATGGCAGATGGACGTCAAAACAGCATTCCTTAACGGGCATCTTAAGGAAGAACTGTATATGACGCAGCCAGAGGGTTTTGTCGATCCTAAGAATGCTAACAAAGTGTGCAAGCTCCAGCGATCCATTTATGGGCTGGTGCAAGCATCTCGGAGTTGGAACATTTGTTTTGATGAGATGATCAAAGCGTTTGGGTTTATGCAGACTTACGGAGAAGCATGCGTTTACAAGAAAGTGAGTGGGAGCTCTGTAGCATTTCTCATATTATATGTAGATGACATACTTTTGATGGGAAATGATATAGAATTCTTGGACAACATTAAGGCCTACGTGAATAAGTGTTTTTCAATGAAGGACCTTGGAGAAGCTGCTTACATATTAGGCATCAAGATCTATAGGGATAGATCGAGATGCCTCATAGGTCTTTCACAAAGCACATACCTTGATAAGATTTTGAAGAAGTTCAAAATGGATCAATCCAAGAAAGGGTTCTTGCCTGTACTGCAAGGTGTGAGATTGAGCTCGGCTCAATGCCCGACCACGGCAAAAGATAAAGAAGAGATGAGCGTCATCCCCTATGCCTCAGCCATAGGATCTATTATGTATGTCATGCTGTGTACCAGACCTGATGTAAACCTTGCCATAAGTTTGGTAGGAAGGTACCAACGTAATCCCGACAAGGAACACTAGACAGCAGTCAAGAATATCCTGAAGTACCTGAAAAGGACAAAGGACATGTTTCTTGTTTATGGAGGTGATGAAGAGCTCGTCGTAAAGGGTTACGTCGACGCTAGCTTCGACATAGATCTAGATGACTCTAAGTCACAAACCGGATACGTGTATATGTTGAATGGTGGAGCAGTAAGCTGGTGCAGCTGCAAGCAGAGCGTCATGGCGGGATCTACATGTGAAGCGGAGTACATGGCAGCCTCGGAGGCAGCACATGAAGCAATTTGGGTGAAGGAGTTCATCACCGACCTAGGAGTCATACCCAATGCGTCGGGGCCGATCAAACTCTTCTGTGATAGCACTGGAGCTATTGCCCTTGCCAAGGAGCCCAGGTTTCACAAGAAGACCAGGCACATCAAGCGTCGCTTCAACTCCATCCGTGAAAATGTTCAAGATGGAGACATAGATATTTGCAAAGTACATACGGATCTGAATGTCGCAGATCCGTTGACTAAACCTCTCTCGCGAGCAAAACATGATCAACACCAGAACTCTATGGGTGTTCGATTCATCACAATGTAACTAGATTATTGACTCTAGTGCAAGTGGGAGACTGTTGGAAATATGCCCTAGAGGCAATAATAAATGGATTATTATTATATTTCCTTGTTCATGATAATTGTCTTTTATTCATGATAGAATTGTATTATCCGGAAATCGTAATACACGTGTGAATACATAGACCACAATACGTCCCTAGTAAGCCTCTAGTTGACTAGCTCGTTGGTCAACAGATAGTCATGGTTTCCTGACTATTGACATTAGATGTCATTGACAACCGGATCACGTCATTAGGAGAATGACGTGATGGACAAGACCCAATCCTAAGCATAGCACAAGATCGTGTAATTCGTTTTGCTAGAGCTTTTCCAATGTCAAGTATCTCTTCCTTAGACCATGAGATCGTGTAACTCCCGGATATCGTAGAAGTGCTTTGGGTGTACCAAACGTCACAACGTAACTGGGTGACTATAAAGGTGCACTACAGGTATCTCCGAAAGTGTCTGTTGGGTTGACACGGATCGAGACTGGAATTTGTCACTCCGGATTACGGAGAGGTATCACTGGGCCCACTCGGTAGTGCATCATCATAATGTGCTCAAAGTGACCAAGTGTCTGGTCATGGGATCATGCATTATGGTACGAGTAAAGTGACTTGCCGGTAACGAGACTGAACGAGGTATTGGGATACCAACGATCGAGTCTCGGGCAAGTAACATACCGTCTGACAAAGGGAATAGTATATAGGGTTGTTTGAATCCTCGACATGGTGGTTCATCCTATGAGATCATCGAGGAGCATGTGGGAGCCAATATGGGTATCCAGATCCCGCTGTTGGTTATTGACCGGAGAACCGTCTCAGTCATGTCCGCATGTCTCCCGAACCCGTAGGGTCTACACACTTAAGGTTCGGTGACGCTAGGGTTATAAGGAAGACTTGTATGTGATTACCGAATGTTGTTCGGAGTCCCGGATGAGATCTCGGACGTCACGAGGAGTTTCGGAAGGGTCCGGAGGTGAAGATTTATATATGGGAAGTTGTCATACGGACACCGGAAAGTTTCGGGGACATATCGGTATTGTACCGGGGCCACCGGAAGGGTTCCGGGGGTCTACCGGGAGGGGCCACCGCTCTTGGTGGGCCACATGGGCCGCGTGGGGCAGGGCACCAGCCCCTGGAGGGCTGGGAGCCCCCCCCCCCCTTGGGCCCATGCGCCTAGGGTTGGGGGGAACCCTAGTGGGGGCGCACCCCCCTTGCTTGGGGGGCAAGCCCCCCTCCCTGGCCGCCGCCCCCCCCCTCTAGATCTCATCTAGAGGGGGTCGGCCCCCTTTCCCCTTCCCCTATAAATAGAGGGGCGAGGGGAGGGCTGAACACCTGATCCAAGGTGCAGCCCCTCCCCTCCCCAACACCTCTCCTCCTCTGTTGAGCGCTTGGTGAAGCCCTGTCGGAGTACTGCCTCTCCACCATCATCACGCCGTCGTGCTGCTGCTGGATCAAGAAGGAGGAGACGTCGTCCGTACCGTACGTGTGTTGAACGCGGAGGTGCTGTCCATTCAGCACTTGGTCATCGGTGATCTGAATCACGGCGAGTACGACTCCGAACGCTTCCGCACGCAATCTACAAGTGGTATGTAGATGCAATCTCTCTCCCATGACTCGTTGCTTAGATGAACTCATAGATGGATCTTGGTGAAACCGTAGGAAATTTTTTATTTTCTGCAACGTTCCCCATCATGAAGGAAGTAGGATCATACTTCTCTTGTTGAGGAACAAACTTTGTCTTGGGGTATTGATCTTCTTCCCATTCAACTCCATTGGCATTGAACTTTCGTTCAAAACCAACACCTTGATTCTTCCGGTGCCTTCCTTGCTTGCGTACAATTTCCTCGAATTGCTTACTCCCGGCAAGGCTCTTGTATACACCTTTCTCTATAATTCCCTTCAATAAGCTATTTTCTTGCTCAAGTGTAACTTGGCTAAGAGAATCATTAGTGGAATCAAGAGAACTACTAGAAGCAACAATATTGGATTTATCATTGTTATTGTTACTACTAGAGGAAGAATCTTTCTTGTTCTTGTTACTAGACTTGACTTGAGGCATGTAAGTAGATAAGAGTAAACGCTTGGCAATATAAGAAGAACTTTTCTTGCGAATATCATCATTGATTGCCTTTAAGAACTCATGCTCTTGCTCAAGATTGAGCTTTTCAAAGCGTAACTTCTCATGAGCCCTTAAAAGTTCTCGATGATTTTCAAAGATAGTTTCATGAGCTAACTTAAGAGTGTTTAGTTCTTTAGTTAGAAGCTCAATCTTCTCCTTATCATTGTCATTCGTTTTATCTTGTTTAGCATGATTAATTGACGTTTCATCATAGTATTCATCACTAGAGTTGTCAATAAGTAAATCATCATCACCTAGCAAGTCATCTTCATCACTATTGAAATCAACATACTCGGGATGAGTTACCTTAGGGCCTTTAGCCATGAAGCATCTTCCAATTCCTTCATTTGGTGAGTCAAATATGTCGTAGAAGTTGGTTGACACAAGTGCTAGACCGGCAACACCTTCATCTTGAGTATGTTCGGAGTCGGAGTGATAGCTTCTCTCGGAGTGATGTTCAGAGTCGGAACCGGATACCCATTCACCAACATGAGCTTGATGTCTTCGTTTTGTGTAGCTCCTTGATGACTTGTCCTTCCTTTCTGAATCCTTGCTTCTCCGTGAGGGTCTTCGTTCATAACGATCATCTCTAATCGTCCTCTCTCTTGGTGGTGATTCTTCTCTTCTACTTCTTCTTTTTGGAGAATCTTCTCTTCTTTTGTAGGGTGTCGTACACTCATTGGAATAGTGTCCGGGTCTCCCACGATTGTAGCAATTGCGCTCTCGACTAGAAGATCTTTTGTCATTGTAGGACCTTGACTTAGACCTTCTTTCTTTGCTTCTACTCTTGTAGAATTTGTTGAAATTCTTCACCATTAAGCTCAATTCTTCATTGAAGGTTTGTTTCTCACTTGATGATGTGGGGGCTTCACATGAGGCTTTGTAAGCACCACTTGACTTGTTGTGAAGTTCCTCCTTATCCTTGAATGACATCTCATGAGCAACAATTCTGCCAATGACTTCCGTTGGCTTGAGATTCTTGTAATTGGGCATCATTTGAATCAATGTGCTCATGGTATCATATTTTCCATCCAATGCTCTTAGGATCTTCTTGATGATGAATCCGTCGGTCATCTCTTGACTCCCTAAGCCGGCAATCTCATTTGTGATAAGAGCAAGCCTAGAGTACATTTCAGCGAGACCTTCACCATCCTTCATTTTGAACTTGTCAAGCTGACTTTGGAGCACATCCAACTTGGATTCCTTGACGGAGTCGGTACCTTCATGCATATCAATCAAAGTGTCCCAAATTTCCTTTGCATTCTCAAGACGGCTGATTTTGTTGAATTCTTCAGGGCACAATCCATTGAAGAGGATATCACAAGCTTGAGTGTTGTATTGCAGCATCTTCAATTCATCCGCACTAGATTCACGGTTCGGTTCTCTCCCATCAAAGAATTCACCTTGCAAGCCAATACAAACAATAGCCCAAACGCGGGGTTATGTCCGAGAATATGCATTTTCATCTTATGCTTCCAACTAGCAAAATTAGTACCATGAAAGTAAGGACCTCTACGGTGATAATTTCCCTCGCTAGACGCCACACTCTCCTAGGTTGTGAAACCAAGGCTATGACCACCAAAAGCTATGGAAATCAAAGCAAATGGAGACCAAAGCTCTGATACCACTTGTAGGACATTGAAGTATGTCTAGAGGGGGGGTGATTAGACTACTTGACCAATTAAAAACTTAACATTTTCCCAATTTTTGAGTTTGGCAGATTTTAGCAATCTTTGGACAAGTCAAGCAATCATCATACTATTCAAGCAAGCATGCAAAGAGTATATAGCAGTGGAAATTAAAGCACTCAACTTGCAAGAAAGTAAGGGGAAGGGTTCGGAGGATTCAAACACAGTTGGAGACACGGATGTTTTTGCCGTGGTTCCGGTAGGTGGTGCTATCGTACATCCACATTAATGGAGACTTCAACCCACGAAGGGTAACGGCTGCGCGAGTCCACGGAGGGCTCCACCCAAGAAGGGTCCATGAAGAAGCAACCTTGTCTATCCCACCATCGCCATCGCCCACGAAGGACTTGCCTCACTAGCAGTAGATCTTCACGAAGTAGGCGATCTCCTTGCCCTTACAAACTCCTTGGTTCAACTCCACAATCTTGTCAGAGGCTCCCAAGTGACACCTAGCCAATCTAGGAGACACCACTCTCCAAGAAGTAACAAATGGTGTGTTGATGATGAACTCCTTGCTCTTGTGATTCAAATGATAGTCTCCCCAACACTCAACTCTCTCTCATAGGATTTGGATCTGGTGGAAAGAAGATTTGAGTGGAAAGCAACTTGGGGAAGGCTAGAGATCAAGATTCATATGGTAGGAATGGAATATCTTGGCCTCAACACATGAGTAGGTGGTTCTCTCTCAGAACTGGTAAGTTGGAAGTGTAGGTTTGTTCTGATGGCTCTCTCCACGAACGAAGAGGAGGTGGAGGGGTATATATAGCCTCCACACAAAATCTAACTGTTACACACAATTTACCAATCTCGATGGGACCGAATCAACAAACTCGGTCGGACCGATTTAGTAAACCTAGTGACCGTTAGGATTTTCCGTGGGACCGACATGCAACTTGGTAGGACCGATATGGTTACGGTTAGGGCATAACGTAATCTCGGTGAGACCGATTACACAAACTTGGTAAGACCGATTTTGGTAATTAGCTAACCAGAGAGTTGGTCAGGTAAACTCGGTGGGACCGATCCGCTCTTTTCGGTGAGACCGAAATGTTACGAAAGGGAAACAAAGAGTTTACATTGCAATCTCGGTGGGACCGATCGCTCACTTCGGTTAGACCAAAACGTTACGAAGGGAAACAGAGAGATTACAATCCCATCTCGGTGAGACCGAGATCCCTATCAGTGAGACCGATTTGCCTAGGGTTTGTGGCAGTGGCTATGATATTTGAACTCGGTGGCGCCAGATAGAAAGAATCGGTGTGACCGATTTGGACTTTAGGTTTGGGTCATATGAGGATGTGAGAAAGTAGTTGAGGGTGTTTGGAGCATATCACTAAGCACATGAAGCAAGAGGCTCATTAAGCAACACCTCATCCCTCCTTGATAGTATTGGCTTTTCCTATAGAATCAATGTGATATTGGATCACTAAAATGTAAAATGAAGAGTCTTGAGCTTTTGAGCTTGAGTCAATCCTTTGTCCTTGATATTTTGAGGGATCCACTTTCATCATCCATGCCATGCCATTCATTGAGCTTTCCAGAAATAATAGTCTTGGAATAGCATTAGCTCAATGAGCTATATGTTGTTATGAATTACCAAAACCACCTAGGGATAGTTGCACTTTCAATCTCCCCCTTTTTGGTAATTGATGACAACATATAGATCAAAGCTTCGACAAATGATAATAAGATTAAAAAACATTGTTGCTTTGAGAAGTATGTGATAAGCAAGAGCTCCCCCTAAATTTGTGCATATTTTAAGATTTGCTTTGGACTGCAAATGCACAAGGAATTAGGCTCATGGGTTACTCTTCCATGTCACATACATCTTGGTGGAGCGCTCAAAACAATAAAGATTGAATACATGCACTCATCACCAAGCAAAGTGAATGATCATATAAGGATAGGTAAGATAATAACATATAACAAGCATAAGTGTAGCTTATGATCAAACACATGATCATCAATGTCTCATAGGTAATAGCCTAGTATCTCAAGCAATGAAAAGAAAACAAAGTTCAACCAAGAAGACAAGAGAGAACAAAAGCAACACTCTCTCTCTCGAAGCCTATGATCTATATATTTTTCTCCCCCTTTGGCAACAAGTTACCAAAAAGTTCATAGAAAATGCATAGTGCTAGATCGACTCTCAGGCCTGGTCTTCAGGTGGTGGTGTAGAGATGGCTCCTTGGACGAAGACTTCAGTTGATGTAGATGGAGCTGGAGGAGTTGATGCTGGAGCTAGTTGAACTAGAGTTGTAGGAGCTGTAGCTGGTGCAGATGATGTGGCTCTTGTGTCTGTCACAGGCACTGTAGCTGACCTCTGAGCTCTAGGCACTCTGGCAAATGCATCAGTGGTTGTCTTTGCCTTCCTCTCCTGCATGTCATCCTGAAGCTGTTCCACAACTGACTGAATCTCAATTACTTTGACATCAAGATCATAGAATTTTTGTTCCACGATTCTTTCCAGGCTCTCCTGGTTTTGAGTTAGGGTGGCCAACCCCTTCTCAATCCTCAGTGTTGATGCTATCAAGTAACCAAGCTGCTCCTGCTTGTTCTTCAAAAAGTCCTCAGATGCCTCCTCTTGAGTTGGCATCTTGGCAGCCTTCTCTTTCCTTGCTTTCTCCTTCTTCTCTTGATCTTGCACTGATGATGGTTCATTCTCAGTCATGACAACTTGATTGTCCTCAAAGTCTGGATAGAGAGCAAAATGTTCTTTATCCAACTGATATTTTCCTGTGCCCATCTTTGAGTTAATCAACTCCTAAATCTGTGGGGCATATCCACAACTTCTCTTCTGGTCTGCTGCAGTCCTCTTGATAGTTTCAACCATAAGACTCATGACCTTAAATTTCTGGGGTACATCAAAAATGTGTAGCAACTTTATAGCATGCCCTCTAATCATGTTGTGGTCACCTGACTTGGGCAAAAGAGTGTGCCTTAAGATCCAGTTGATCGTAGGCAGCCCTGACAGAAGAAAATGGACTGACCCAAATGAGAAAGTCTCAAGAGCTTTGTCTGGGATCTCCTTGTACATATGTGACATAGAGTTGTGTCCCATCTTCTTCTTGGCATATACATCCAAGTCATCTTCACTCTCCTCTAGGGAATTGATCAGACTTGCCCGTTCCTCTATGGTTGAATGGTATCTCGTTCCTTCAAACATCCAAACTATCCTCCCATCTGGATAGAAGTGTGATGTGGAGTAGAATTGCATAATGAGTTCATCATTCCAGTTGGTGAGCTTCTGCCCAACAAAATCTGCAACTCCACGAGCCACAAAACTGTCCTGCACTCCAGGATAGTGTTCCTCATTTTCCTTCATGTAAGTCCAGTCGACCCACCTCATATCACACACTATGGGCTTCTTGTCCAACAAGATTGTCTCATAGAAGTCCTGTTGTTCCTTTGTGTGGAACCTGTAATCTACAGCAGTCCTTCTCCTGGTGGCATATGGATCTGACAATCTCCACTGCCCGAGCCATGCATCCTTCCTAAGCTTCATATTTTCAGCCACTGGATGAGCATCGTTGTGGTCTGGAATCTTGGGTTTGAGCTTCCTTAAGATCTGCCCTTCTTCATCTTCCTCAGCAGCAACTTCAGGCATTGGGGCCTTGTTCTTCTCAGCTGCTGGTATACTCCTGGTATTTCTCTTTGGTGCAATCTTGGGCTTGGAGGGAGCTTTGGGTGCTTCTTTGGGCTTTGATGTTGCAACCCCTGACTTTATAGCATCACCCATAAGCTTTTGTGCCTTGGGTGCTGGTTCAAACGAGGACCGAAGGGACTACATGTGAAACTGCTCCAAACGAGGTGATCACCCAGGGAATAATGCTAGTACGTATTGTTTTGCATGTTCATCCAATGCCAACGATACAAGAATCTGAACTAACCAAACTAAATTCATTCATACACTACTAGAATCAGCTACTTTGCCATCTGCTAGCGGACGGCAAAGAAGCTCTTTGCCATAAGCTACCGAAAAGCAGACGGCAAAGAAACAGCTGATGGCAAAACAGGCCTTTGCCATCTGCCCGCTCTTTGCCGTCAGCCAGCTGATGGCAAAGAATCTTTGCCGTCAGCTGGCTAACGGAAAAGAGAGAGGTGCCCCCCACTAACGAGCCGATTAGAAAAATCTTAACGCCCCCACCTCTTTGCCTTCTGCTAGCAGTCGGCAGCAGTCAGCAAAGAGAGATAAAGGCGGACGGCAAATAGCAGACTAACTAACGCCCCCCCCCCCCCCCCCGCCTGTTACTCTCTCTTCTCTCCCTCTCTCCTCCTCGACGCCCCACCACCAGATCCCCACCCACCACCGCCGCTGGCGCCCTCGGCCCCCGCCGACGCCTCCGGCGCCGCCCCCGCCCCTGCTTGGCCCGTCGCCCCACCATCCCTCCGCCCCCACTCCACCCGTTGACGCCCTGTCACCCTGCCACCCGCCGCCCGGCGCCCCCGCCCCGCCACCGCCCCCCTTGCCCCGTCGCCCCACCACCCCTCCACCCCCACCCCACCCGCCGACGCCCAGTCGCCCCGCCACCCGCCGCCCCTGTCGCCCCGCGCCGCCCCCGCCACCGCCCACGCCACCGCCGCCCGACGCCGCCACAGCCACCAGCCCCGCCGACCGTCCCATTGCGCCGGTGAGGGACTACTTCTTTTTTCTGTTTTTTCATATTTTTTTGCTGTTTAATTGTTAAGTGCTAGATATGTGTTAGTGTTAGTGTTAGAAAAGAATTAGAAGAAGTAGAAGTAGAAGTAGAAGAAGAAGAAGAAAAGAAAAGAAGTAGAAAAAAGATGAAAAAAGAAAAAGAAGAAAAGAAGTAGAAGAAGAAGAAAGGAAGAAAAGAAAAGAAGTAGAAAAAAGATGAAAAAAGAAGAAGAAGAAAAGAACTAGAAGAAGTAGAAGAAGAAGAAAAGAAGAAACAAAAAGAAGTAAAAAGTAGAAAAAACATGAAAGAAGAAGAAGAAGAGAAAGAAAGAAGAAGAATGATATGAGGAAACACCCCGACCCCCTAACCCCGACACCACACCCCGACACCCCGACCCGCTGACCCCCCTGACCCCGACACCACGCACCCCGACACCCCGACCCCCTGACCCCTGACCCCGACACCACACCCCGACCCCGACATGACACCCCGACCCCTGACCCCCTGACCCCGACACCCAGACTCTGACACCACACCCCCACACCCCGACCCCCTGACCCTGACACCCTGACCCCGACACGACACCCCGACCCCCCGACCTGGAAACAGCACGCCGACCCTGACACGGCACCCCGACCCCCGACACCTCCCGAAAAGGTGTTCTTTGGCATTCTAGAGGCCGACGGGGTCATATTTTATGAATTATTAGTTAGGTCATATATTTTTTAATTTTGTTATGAAAAACATCATATATAATTGTGTTGATCGAGTAGATTTAAATGTGCAGTTGTTTCATCGCTGCGAGGTTTGGTGTTTGACGACCTCGCCGTGCGTTTGACGAGCTCTGCCCCTTTGTTCGTGGGTGAGCACAAATGACATGTCCTCCTCCCCCATTAATTATTTGCTATGTTCCAGTGTTTGTTCCCATGAAACTTGATAGCTAGCTATATATGTGTCTTGAATCATGAGTATGCGTAACCAATATGTGTCTCCCATTCGAAAGTGTCATAGTTATAAATATGCATGCATTTCCATATTTATAACCTTGATTCTTTTGAGTTGTCCAACGCTATCCATGGACAGCCCGAGTATGTGCAGATTGGGTTCGTTTTTCGCATATGCTTTGCTCCGGATTCGACGCATAAATTTCATCAGTGCCTCCGATGTTGTTCTCCGGGTACACATCCTCTCTGTTTTTTGCAGAGACGTGTATCAGGAGAACATCGGGGAGGTGCTGCCGAAATTTTGTGTCGGATCCGGAGCATAGCATGGGAAAATGAACCCAATCTACACATACTCGGGTGGGATTAGGACCTATCATTACCTATTAGAGTGTAGGTTGCATGGACGTAATAAAATTGACAAAGTAGATCAACTGATGAATATATACATGGTGAATTATATATATATATATGTTGTGTGTCCAGTAGCTCTGAAAGTCAAGATGAGTGATCGTGCGTGGATGTATACCGGTCACACTGGTCAGAACAAATGGAGCGTTGAATGGTTCACAAAAACCAAGGGGTTTGTGCAAGCTGCATTTGCAAATGGCCAGAGGAAAACCTGGTGCCCCTGTTTCCGGTGCGGCAATTGGGAAAAGAGGACAGAGGCTAAAATGGGCAAACACCTGCAGAAGAGTGGTTTTACGCCCGATTATATGGTGTGGACATTTCATGGTGAGTCTGCCCAACGTGACCGAGCTGAGGTGGATCGTCGTTGCACCGACGAGCATGGTACCGGGATGGAAAACATGGTGCAAGACTATGATGATGCTCGGGATTCGGACGAGGAGATGGAGGAATCTGCAAAGGCCTTCAATGAAATGTTGGAGTCTTCAAAACATCCGCTCCACGAGCACACTGAGCTTTGTCAGTTGGATGCCATCTCACAAGTAATGGCTCTGAAGGCTCAGTTCAACTTGGGCAGAGAATGCTACGACGCAATTATGACAGTATTTGGACGCTTTCTACCCAAAGGCCATGTAATGCCTGCCAACCTGTACCAGTCGGACAAAATCCTCTATGCACTGAAGATGCCCTATGAGAAGATACATGCCTATGAGAAAGGATGTGCCTTATTTAGTCTTGACTATGCGGACTTGAACTATTGTCCCATTTGCAAGTCTTCCAGGTATGTTGTGGTAGACAACGGTATGGGTGAGAAGACACAGACCAAAATCCCCGTTAGTGTTCTTCGATATATGCCAATCGTACCAAGACTTCAACGTCTTTTCATGGTCGAAGAGACGGCCAGACAGATGACATGGCACAAAACAGGCAAAAGAACCGAACTAGATGTAGATGGGAATCTGATGATGGTACACACATCGGATGGTGTTGCGTTGAAAAAGTTTGATGAATTACATGCTGACAAAGCGGCAGATCCGAGGCATCCACGAGTCTGCATCAGCACGGATGGGTTCAGTGTGTTTGGTATGACGACAGCCCAATATAGTTGTTGGCCCGTATTTGTCTTTCCACTCAATCTCCCCGCTGGACAGATTATGCAAAGAAAGAACATTTTCCTGATGTTGATAATTCCAGGGCCCAGCTATCCGGGGAAAAATATGAATGTGTACATGCAGCCACTTAAGGACGAATTGCAAGAAGCCTGGGATAATGGGTTCAAGACATACGACGCCTATAGCAAACGGAACTTCATAATGCGTGTCTGGTACATGTACTCAGCGCATGACTTGCCGGCGTATGCGCTATTTGATGGCTGGTGTGTGCATGGGAGGTTCCCGTGCCCCACATGCAAGGGAGCTCTTGAGTTTCATTGGCTTCAGGCCGGTCGCAAGTTTTCTTGCTTCGACATGCATAGACAGTTCCTAGATCCTCGCCATAAGTTTAGGAAAGACAAGAAGAACTTCATCAGAGGTAGAGTTGTCAAAAACTCTGCACCACCTGCATTGACAGGCCAACAGACCCTGGATCAGTTAAACACTCTCGATCCAGATCCAGAGCGTCCAGGGTACTTCAAGGGGTATAATTCCAAGCATGCCTGGACTCACAAAACATGCTTATGGGATCTGCCTTACTTCAAAGACCTCCTTTGCCCACACAACATCGACGTGATGCACACTGAGAAGAATATCGCCGAGGCACTTTTTGGTACTTTGTTCGGCATAGATGGGAAGTCAAAGGATAATACTAAGGGTAGAGTCGATCTGGAGGCGCTATGTGATAGGCCGTTACAAAACATGAAAGAACCAAAAGGAAAGCAGAACTAGACGAAGCCAAAGGCATGGTTCAATCTTGGAAGGCCAACTATGAGGGAAATTATCTTGTGGGTGAAAATGCAGTTGATGTTCCCCGATGGGTATGCAGCAAATCTAAAGAGGGGAGCGAGTCTTGATAAATTGAAGATACTTGGTCTCAAGAGTCATGATTGGCACATATGGATTGAGCGGGTAATGTCGGTGATGTTGCGTGGCTTCATCCTTGAGGATGAATGGCTAGTACTGGTAGAACTCAGCTAATTCTTCCATGTTCTTTGTGCAAAAGAACTATTGCCTGGCGTGCTAGAAGAAATGGGAGACTTGGAGCCAGAGTTGATCTGCAAGTTAGAGAAGATCTTTCCACCAGGCTTCTTTAATCCAATGCAGCATTTGATTTTGCATCTCCCGACCGAGGCAAGATTGGGGGGGAGCGTGCAAAATCGTTGGTGCTACCCAACTGAGAGGATGCAGAAGACGCTTTGACAAAAATGTAAAAATAAATGTAGAATTGAAGCATCGATGGCTGAGGCATTCATCATTGAGGAGGCGGCAAACTTCGTGACACCACACTACGAAGCCAAAATAGTCATTTGCATAATCCGAAGCCTCGGTACAATGCTGACGACCCTAAAAAGGGTGGATCCAACCTCAGCCTATTCAAATGGAATCTCGCACCAGCTAGTGTTTCAAATCCAGTATCTTTGGATAACGAAGAATGGCGGACCATTTCATTGTATATCTTCAACAACCTGATAGAAGTGCGGCCGTACATCGAGTAAGTTCTCGATACATTGTTTCGCAACTTCTATTTCCTTTGAACTGCTCTTATTCCTGGATATTTCATACAGTCGATACGTCGCCGTATTCTCGTATGGAGCGGTGATCCAAAAGGATTCCGTCGAAGAGTATGAGCTTCTCACAAAGCAAGGAGGCGGCTATCCCGGTTTCATCTCTTGGTTCAAACAAACGGTAATTTCTATTAGACAATTTCATTTCATTCGCTAATTTGTGCGTAATGCAACAATCCTTTCATATTAAACTTGTAGGCTAATTCAGATTCTATGGACGCCGAATTGAGACAAGTCGCTAATGGTTTTGACTATAAGGTCCGTTCATTTGACAAATACGACATCAACGGGTATCGCTTTCGTACCTATGGCAAAGAGCTATCTATGGTCGACCGAAAGTCTACAAATTGTTGTGTATCTGCTATCGGCGATGATACTGATCGAGATTATTAGTAGTCAGGTATTCAATTTTTTTATGTTGTACTTGATGATGATACACTTAAGTGATATACATATTATTATTCATGTCGGTCTTTTTTTAATGTTGTACTAATTTCGTTTACTCTTTGTCATGGTAGGTGTTGAAAGATGTTGGGCGTTGGTCGGCAGCACGCCGAGGCCCCTTCTTCGTCGCCGCGTGGTGTGAGGTCTTCCATTCCACACGCACCTCTCTGACGAGCGTTGCTGGACAGTATGGCGACACCGCCGGGCCCTTCTTCATCGACCGCGGTGCCTAGCAGGGGACGAGGTAAGAAGAAGAGAGGAGCTGGAGCATGTGCTCACGGGAGAGGAGGTAGGGTGACTGCTACGGCGCCTTCCTCTCCACCACCCCCCAGCTGTTTCACCCGGGCACGTGACTGCTAGGGTGGACTCATCCGAGGAGGAGGCTACACGGACTCCGGTCCACGAGCCTCCGGTCCACGGGTCTTCGGCCCATGAGCTTCAGGTCGACGGGCCTTTGGCCCACGAGAGTTCGTGTCACGCCCAATATGTGATACTATCCTAAAGAGACTCGAAGGTCCCACCAAGGATAGAACTGCATATTGATACGCTTTTGCAAGGTGGATATCATTACATCAACATTACATAATAGATGGGGATACGTACAAAAGGGCATACAATGCCACACGAATACAACATCATCTTACATAAGAGCACCATCCGACTACGGATGAAACACAAACAGAAACTCAAACGACATCCACCCTGCTAGACCAGGCTGCCGACCTAGAACCTATCCCCTGATAAGAAGAAGCAGAAGAACTCCAAAACAAGCAAACATTGCTCTCGTGTCATGATCATCGCATAACATGTACCTGCAACTGTTGTTGTAGTAATCTGTGAGCCACGAGGACTCAGCAATCCCATTACCATGGGCGTCAAGACTAGCAAAGCTTAATGGGAAAGGAAGGGTAAAGTGGTGAGGTTGCAGTAGCGACTAAGCATGATATGGTGGCTAACATACGCAAATAAGAGCGAGAAGAGAAGCAACAGAACGGTCGTGAAGCTAGCAATGATCAAGAAGTGATCCTGAACTCCTACTTACATCAAACATAACCCAAAACCGTGTTCACTTCCCGGACTCCACCGAGAAGAGACCATCACGGCTACACACGCAGTTGATGCATTTTAATTAAGTCAAGTGTCAAGTTATCTACAACCGGACATTAACAAATTCCCATCTGCCACATAACCGCGGGCACGGCTCTCGAAAGTTTATACCCTGCAGGGGTGTCCCAACTTAGCCCATCACAAGCTCTCACGGTCAACGAAGGATATTCCTTCTCCCAAGAAGACCCGATCAGTCTCGGAATCCCGGTTTACAAGTCATTTCGACAATGGTGAAACAAGACCAGCAAGACCGCCCGATGTGTCGACAATCCCGATAGGAGTCGCACGTATCTTGTTCTCAGGACACACCGGATAAGCAAAGCATATAGGTACCAACGTAACCCAAGTTGCCAAGGGATGGTCCCGCACGGTGCTCTAGTTTGGACTAACACTTAGACAAGAATTGGCCCAGGGGGGCTAAAATAAAGATGACCCTCGGGTTAATTACTCCCAAGGGAAAGGTATAGGTGGTAGGCAAATGGTAAAACCAATGTTGGGCCTTGCTGGAGGAGTTTTATTCAAGGCGAACTGTCAAGGGGGTCCCATAAATCACCCAACCGCGTTAGGGATGCAAAATCCGGGAACATAATACCGATATGACGGAAACTAGGGCGGCAAGAGTGGAACAAAACACCAGGCATAAGACCGAGCCTTCCACCCTTTACCAAGTATATAGATGCATTAATAATATAAGAGATATTGTGATATCCCAACATAATCCTGTCCATCATGGAGCAATCTTCAACTTCACCTGCAACTAACAATGCTATAAGAGGGGCTGAGCAAAGCGGTAACATGGCCAAACAACGGTTTGCTAGGAAGGGTGAAAAAGGTTAGAGGCTGACATGGCAAATTGGGAAGGCTTGATTAACAAGAGATAGGTAGCGCGACAAAGCGATAGAACGAAGCAAATAGCATAGCAATGATAGTAGTGAGATCCAGGGTAGCGGTCATCTTGCCTGAAATCACGCAAGGAAGAAGAACGAGTCCATCAAGAAGATGAAGCCACGAAGATGAACCAAGCTTAGACGAACGAATCCTCACGATCGCAACAAAACAAGAACTAACGAGAAGGAGCACAACCGGATATGAAACACCACGGTAAACACACAACACATATACATGACATGATGCTCAACCAAGTATGATGCAAGACAAGACTACATGAAGCTACTCATGGCAAAAGATGATGCATACAAGAGTAACACTCAAAGCAAGTTTAAATGAGGCCGGAAACAACATATAACAAATCCGGTAAGTCCTCATATGCAAATTTCGAAATTGGTACAGAACTGAATAAACCTTATGTTCAAGTCATTAAACAGCAAGTTAAAATGCACTAAGATGATCTACACGAGATTCTAGTCAAGTCACATATAAAGTTCATTTAGTTCAGAGCTACGGCCTAGAAGATATGAGCAAAACAAGTTAAACATGGCATTGACGCAAAAAGCATACAAACATCAAGCAAACACTCTCAAAACATAGATGCAACAAGATAACATGAAACTACATGCAAAACTAAGCAAGTTTCATATAGAGCACACTCAAAACGGAGCAACGGTTCAACACATACACTCTACACAAGTTTAAAGGACGAGCTGTCCAAAACAGCAACTAGGCATCTAGCAAGCATCAAAACAATATGCTACAGCATCTCAACGTGAAAACAAAAGGCATGGTAATGAAGTGGAGGTAAAGCATGACAAAACATGAACACTGAGCTATCTCCAGAAAACACTATAACATGCCCGAAAGGACATGGCAAGATTGCAAATAATAACAGTTCACAGACTTGGCAGAAACAACATCAGGTTGCAATGTTTAGAGCTATCAAACAACATGTTACAAGAACTAAACATGGAAAATAAAGGCATGGAATACTAATACTAAAGACAAAGAACAAAACTCCCCTACTGAACTAATTCCAAAAATCAACAGAAAATATGGTAGGATCCATGCAAACATGGCAAATGATATGAAAGATTCAGACATGGTAGGGACAATGATAAGTAGGCATGTTGGTGAGCTTGTACCACTCACTACAGATCATTTCATGGCATGAAAATGTGAAAACAGTAATATGACATACTTATGAAGCTAAACATGGCAAGATCAAGTTCATAGGGTGCACAGATCACTAGCAAAACACATGGCAAAACTGAACTTAATGTTAACAGGCTGACAACAACATTATTTAGCAACTTAAGAGCAAGATTACAACAAGCTACAACAGGCTATAAATGCAACCAGGGGCATGGATGGATAGAGCATGACATGTATAACTAAACATCCTTAGTGAACATCTCCAGATTATGCATAGAATGACTTGTAGCAGCAGGTTTACATAGCATCATGGTATAACAGATTCAGACTAGCAAAACAGTAACAACAAGGACCCTACTTCACAAGCTCGATGCACTCATGACAAGACTCAAAAAAATACATGGATTGCACCTATGTAAAGATGGAATGATGTAGCTCAAAACTCATGTAGACATCAAGATCATAGGATGCACACACAAAATGCAATGAAAAAGACAAACCACCAAGTTCTGTTAACAGACAACAGTTGCAACGATTGCAACGATGATTTGTGCATCAAGATGGACTCAAACAAACATGGCACAATAGAACTAAATGAAGACCATCTCATAATGAACATTTTTATATATCACATGCACGAAACGGAGCAGTATGCATGGAGTTATGATGCGTTGAACAGGGCATGAAATTATCAGGGGGAAAAGGACTTGGCCAAAATCATCACCTCGCGGACTAGGGTTGACCATGGCACGCGGATCGAGGTTCGCATGGATCTCGCCGGAGACGGACTGGTGGTGACCGGAGTTGTGGGAGATGGGCGGATCCGGGCCAGATCCGTCCGGTCCCGGCGGCGGAGGGAGGCGTCGGCCGATGGGGAGAGGCAGGGGCGCCCGAGAAGCTCAGGCAGCGAAGAGGGGGAGGCGGCGGCGCGGAGGCGCTCGCTGGCGGCGATGCAAAGTCCGGCGGCGGGGCGACGGCTCGGGAGGCGCGGCGCGGCTGAGCAGGAGGCGCGAGAGGGGAAGGTCGACGCCGGCGAGGCGTCGCGGCGGCGTGCGGGAGCCGAGGTGGCGGCGGGCGGCTTTGGTGGGACGGTGGGATGCTGGCGGGGCGCGGGGCTTAGCCCGGCGGGGGTGGGAAGCGCTTGGGCTCGCGGGGTGTGGCGGCGGGCGCGGCCGGGCTCACGCGGGCCCGCGATGGGCTCGGCGGGCCGCGACCGTGTGGAGGACGACGGCGGACAGGTGGCGGCTCCGGATTGGGCAAGGGCGAAGGCGGACATGTCCGGGCAGCGGTGGAGATGTGTCCGGTGGCGCGAGGAGAAGGGACTAGGGTTTGACTGTGAAATTTGGGGGGGGGGGGATGGGCACCTATTTATAGGTAGGGGAGCTAGGAGACTCCAAATGGAGTGCGGTTTTCGCCCACACGATCGTGATCGAACGACCGAGTGCATGGAGGGGGTTAGGATGGGATAGTGGGCTGTTATGACGGGGTGTTGGGCTGCAACAAAAGAGGCTTTTATGGTACCCCGGTTAACCATTGGAGTATCAAACGGACTCCAAATGGCACGAAACTTGACAGGCGGTCTACCGGTGGTGTACCAAGGCTGCTTGGCAAATCACGGTCCATTCCAAGAATGTTTAACTCCTGCTCACAACAAGAGACAAAAGGGGGACGCCGGAGGACATAGGAGTGTTGGATTGCAAAACGGACAACGGGGAAAATGCTCGGATGCATGAGACGAACACGTATGCAATGCAATGCACATGATGACATGGAAAAATGCAACACGCAAGCAAATGACATGGCAACGACGGTGAATAACCGGCGGACACCTGGAGCATCAAATCCGGGGCGTTACAGTTTGGCCCACGAGACCCCGGAGGAGCACACGTCTGGATGGGGTACCTGGCCAGATCAGCCTGAGGAGCCGAGTGGCCATGCTGATGATGGCGGGGAGCCGACTGATATTGAGGAGGAGGGGGGCACCGTCTACCAGCGTTGTTGTACACGGATCCCGTCCGTGCCGGCGACCCGCGAGCAGAGGTGGTTGATTTTCCCTGATGGGGAGAGGTAAGTGCATTTAATATTTGTGTATCTTCTGCATTCACGTTTCTTCAAATAACTAATGTGTTGGCCTTGTCATGCTGCAGGGGTTGGGACCACCATCATAGTGTCCGCCGGCCCAACTCCGTCCATGGAGTTCTTTATCGGCAAAACTTCCCGGGGTTTGTCACGTTGCCTGGTGAGGGTCGGCTTCCAGAGCTTGGATTGAGTTGGGAGCACTACTTGGCTGCCTCACCCCCGCCGGGTGAGATTATCGACGGTGTCTTGTGCAAGACGAGGGCAGACGTGGTGATCAGAAAGTTCTGGGTAATTTCTCCTTTACATAATTAAAAATCTTCAACTAGCTAGTTATTAATTGTACTAATCAATATTGTCTCATTTGATTGCAGACATTCTACAGGTGTGAGGAGGGATACAAGGAGGAAGCGGCAAATGTTATTGATAAGGCCTGCAAGCGCCTACTACAGAACTTACGGCACAAGGCTCGGGTGCAGGCTGTTCGAGACTACTATGCCTCGCGTGGTATCAAGAAGACCAAGTCGGCATACCGCGAGAAGTTCTCGAGTAAGGAGCAGTACATGAAGGTAATTCTTAAGGCCTTGTACTTACTTCCTTCATTTAGTAATTCATTGCTGTAGCGCTCAAGTTTCTATTTGCTAACTTAGGCCCCTCCGAGATGGTGTGCAGATCGGATGGATTGTTGGGAGGTGTTGGTCAATGAGTGGTTCTCAAATGAATGGCTAGCCCTACACAACGAGGCCAAGGACAAACGTGCCCAAATGGAAGGTGTGCCACACTATCAAGGCAGCTCCAACTTATATCAGTTCGGGCGGAACTGGGTATGTGGTTTGCTTCATGATTCATGCAATTCATTCATCATGCTAGCTTTAGCCCTTTAATTACTAATTTACTTTGTTTCTCTCTTTCAGGCACGCGACAATAATGCGGATAAGGTGCCAGAGGTGTACGACCTGTATGCCATGGCCCACACTAGCCCTTACAAGAAAGTCAAGGCATTCTCTGCGTCTGACCTCGATGATCCGAAGAACTTCACCAACATCTCCTCCCACGACAAGCTCGTGCAATATAGAGATCAGGGGAAGGCGAGGAAAGGGGAGGACTTTAACCCGAGCCAGGGTCCCATTGATACAGAGCTTCTGATGATATCTGGTGGCGGGAGGTCCCATGGCTCCATAGCCATGGGAGATAGACTTATCCGTTGTCCTAGCACTTTGCCGGAGATCAAGGCGCGCCAGTCAAGCTCCACTCCTGAGATAAGGCCTCGTGAACGGCCAGTCCAACTCGCCTTCAAGGTTAGTTATACGTACTCAGCTATCTTTCTCCATTACATTGTGTGCGCTTCCATCAATGATTACAAATGGTCATGTGAGTGGTGTTGCAGGCTGCTATACAGAGTGAGAGAGATAGAACGGAGAAACTTCTGGCAGATGCGGCGGAGAGGCAGCGGGAGTTGGAGAGGACGACAAAGATGTTGGAGGAGGAGAGGGCATGGAATGACATGCAGGCAAGGGCCATGTACGAGCTCCTTGTGGTAAGTTTCTTCTGCAGATTAGCCAAAACATTCACGTAGTGTTTGTCTCATTACTAACTAGTATGACTGTGTTGTCAAAACCAAATGTGCAGTTTGTGTGCGAGAAGTCCGGTCAGACCGCTCCGCCGATGCCAGTGATTGCTCCTGGGACCATGGTGAGTTTAATTTGAATGGACATTACATGCTAGTCTTAACATTTGAGTGTCATCATGCTAACGAGACATTGGAAATGATCTTTGGTGCAGCGTAACTCCAGACAAGCATCGCACGATCCTTCTCCAGCTACCGGCACGAGCCAGCCTGCTCCTACACCTCCATGATCACGGTAAGTTTCTCTAGTGTTTTTCTTAACAAATGCATAAAGACCTAGACTTAGCTTTATTTCCTCCAATATGCTTACCATAATGACCTAGAGTTAGCTTCTTTTCCTCCAAAATGACCTAATAAGCTTACTGACTTCCAAAACCATCCATTTTACCTAAGTTAGCACTAAAACGATCTGTACTTAGCTTACTTATATCAAAAATTGCATAATTTGCTTAATTAGCTGATAAACGATTCGTTTTACCTAAGTTAGCTCTAAAATGACCCATTTTACCTTAGTTAGCTTATAAATTATCCAGTTTATCCAAGTTAGATCTAAAATGAGTGATTTTACCTAGATTAGCTCCTAAATGATCCATTTTACCTACTTTAGCTTTAAAATGACCCATTTCACCTAGGTTAGCTCCAAAATGACCCATCTTACCTAGGTTAGCTCCAAAATGACCCATCTTACCTAGGTTAGCTCCAAAATGACCCATCACACCTAGGTTAGGTCTAAAATGATGCTTTTTACTAAGTTAGCTCATAAACGATCCATTTCAACTAAGTTTGCTCATAAACGATCCATTTTACCTAAGTTAGCTCTAAAATGACCCATTTTACCTTAGTTAGCTTATAAATGATCCAGTTTATCCAAGTTAGCTCTAAAATGAGTGATTTTACATAGATTAGCTCCTAGATGATCCATTTTACCTACGTTAGCTTTAAAATGACCCATTTCACCTAGGTTAGCTCCAAAATGACCCATCTTACCTAGGTTAGCTCCAAAATTACCCATCACACCTAGGTTAGCTCTAATATGATGCTTTTTACTAAGTTAGGTCATAAACTATCCATTTCAACTAAGTTTGCTCATAAAGGATCCATTTCACATAAGTTAGCTCAAAAATGATCCATTTCACCTAAATTAGCTCTTAAATGATCCATTTCACCTAAGTTAGCTCACAAACGATCCATTTCAACTAAGTTAGCTCATAAATAGTCCATTTCACGTAAGTTAGCTAAAAATGATCCATTTCACCTTAGTTAGCTCAAAAACAATCCATTTCACCTCAGTTAGCTCATAAACGACCCATTTCAACTAAGTTAGCTCATAAATGATCCATTTCACCTTAGTTAGCTCATAAGCGACCCATTTCAACTTAGTTACCTCATATATGATCCATTTCACCTAAGTTAGCTCGTAAATGACATATACTTCTTGTTCTAATCTTCTTCTTGTTCTGCTCTTCTTCTTGTTCTGCTCTTCTTCTAGTCACCTATTTCTAACTTTCTTATTTTGCCATTTTACAGATTTCATTCACTTCATGGAAGCTAGCTTGCATGATGGAGTGCTTCTTTTTTCTTTCATTCTCTTCAGGTATTCTTCTAGCTTGCTATGATGGAACTTGCTATCTTGATGAAACTTTGCATTGTAATATGCATGGATGGAACAATGTGTATGTGCAACTTGATGGAACTTGCTTATGTATGAATGGATGGAACTATATATGTATGTACGATGAAACTTATGTGATGGATATGTGATATGTTTGCTGTTAAATAGCCCTGTGAAATATATCTATATATGTCATATATACTTGCTGTGAAAATTGTTGGATTTCAAAAAAACAGAAAAAGAGCCAATATGCAGGCTCTTTGCCGTCTGCCACCGACGACAACGGGCTCTTTGTCGTCCGCTGCGGACGGCAAATAAGCCACGTGGCAACCACCTGTGCTTCCTGGGAGCTGACCCATTTGGTCAATTTTCCTACAGTGGCAGACGGCAAAGAGTAGACAATTTTGCAGTCAGCGGCGGAAGGCTTGTCGTGTAGTGACGTCTAGCTGACATCATACGGCGGACGGCAAAGGTAGGACAAATTTTGCCGTCAGTGGCGGACGGCAAAGGCCTGCCGTTAGCCACTTAACGGACTAACAGCGCGATTATTGCCGTTTGTGCTCTTTGCCGTCCGCTGCTGATGGCAAAGGCCCCTTTGCCGTCAGCCACCCAAAGTAGACGGAAAAGTAGCTCTTTGCCGGACCTTACTTTGCTGGAGCCTTTTGCCGTCCGCCGTTCATGCCTTTGCCGTCTGCCATGGCCAATGGCAAAGTAGCTGATTCCTGCAGTGATACACGGTCGGATTTCATATAAACATGCCGGATTTCATAACATTTCATACATTCTTCAACTAAAAAGGGGTGCGCTGGAGGTATAATTATTTAACCAAAGCTACCCACCTGTGTCCGGCTGAGCCGAACAGAAGCTTCTTCTCCAACAGACTAGGCTTCAGTGACTTAACTGCAGGTGCAGTTGCGTCACTGACATGTGGCCCAGATGCCTGTTGGACCCACGTGTCAGTCAGCCAACTGCACCAGCAGTTAAGTAGAAGCAGCGTCCTTCTCCAACATAGCTCTCCGACTCCATGTTACCGCCAAGAAGCTAATCGGCCGTCAATGGTCAACCCACCTAGCTTGGCTTCAACCAGAGGGTAGCAGCGGTGGCCTTACTTGGACCCGAGCGGCGGCGACTTACCGTGTTCCACTCTTCCTTGTTTTCTGTGTGGCGCGGCCTCGTTGGTAGCGGGGAGGGGCCTCGACGGAGCCGGCGATGTCCTTTGTCTCAGTGCCTGCGGTGCGGCGCCTCGGCGGAGGATGGGAAATCCTCCCCCTTGTTGCCAGCAGGGTGGGTCCTCAGCTGATCCGGCGATGTCCTCTACCTCGTTGTCGGCAGGGCGGTGCCTCGGCGGAGTAGAGCCTCCGCCTCGGTGCCACCGGGGCGAGGCCTCGGCAGAGCCGGCGATGTCCTCTATATCGCTGCCGGCGGGGCGGCGCCTCGGTAGAGTGGGGGGAATCCTCCCCCTCGTTGCTGGCAGGGTGGGTCCTTGGCTGAGCTGGCGATGTCCTCCACCTTGTTGTTGGCGGCGCGGGGCCTCGGTGGAGCCGGCAGTGTCCTCTGCCTCATTGTTGACACCGCGGGGCCTCGGTGGAGCAGGGCCTCGTCGACGCCAGCGGAGCGGGGACTCATTGGAGCCGGCATTGTCCTCTGCCTCTTCCTCGATCTCACCAAACAGCGCCTTGCCCGCTTCATCGCCCTCTTTGTAGGCGGCCGCAGCATCCGCCACCCGCATGCGGTGCCGCTAGCACTCGAGGCGGCCCTCGCGGGCGGAGCGGTACGAGTCAAGCAGCGCCTTCTGCTCCGACCGCTCCGCGATGATCTACTCCTCCACCTGCATGTGCTCCTAGAGGAGATGGTGGTTGTAGGCGGCGTCGGCCTGCGCCTCTTAGAACTACTCCTGACGCTTCTGCCTCACCGTGTCCATGTATTGGGCACGTGCCTCGCCGATGGTCATGGTGCATTGTGTTGGGGAACGTTGCAGAAAACAAAAAAATTCCTACGGTTTCACCAAGATCAATCTATGAGTTCATCTAGCAACGAGAGAGAGGAGTGCATCTACATACCCTTGTAGATCGAGCGGAAGCGTTCAAGAGAACGGGGTTGAGGGAGTCGTACTCGTCGTGATCCAAATACCGGAGATCCTAGCGCCGAACGGACGGCACCTCCGCGTTCAACACACGTACGGTCAGCGTGACGTCTCCTCCTTCTTGATCCAGCAAGGGGTAAGGAGAGGTTGATGAAGATCCAGCAGCACGACGGCGTGGTGGTGGATGCAGCAGGGATCCCGGCAGGGCTTCGCCAAGCGTCTGCGGGAGGGAGAGGTGTAGCAAGGGGGAAGGGAGGCGCCAAGTGCAAGGGTGCGGCTGCCCTCCCTCCCCCCTCTATATATAGGGTCCCCAGGGGGGCGCCGGCCAAGGGGGGTGCCTTGCCCCCTAAGGCAAGTGGAGGCACCCCCTCCCCTAGGGTTCCCAACCCTAGGCGTAGGGGGACCCAAGGGGGGCGCACCAGCCCACCAGGGGCTGGTTCCCCTACCACTTCAGCCCATGGGGCCCTCCGGGATAGGTGGCCCCACCCGGTGGACCCCTGGGACCCTTTCGGTGGTCCCGGTACAATACCGGTGACCCCCGAAACTTTCCCGATAGCCGAAACTCGACTTCCCATATATAGTTCTTTACCTCCGGACCATTCCGGAACTCCTTGTAACGTCCAGGATATCATCCGGGACTCCGAACAACTTTCGGTTTGCTGCATACTAATATCTCTACAACCCTAGCGTCACCGAACCTTAAGTGTGTAGACCCTACGGGTTCGGGAGACACGCAGACATGACCGAGACGGCTCTCCGGTCAATAACCAACAGCGGGATCTGGATACCCATGTTGGCTCCCACATGCTCCTCGATGATCTCATCGGATGAACCACGATGTCGAGGATTCAAGCAACCTCGTATACAATTCCCTTTGTCAATCGGTATGTTACTTGCCCGAGATTCGATCGTCGGTATCCCAATACCTTGTTCAATCTCGTTACCGGCAAGTCACTTTACTCGTACCGTAATGCATGATCCCGTGACCATACACTTGGTTACTTTGAGCTCATTATGATGATGCATTACCGAGTCATCCCAGAGATACCTCTCTGTCATAAGGAGTGACAAATCCCAGTCTCGATTCGAGTCAACCCAACAGACACTTTCGGAGATACCTGTAGTATACCTTTATAGTCACCCAGTTATGTTGTGACGTTTGGTACACCTAAAGCACTCCTACGGTATCCGGGAGTTACACGATCTCATGGTCTAAGGAAAAGATACTTGACATTGGAAAAGCTCTAGCAAACGAACTACACGATCTTGTGCTATGCTTAGGATTGGGTCTTGTCCATCACATCATTCTCCTAATGATGTGATCCCGTTATCAATGACATCCAATGTCCATACTCAGGAAACCATGACTATCTGTTGATCAACGGGCTAGTCAACTAGAGGCTCACTAGGGACACGTTGTGGTCTATGTATTCACACATGTATTACGATTTCCGGATAACACAATTATAGCATGAATAAAAAGACAATTATCATGAACAAGGAAATATAATAATAGTCCTTTTATTATTGCCTCTAGGGCATATTTCCAACAGTCTCCCACTTGCACTAGAGTCAATAATCTAGTTACATTGTGATGAATCGAACACCCATAGAGTTCTGGTGTTGATCATGTTTTGCGCACGGAAGAGATTTAGTCAATGGATCTGCGACATTCAGATCCGTATGCACTTTGCAAATATCTATCTCTCCATCTTGAACATTTTCACAGATGGAGTTGAAACGACGCTTGATGTTCCTTGTCTTCTTGTGAAACCTGGGCTCCTTGGCAAGGGCAATAGCTCCAGTGTTGTCACAGAAGAGAGTGATCGGCCCCGACGCATTGGGTATGACTCCTAGGTCGGTGATGAACTCCTTCATCCATATTGCTTCATGCACTGCCTCCGAGGCTGCCATGTACTCCGCTTCACATGTAGATCCCGCCACGATGCTCTGCTTGCAACTACACCAGCTTACTGCTCCGTGATTCAACATATACACGTATCTGGTTTGTGACTTAGAGTCATCCAGATCTGTGTCGAAGCTAGTGTCGACGTAACCCTTTACGACGAGCTCTTCGTCACCTCCATAAACAAGAAACATATCCTTAGTCCTTTTTAGGTACTTCAGGATATTCTTGACCACTGTCTAGTGTTCCTTGCCGGGATTACTTTGGTACTTTCCTACCAAACTTACGGCAAGGCTTACATCAGGTCTGGTACACAGCATGGCATACATAATAGATCCTATGGCTGAGGCATAGGGGATGACACTCATCTCTTGTATATCTTCTGCCGTGGTCGGGCATTGAGCCGAACTCAATCTCACACCTTGCAATACAGGCAAGAACCCTTTCTTGGACTGATCCATATTGAACTTCTTCAATATCTTATCAAGGTATGTGCTTTGTGAAAGACCTATGAGGCGTCTTGATCTATCCCTATAGATCTTGATGCCTAATATGTAAGCAGCTTCTCCAAGGTCCTTCATTGAAAACACTTATTCAAGTAGGCCTTAATGTTGTCCAAAAGTTCTATATCATTTCCCATCAGAAGTATGTCATCTACATATAATATGAGAAATGCTACAGAGCTCCCACTCACTTTCTTGTAAACGCAGGCTTCTCCATAAGTCTGCATAAACCCAAATGCTTTGATCATCTCATCAAAGCAAATGTTCCAACTCCGAGATGCTTGCACCAGCCCATAAATGGATCGCTAGAGCTTGCACACCTTGTTAGCATTCTCAGGGTCGACAAAACCTTCCGGCTGCATCATATAAAGTTCTTCCTTAAGATAGTCGTTAAGGAGTGCCGTTTTGACGTCCATCTGCCATATCTCATAATCATAGTATGCGGCAATTGCTAACATGATTCGGACGGACTTCAGCTTCGCTACGGGACAGAAAGTCTCATCGTAGTCAACCCCTTGAACTTACCGATAACCCTTAGCGACAAGTCGAGCTTTAGAGATGGTAACATTACCATCCGCGTCCGTCTTCTTCTTAAAGATCCATTTGTTTTCTATCGCTCACCGATCATCGGGCAAGTCTGTCAAAGTCCATACTTTGTTTTCATACATGGATCCTATCTCGAATTGCATGGCTTCAAGCCATGTGTTAGAATCTGGGCCCGCGATCGCTTCTTCATAGTTCGAAGGTTCACCGTTGTCTAACAATATGATTTCCGGGACAGGGTTGCCATACCACTCTGGTGTGGAACGTGTCCTTGTGGACCTACGAAGTTCAGTAGCAACTTGATCCAATGTACCTTGATCATTATCATTAATTTCCTCTCCAGTCGGTGTAGGCACCATAGGAACATTTTCCTGAGCTGCACTACTTTCTGGTTCAAGAGGTAGTACTTCATCGAGTTCTACTTTCCTCCCACTTACTCCTTTCGAGAGAAACTCTTTCTCCATAAAGGATATGTTCTTGGCAACAAAGATCTTGCCTTCGGATCTAAGGTAGAAGGTATACCCAATGGTTTCCTTGGGGTATCCTATGAAGACGCATTTTTCCGACTTGGGTTCGAGCTTTTCAGGTTGAAGTTTCTTGACATAAGCATCGCATCCCGAAACTTTTAGAAACGTCAGCTTAGGTTTCTTCCCGAACGATAATTCATATGGTGTCGTCTCAATGGATTTAGATGGATCCCTATTTAAAGTGAATGTAGCTGTCTCTAGAGCGTATCCCCAAAAAGATAGCGGTAAATCGGTAAGAGACATCATAGATCGCACCATATCCAATAGAGTGCGATTACGACGTTCGGACACACCGTTACGCTGAGGTGTTCCAGGCGGCATTAGTTGTGAAATGATTCCACATTTCCTTAAGTGCATACCAAATTCGTGACTTAAATATTCTCCTCCATGATCTGATCGTAAGAACTTTATCTTTCGGTCACTTTAATTCTCTACCTCATTCTGAAATTCCTTGAATTTTTCAAAGGTCTCAGACTTGTGTTTCATCAAGTAGACATACCCATATCTACTTAAGCCATCAGTGAGAGTGAGAACATAACGATATCCTCCACGAGCCTTGACGCTCTTTGGACCGCACACATCAGTATGTATGATTTCCAATAAGTTGGTTGCTTGCTCCATTGTTCCGGAGAACGGAGTCTTGGTTATTTTGCCCATGAGGCATGGTTCACATGTGTCAAATGATTCATAATCGAGAGACTCTAAAAGCCCATCAGCATGGAGCTTCTTCATGCGCTTGACACCAATGTGACCAAGGCGGCAGTGCCACAAGTATGTGGGACTATCGTTATCAACCTTACATCTTTTGGTATTCACATTATGAATATGTGTAACATTACGTTCGAGATTCACTAAGAATAAACCATTGACTAGCGGGGCATGACCATAAAACATATCTCTCATATAAATAGAACAACCATTATTCTCAGATTTAAATGAGTAGCCATCTCGCATTAAACGAGATCCAGATACAATGTTCATGCTCAAAGCTGGCACTAAATAACAATTATTGAGTTTAAAACTAATCCCGTAGGTAAATGTAGTGGTAGCGTGCCGACGGCGATCACATCGACCTTGGAACCATTCCCGACGCGCATCGTCACCTCGTCCTTCGCCAGTCTCCGCTTATTCCGCAGCTCCTGCTTTGAGTTACAAATATGATCAACGGCACCGGTATCAAATACCCAGGAGCTACTACGAGCACTGGTAAGGTACACATCAGTTAGATGTATATCACATATACCTTTAGTGTCGCCGGCCTTCTTGTCCGCTAAGTATTTGGGGCAGTTCCGCTTCTAGTGACCCTTCCCTTTGCAATAAAAGCACTCAGTCTCAGGCTTGGGTCCATTCTTTGACTTATTCCCGGCAACTGGCTTACCGGGCGCGGCAACATCCTTGCCGTCCTTCTTGAAGTTCTTCTTACCCTTGCCTTTCTTGAACTTAGTAGTTTTATTGACCATCAACACTTGATGTTCCTTTTTGATTTCTACCTCTGCTGACTTCAGCATTGAAAATACTTCAGGAATAGTTTTCACCATCCCCTGCATATTGTAGTTCATCACAAAGCTCTTGTAGCTCGGTGGGAGTGACTGAAGGATTCTGTCAATGACCGCCTCGTCTGGGAGGTTAATGTCCAACTGGGGCAGGCGGTTGTGCAACCCAGACATTTTGAGTATGTGCTCACTGACAGAACTATTTTCCTCCATCTTACAACTATAGAACTTGTCGGGGACTTCATATCTCTCGACCCGGGCATGAGCTTGGAAAACCATTTTCAGCTCCTCGAACATCTCATATGCTCCGTGTTGCTCAAAACGCTTTTGGAGCCCCGGTTCTAAGCTGTAAAGCATGCCGCACTGAACGAGGGAGTAATCATCAGCACGTGAGTGCCAAGCGTTCATAACGTCTTGGTTCTCTGGGATGGGTGCTTCACCTAGCGGTCCTTCTAGGACATATGCTTTCTTGGCAGCTATGAGGATGATCCTCAGGTTCCGGACCCAGTCCGTATAGTTGCTGCCGTCATCTTTCAGCTTGGTTTTCTCTAGGAACGCGTTGAAGTTCATGTTGACATGAGCATTGGCCATTTGATCTACAAGACATTTTTGCAAAGATTTTAGACTAAGTTCATGATAATTAAGTTCATCTAATCAAATTATTTAATGAACTCCCACTCAGATTAGACATCCCTCTAGTCATCTAAGTGTTACACGATCTGAGTCGACTAGGCCGTGTCCGATCATCACGTGAGACGGACTAGTCATCATCGGTGAACATCTCCATGTTGATCATATCTTCCATACGACTCATGTTCGACCTTTCGGTCTCTATGTTCCGAGGCCATGTCTGTACATGCTAGGCTCGTCAATTTAACCTAAGTGTTTTGCATGTGTAAATCTGTCTTACACCCATTGTATGTGAACGTTAGAATCTATCACACCCGATCATCACATGGTGATTCGAAACAACGAACTGTCACAACGGCGCACAATTAGAGGGAACACTTTCTTCAAATTATTATGAGGGATCATCTTATTTACTACCGTCGTTCTAAGTAAATAAGATGCATAAACATAATAAACATCACATGCAATTAAATAGTAGTGACATGATATAGCCAATATCATATAGCTCCTTTGATCTCCATCTTCGGGGCTCCATGATCATCTTCATCACCGGCATGACACCATGATCTCCATCATCGTGTCTCCATGAAGTTGCTTGCCAACTATTACTTCTACTACTATGGCTAATGGTTTAGCAATAAAGTAAAGTAATTACATGGCGTTAAATCATTGACACGCAGGTCATACAATAATTAAGACAACTCCTATGGCTCCTGCCGGTTGTCATACCCATCGACATGCAAGTCGTGATTCCTATTACAAGAACATGATCTCATACATCACAATATATCATTCATCATTCATCACAACTTTTGGCCATATCACATCACATAGCAATTGCTGCAAAAACAAGTTATACGTCCTCTAATTGTTGTTGCATCTTTTACGTGGCTGCAATAGGGTTCTAGCAAGAACGTTTTCTTACCTACGAAAAAAACCACAACGTGATTTGTCAACTTCTATTTACCCTTCATAAGGACCCTTTTCATCGAATCCGCTCCAACTAAAGTGGGAGAGACAGACACCCGCTAGCCACCTTATGCAACTAGTGCATGTCAGTTGGTGGATCCTGTCTCACGTAAGCGTACGTGTAAGGTCGGTCCGGGTTGCTTCATCCCACAATACCGATGAAGCAAAATAAGACTAGTAGTGGCAAGAAACTTGACAACATCTATGCCCACAACAGATTTGTGTTCTACTCGTGCAAAGAGAACTACGCATAGACCTAGCTCATGATGCCACTGTTGGGGAACGTTGCAGAAAACAAAAAATTTCCTACAGTTTCACCAAGATCAATCTATGAGTTCATCTAGCAACGAGAGAGAGGAGTGCATCTACATACCTTGTAGATCGAGCAGAAGCGTTCAAGAGAACGGGGTTGAGGGAGTCGTACTCGTCGTGATCCAAATCACCGGAGATCCTAGCACCGAACGAACGGCAGCTCCGCGTTCAACACACGTACAGTCCGCGTGACGTCTCCTCCTTCTTGATCCAGCAAGGGGGAAGGAGAGGTTGATGAAGATCCAGCAGCACGACGGCGTGGTGGTGCACTAGTAGAAAAAGGACCTAATATGAGACACATTAGTGCCGGTTCGATTTTGAGTCGGCACTAATGTGTCCATTAGTGCCGGTTCCAACGGCTAGCCGGCCGTTCTCATTAGTACCGGTTCATGGCGAACCTTTAGTACCGGTTCGTGCCACGAGCCGGTACTAAAGAGGGTGGTGGCAGGGTGTTGTCAGTCTGGGGCCCGTCCAGCACCTTTAGTACCGGTTCGTGGAACGAACCGGTACTAAAGGTCGACGTACATAAACCCTTCGTCCACCTGAGCCACTCTGTTCTTCCCCTTTCCCCTCACTCCTCTGTTCTTCCCCTCTCTTCCTCGAGCTCCTCACAAATTTTGCCCAAAATTTGTCAAGATTTGAAGGCCCCCATCCATTCAAATGATCACAAAGGTTAGCAACTTTGTCCTTTCAACTCTCATTGCTAGATTAGCTCTTGCAATGCTTTGTATAGTGATTAATTTGGGAGGAATTATATTTGCTAGTATTTGATTTATATGCAATTTGAGGTCAAAAATAACACTTAGTTTGCATATGTAGGTGTGGTTTACTTAGTGCCTTCTAAATCTCCGTCGTAACCACCGTCGATCGCCCGCACCGTCCCGTCGCCGGCACCACCTTGTGGTGAGGCTCTTGTTCATGAATGTTTTACATTACCAAATTGATGTTTGTGTGATTTGGATATATAGTTACTCGTATAATTATCTTACCCGTACGTTGTTTGTTATACATAGTGCCATGGTTTTGATATCCGTCCCCGTCGGCCCTCGTCCTTGTTATGATTCGGATGTGGTATATTCTCTTTTAAAACTAGTTGTTGCATTTCGTGTTTATGACAAATTATGCCCATCAAGTTGACATAGATATTTTTATCTAGGAGGTATGTGAACCGGAAATTCCAACCGACCCTATTGTCGAGAGGTTAAATTTAGTTGAAAGAGAAAACGAGTATTTGAAAGAAAAATTGAAAAGAATTGAGGGGGAGAAGATGGAATTGGAGTTGCATGTTGCCGATGTCGTCGATGATCACAAGATCAAGATGGAGAAAATGAGGTTGAAGATTAGAAAGATTAGAAAATATGCCATTGATAGTGTGGCTTGGTATCATTATGCTGTTGGATCAATTGTTACCTTAGTTGCGATCTTCATCGCATTTGTTGTTGCATTTAAATTCTTTAGCTAGAGAGTTATTTGTATGTTGCATTTAATTAAGTGTGTATGAACTTATGTATGAACTTGTATTAATTTGGTCTATTCGGTGTTGTGTAATGAAGATGAGCCGACAATGGATGTATGATGACCGATGCTCTCCCGAGTTCATTAATGGCGTGCATACTTTTCTGCGGGCCGCTGAGGCAAACAAGCGGGCGGATGGTTTTATGCCTTGTCCATGTGCTGGCTGTAAGAATGGTCACAGTTACTCTACGTCAAAAACCATTCACGTCCACCTATTTAAGTCCGGTTTCATGCCCCACTATAATGTTTGGACCAAGCACGGAGAAATAGGGGTTATGATGGAAGACAATGAAGAAGAAGAGGACGACGACGGCTATCCTGGCCATGGGTTCCCTGAATACGATGATACAACAATGGGGGAAGAAGCTGAGCCGGCAATGCGGGAAGAAGCTGAAGAAGAGGCATCAGATGAGCCCGCTGATGATCTAGGTCGGGCCATTGCCGATGCAAAGAGAAACTGCGCAAGTGATCTGGAGAGGACGAAGTTGCAGCGCATGTTAGAGGATCACAAGAAATTGTTGTACCCGAATTGCGAAGCTGACAAAAAAAAGTTGGGCACCACACTTGAATTGCTGCAATGGAAGGCAGAGAATGGTGTATCTGACAAGGGATTTGGAAAGTTGCTGGTAATGATAAAGAATATGCTTCCAAAGGACAACGAATTGCCCGAGAGTACGTATGAAGCAAAGAAGGTTGTCTGCCCTCTAGGGTTAGAGGTGCAAAAGATACATGCATGCCCTAATGACTGCATCCTCTACCGCGGTGAGTACGAGGATTTGAACGCTTGCCCGGTATGCGGTGCATTGCGTTATAAGATCAGTCGCGATGACCCTGGTGATGTCGAGGGCGAGCGCCCCAGGAAGAAGATTCCTGCCAAGGTGATGTGGTATGCTCCTATAATACCACGGTTGAAACGTTTGTTCCAAAACAAAGAGCATGCGAAGGCGATGCGGTGGCACGCAGAAGACCGTAAGAAAGACGGAAAGTTGAGAGTACCCGCTGACGGTTCGCAGTGGAGAAAAATCGAGAGAAAGTACTGGGAGGAGTTTGCAGGTGACCCAAGGAACGTATGGTTTGGTCTAAGCGCAGATGGCATTAATCCTTTTGGGGAGCAGAGCAGCAACCATAGCACGTGGCCTGTGACTCTATGTTTGTATAACCTTCCTCCTTGGTTGTGCATGAAGCGGAAGTTCATTATGATGCCAGTGCTCATCCAAGGCCCTAAGCAACCCGGCAACGACATTGATGTGTACCTAAGGCCATTAGTTGAAGAACTATTACAGCTGTGGAATGGAACAGGTGTACGTGCGTGGGATGAGCACGGACAGGAAGAATTTGACCTAAAGGCGTTGCTGTTCGTGACCATCAATGATTGGCCTGCTCTCAGTAACCTTTCAGGACAGACAAACAAGGGATACCGCGGATGCACGCACTGTTTGGATGATACCGACAGTATATATTTGGATAGTTGTAGGAAGAATGTGTACCTGGGACATCGTCGATTTCTTCCGACAAGGCATCCCGTAAGAAAGAAAGGCAAGCATTTCAAAGGTGAGGCGGATCACCGGACGAAGCCTCGCCACCGTACTGGTGCTGATGTACATGATATGGTCAAGGATTTGGAGGTAATCTTTGGAAAGGGTCCTGGCGGAAAACCTGTTCCGAAGGACGCTGACGGACGCGCACCCATGTGGAAGAAGAAATCTATATTTTGGGACCTGCCATATTGGAAAGACCTAGAGGTCCGCTCCGCAATCGACGTGATGCACGTGACGAAGAATCTTTGCGTGACCCTGCTTGGCTTTTTGGGCGTGTATGGGAAGACAAAAGATACACCAGAGGCACGGGAGGACCAGCAACGTATGCACGGAAAAGACGGCATACATCAGGGTCAGGCCAGCTACGCTCTTACCAAAGAAGAGAAGGAAATCTTCTTCGAATGCCTGCTCAGCATGAAGGTACCGTCTGGCTTCTCGTCGAATATAAAGGGAATAATAAATATGGCAGAGAAAAAGTTCCAGAACCTAAAGTCTCATGACTGCCACGTGATTATGACGCAACTCCTTCCGGTTGCATTGAGGGGGCTTCTACCGGAAAACGTTCGATTAGCCATTGTGAAGCTATGTGCATTCCTCAATGCAATCTCTCAGAAGGTAATCGATCCAGAAATCATACCAAGGTTACAGAATGATTTGGTGCAATGTCTTGTCAGTTTCGAGTTGGTGTTCCCACCATCCTTCTTCAACATCATGACGCACGTCCTAGTTCACCTTTGCGAAGAGATTAACATTTTGGGTCCTGTATTTCTACACAATATGTTCCCCTTTGAAAGGTTCATGGGAGTCTTGAAGAAATATGTTCATAACCGTGCTAGGCCAGAAGGAAGCATCTCGAAGGGCCATGAAAATGAGGAGGTCATTGAGTTTTGTATTGACTTCATTCCTGACCTTAAGCCGATTGGTGTTCCTGAATCGCGGCATAAGGGCAGACTGGAAGGAAAAGGCACGCTAGGAGGGCATCAAATAATATGTATGGACGGGCATTCTCTCACTGAAGCACACTACACAGTTCTACAGAATTCCGCCTTGGTGGCTCCGTATATGGAGGAACACAAGAATTTTCTACAGTCCAAACACCCGGAGAAGTCTGACGACTGGATTACACGCGAACAAACGAGGACTTTCGCCGGTTGGTTGCAGAAACGTGCCCTGAATGATGGCGATATTCAAAATGACCTGTACTCGCTGTCCCAGTTACCATCTTCGAATATAATGACTTTCAAAGGGTACCAGATAAATGGGAATACATTTTACACGATCGCCCAAGATAAGAAGAGCACCAACCAAAACAGTGGTGTCCGCTTTGATGCAACAACCAACACGGGAAAGGAAACATATTATGGTTACATAGAGGACATATGGGAACTTAACTATGGATCAGGTGATTTGAAGGTCCCTTTGTTTCGGTGCAAATGGGTCAATATGACACGAGGCGGGGTAACGGAAGACCCGCAGTACGGAATGACAACAGTGGATCTCAACAATCTTGCGTATGCAGACGAACCATTCGTCCTAGCCAATGATGTGGCGCAGGTTTTTTATGTGAAAGACATGTCTACCAGGCCGAGAAAAAGAAAAGATAAGGAAGCGAATGGATCATACGACGAGCCAAAGCGCCACATAGTTCTTTCAGGAAAAAGAAACATCGTGGGAGTGGATGACAAGACAGACATGTCAGAAGATTATGAAAAGTTTGATGAAATTGCTCCATTCACAGTGAATATTGACCCGAGCATCCAGTTAAATGATGAAGATTTTCCATGGCTACGGCACAATGGGACACACGCGAAGAAAAAGTTTCACACCCAAAGATCTGGGATGTGATCGGCTTCACTATCATCACTTTCTTCTGTGTTTCACACCCAGGAGGGAATGTCTGTAATAGTTAGGGTAGTTATGTGTTTTGGCATTTGAAACGCGAAGAAATTTTATGTGCAAACAAATTCTTTTCATGCATTTACTGATTTTTTCCAGCTAAATGACCCTGAAATTGAAAAGCATTTCAAATGAACTCAGAAAAGGTTGAAAGTTGGCATGGTATCATAATTTCATACAAATAGCATGTGCAAAAAGTAGAGAGGGTTACGGCAAAAACTGGATGCACTTCGTGTACAAAATGGACAATCTCTTTCGAAGTATCAGGGTTTCCGACGAAAACTGAACTGTTACAAAGGCATTTCATTTTTTAAATAACCTAAGCATTACCAAATTGAATATAATGATAAAACACACTAATATTAAACATAAGAAAAAAGAATCACTGAAAAAACTTTTTTCAAAGTTAAGTTATTCACAAACTAGTGATTCACACAAATTTCAAATAATTCAAAATTTAAACTATTCAAATTTGAAAACTACCGGCACTAAAAGAAAGTTTGTAATTTTTTGTACCTAAAGAAAAAATATTCACAAAGAAACTCTAACTACAGCAAAAAACAACTCAAAAATAAATAAAACAAAAATAAATAAAGCGAAAAAAATAAGAAAATAGAAAAGCCCGCCTACTGGGCCAAAGCGGCCTGCATACGACTAGGAACACAACCTTTTGTTGGGCCAGGATGCAGGCCCGCAAAGGCCCAGTAGGCCCACCGGGCAAAGAGGACAGGTAGGCCCAGTAGGCCTGCTTAGGAGAGGAGCTCGAGAGAGCTACCGCACTGGGGCTTATAAACCAGTGCGGTAGCCCCTCGACTAGCGAGGTGGGACTAAACTTGCGCACCGCCTGGAGCCAGCGCACCCCCTTTAGTACTGGGTCATGGCTCCAACCGGTACTAAATACCCCCCCCCCCTTTAGTACCGGTTGGTGCCACGACCCGGTACTAAAGGGGGTGCGCTTCCCGCCGCTTGGCCTGGCCAAAACAGACCTTTAGTACCAGTTGGTGGCTCCAACCGGTACTAAAGGTCCATCCTATATATACAACACTTGAAAAAAAATTCAGTTTCCCTCTTTTTCCTCCCTCCGTTGCGCCGCCCTGCCCCGATCGACGCCGTCCCCGTCGACATCGCCGCCCCCGCCCTCGTCACCGACCCCGGCCGTCCCCGCCCCTCGTCGCCGCCCCCGTCAACGTCGCCGCCCCGGCCGTCCCCGTCCCTGTAGTCCCCATCGTCCCCGTCGCCGCACACCGCCGGTGCCCCGCCCCATCGTCGCCGCCCGTCCCGTCACCACGGCAGCCCCACCCTGTTGTCGCCGCCCCGTCCCGTCGCCCTGTCGTCGCTGCCCCGTCCCGTCGCCCCGTCATCGCCGCCCCATCGTTGCCTCACCGGTGAGCTCACCCCGGCCGCCATGTCCACACACACACACTACACACACACACACACACACACACACACACACACACACACACACACTACACACACACACACACACATTAGTTTGTTTGTTATAATTTTTTCTGTTTTTTAGTTATAGAAATGTTAGAAATTATTCTGTTTTTTAGTTATATAAATATTAGAAATGTTAGTTATATAGAATTGTTATAAATGTTTTCTATTTTTTAGTGATAGAAATATTTATAGAAATGTTAGCAATTTTTCTGTTTTTTAGTTATATAAATATTAGAATTGTTATGTAAATGTTAGTTATATAATCAGGAAATTTTAGAATTAGTTTTAGTTAGATGAATTAGATTAATGTCAAATTGTTAGAATTTGCATATATAGAGAATTTTAGTTATCACAATCCAATCATTTAAAAAATGTTACTTTTTGCAGGCATATAGTATTTGTTCTCGATGATATGCCCGGCCCGCATCCTCGCCGTCGACCCGTTCGCGACGACGTCCTGCTTCAGGGGACCCATGTCCGGGACTGGGCTCCGCCGGGCTGGCACTGGGAGGTGCTACCTGGAGGGGCGCGCCGCTTGGTGAGGAACCCGACCTCGGGTCCCGTCGTCGACCCTGATCTTCTTTGGTGGCGTTCGCGTGGGCCACATTCGGTGCAGAGGCAGCCGGCCCCGCCGGAGGTGGTGCGTCGCCGTGTCAGGGAGGAAGATGAGCACGTCCATCGCTACATGGCTGCTATGGACGACGTCAGGTTCTCCAATACTTGGCGGGTTCTTTGGGCAGATGACCGGAGATATGATCCTGTGATGGTTCCTTCTCTTTGGGTGTGCACCGCCCGCGCCCCAGGAACCGCGAGTGGCGCCCTAGATTCTTCTGTAGTACTCGATCTTTATTAGGTACCTAGCCAGTGATGTATTCGATATATAATATTCGAGACGATGTATTCGAGATTATATATATTAAGACGATGATGTATTCGAGATTATATATTCGAGACGATGTATTCGAGATTCAGTTTTTCCTTATTGATTAATCGCATCCATGCATTGTAATTTGAATACTAAATTGTTTTATATTTCTTCTGTATTAGTAAAGTAAAAGCTATGGCGGACAATACCGGCAGAGAGAGAGAAGAGGAATTGTTTGACATCATACGCAGCCCTCACAGGCTAGATGACCTGAATCAAGCAGATGACGGCTCCCAATATCTGAACAATACCGGAGAGGGTGATGAAAAGATATTCGATCTCGACGACCGAGCTGATGAAGTCATGAACTATGATTATGATTATGATGACACAGACAATGTTTGTGATGACACAGACAATGTTGATCTTCAAATAACAAAGACTACCAGTGAGGTATATTTATATAAGCATGCATCATGGTGATCATCACATGTTTTTTTATTGAAGATATATTAACGAATCAATCTTTCTTCTTTCAGCCCTCCGGATCGAGCAAATCTGCTTCTACAGACAACAAGAATGTTGAAGGATGGTGTAAAGTACCACATCGAATACATCAAACTTAGTGGCGAACCCCTCACGCCTAAGAACATGCGGACAAGTGGACTCGTCAGTGCGGAGTTCTTGTGAAGGAGAAACTCCCAATCTCCATTCAAGAATGGAAAGAGCCAAAGACTAAACGTCCAGGTGTTACTTGGGTCGACGGCAGAGCCAAAAAAGACCTTTTGAAATCTCTGATGGAACATTTCACCCTACCAGATCATTTCACTGAAGCAGATGTGGAGAAAGTCAAGGCCGCTGCTCTTAAGAAGATGGTAATTGCATTCAACACCCACAAGAAAAATGTATGGGCCAACTACCTCGCTAATGAAAGGAAGACTCCAGATTTCAAGGGAATGCTGGAGAAGCAAAGAGAGCACTGGGACGATTTCGTGACCTTCAAGGATTCAGAATTATCTAAGGAACGGTCGATGAAAAACAAGGCAAATGCCGCAAGAAAGACGCAGTTCCATAGGCTGGGTCCAGGTGGCTACGCGGTGGGATTGCCTAAGTGGGATAAGCCTGAGCAAGAGATGGAGGATGCAGGGGTCACTCCGGTTACTAGGAATTGGCCCCCCAGGTGCCGAACTTGGTTCTATGCGCATGGGGGAGCGTTGGACCCGAAGACAGGCGAAGTTTCGCGGAAGGAAAGTCTAAAAGGAGCCGAACAAAAGATAATTGACGCAATAGAAGAAGCTCGAAGGGGGGTGTTCACGCCCAACAGAGAGAACGACGAGCTTACGCGTGCCCTGGGAAATCCTGAACAGCCGGGAAGAACACGAGGCAAGGGCGTTATTCCCTGGTATGAGGGCTTTTCAGAATGGAACGAGGACTACATGACCCGTGCAAGAAGGAAGATGGAGGAGGAGAAGAAAAGGAAGCTGGAGGAGGAGCAGACGAAGCAGGACGCAGAACACCTTCAAGGCCTAGAAGCAAGGCACGCGGACCTGGCACTCAAATTCCAGCAGCAGCAACAGCAGATCGACTCACTTAGCCAGGAAAGGGGGTCTCAGCAGCGACAGCAGCAAGCGGATGATCGTCCAGCATTGGATAGCACCGTCCCATCCATGCCGAGAAGCAGCGTTGGTTCTTCCCCGGGCGACACACTGCTGGATACATACCCTGTGGATGACATCATAGAGAACACTAACTGTGAGCTACACTCCAAAATGAAGAACATATCCATGAAGGTGGCGAACGGCGTTGCTTTTCCAGTTACCCCCAAAGCAACCTACCATTGCATCCCGATTCCAGAGGGCTATGTTCGTGTCATGGTTGATGAAGTGGTGGACCCATATTCGGGGCTAATGCTTGACATTCCTGGAGGTGAAGACGAGCGCACACTGGGAGAGGCCATACATCGTATCATCCTATGGAGAAAGGATTGCATCATCTTTCGAAATCCACCGACACAGCGTCGTCTGCCGACTCCTCCTCGAAGTCCGCCACCCAGTCAGCAGACTCCCGCTCCTCCAAGTCCACGAACGCGTGAGATGACTCCTCCTCGAAGTCCGCCACCTCCTCCAAGTCCCCGAACGCGTGAGCTGACTCCTCCGGTTTCAAGTTCGGCACAGCGTCATGCCACTTCTCCGGTTTCATGTCCGGCACCGTGTCAGGCCACACCTCCTGCTTCAAGTCCGGCACATCGTCAGGCCACTTCTCCTGGTCCAACTCCATGTCAACCGTCTCCGTCGTCTCAGCAATCGCAGAAGAGACATGCCGCAGCTTCGGTGCGTAGCGGTACGAGTCGAGGTAGTTCAGGAAGTACAGGCGGAGACAAGCGATATAAATATGGTCCAAGCCTCGCTCCTCTTCCTCAGAGGCCTTACGACATGACTAAGGAGCAAAACACAGCCATAGTGCAAGCCCAAGTGGACGCCCATTTTGGACCGAAACCAGCACCGCCGCCAAAGGAGAAAGTGCCTGAGAAAGTAATTGACCACTTCATTCGTATGGCTAGAGAACCAGCTCCCAAGCCTGTTGACTCGGATTATGAGCGCCAAATCAGGAAGACACATCAAGCACGACTACAGAAGGAAGTGAGCTCAAGCTCGAGCTGACAAGTAGCTGGCAAAAAATGCGGGAAAACCGTTCCCCAGTTGGGAGAACAGGCGGCGCAAGCGATCCCCCCGCTTGTTGTGCCAACAACACATGAGAGGAGTAGTACGCGTGCCAAATATTATTGTGGGCAAACCGTTAGCGTTCCCCAGCATGGCGATGTCGTAACAACAGAGGATCATATAATGCAGGCTCAAATGCTCAATATCTCTGTTGGACAACTCCTCGAAATCGAGCCCATGCCTACGCTTAAAGAATCGGAAATAGCATGGCAATATGTCCGGGGCAAACCTTTGGTCCATCCAGACAAGGTCAAGGACCTCCCAATGAGAATCTATTAATTGCATCAATGGTACATGAACATTACCAAGATTTCCAATCGAGAGTCCCTCATGGTGAATGTCAAGCATGAGCATTATTACCATGAGAAAGCTCTGACCATTGAGTACCCAAAACTATTTCAGTTATTCAATCAAGACGCACTCGACAAGTCTATCGTTAGTTGCTATTGTCTGTAAGTGATTTCTTTCTATAATTTAAGTCTCAAGCTAGTTAGGTAGTGATAATTTTGATCAATCATTACATGTAATTATCCTTACTATATTCTTTTTCTATGGTATTATATGCAGGATGAAGATGTATGAAATGAAAAAAGCTGGACGCTATGGCGTTGGGTTCATTGACCCAAATACCATTAATCAGGACATATGGCAGATTGAACATTGTCAAGATGATGTAGAGGAAAGCATGCTAGAGTTCTTGAAGCGCCTCAATAGCAATGAAGATATACTACTTCCTTACAACTTCCCGTGAGTCACAGTGTCTTGTACTACAAATTCTGTTTTTGCTTACTAGCTAGCTAGATGTTAATAATTAAGTGTATACGGTTTACGGTAGTTGATTAATTTTATGCACATGTCCACTTAATTAAGACATGTAAACGTGTGCGTATGCAGTTGGCACTGGGTCTTGTAAGACATTAAAGTTGAGGAAGGAAAAGTTGAATTACTGGACTCACTAACTAAAGAAGATAAAGACTACACCATCGTGAAGGGGATAGTCAACAGGTAATTTCAATCATTATTAACTATATCTCGGCCTATTAATTATTAGTTCGTCATTTCCTGATATGAACTATTTAATAACCCCTTTATTAATTTTCTTTGCCGACGGGCAGGGCATGGGCAAAGTTCATCAAGGTGACTCCAGGCACGTGGCCAAAAAAGTTGTTTTGGCATCGACCCAAGGTAAGTAATTAAGTAGTACTAGCTAGCTACCATCTCTTTAATATCATTTATTAATTATCATGCTTGATTAATCATTATCTGATTCAATTCCATTCTCGTAAAGGCTCTGAGGCAGGCGCCGGGGAATAATCTGTGTGCATACTACGTTTGCGAGAACATTCGCATGATGACGTGCGAAAGGAGCAGATCTGATAGACAGGACTGGGTACGTTTGTCAGAACACTATTCACACCATTATCGATATGTAGTCACACAACTAACACACATGCATATTGATCTCCTTCTTAACAGTTCAGATCGGTGCGGGATAAGCTCCTACCATCAGACCGCATACTAGCACTTCAAGAGGAAATAGCCGGATTTTTGCTCGACCAGGTCATAGATCCCAAAGGAGAATACTATTACCCGCTACCGCCCCCATGAACCACTTGTCATCGTGCTCCGGAGGCACCAAAGGCAACATATATATGTAGGAGAAATTGTATATGTATATACATGTGTATGTGTGAATAATTAATGATGTTGGTTTGTGAGACATTCGATGATATATATATATATATATATATATATATATATATATATATATATATATATATATACGGTTCTACGTACGAGAAAATATATTTATATATATGCATAACGTGTACAATTTGTAGTATCGTGAAATAACAGCAAACAAAAAAATTGAATGGAAAATAAATCAAACCCCCCCCCCCAAATATTTAGTACTGGTTGGTGTTACCAACCGGTACTAATGCCCTATGCGCACCCCGGGCCTAGCTCGTGCCACGTGGTGGCACTTTAGCATCGGTTCGTGACGAACCAGTACTAAAGGGGGGGGGGCTTTAGTCCCCACTCTTTAGTGTCGGTTGGCAAACCGGCACTAAAGGCCGTTACGAACCGACACTAAAGCCCGGTTCTGCGCTAGTGGTGGATGCAGCAGGGATCCCGGCAGGGCTTCGCCAAGCGTCTATGGGAGGGAGAGGTGTAGCAAGGGGGAAGGGAGGCGCCAAGTGCAAGGGTGCGGCTTCCCTCCCTCCCCCCTCTATATATAGGGTCCCCAGGGGGCACCGGCCCTAGGAGATGGGATCTCCTAGGGGGGCGTCGGCCAAGGGGGGTGCCTTGCCCCCAAGGCAAGTGGAGCCGCCCCCTCCCTTAGGGTTCCCAACCCTAGGCGCAGGGGGCCCAAGGGGGGCGCACCAGCCCACCAGGGGCTGGTTCCCCTCCCACTTTAGCCCATGGGGCCCTCCGGGATAGGTGGCCCCACCCGGTGGACCCCCGGGACCCTTTCGGTGGTCCCGGTACAATACCGGTGACCCCCGAAACTTTCCCGATGGCCGAAACTCGACTTCCCATATATAGTTCTTTACCTCCGGACCATTTCGGAACTCCTCGTGACGTCCGGGATCTCATCCGGGACTCCGAACAACTTTCGGTTTGCTGCACACTAATATCTCTACAACCCTAGTGTCACCGAACCTTAAGAGTGTAGACCCTACAGGTTCGGGAGACACGCAGACATGACCGAGACGGCTCTCCGGTCAATAACCAACAGAGGGATCTGGATACCCATGTTGGCTCCCACATGCTCCTCGATGATCTCATCGGATGAACCACGATGTCGAGGATTCAAGCAACCCCGTATACAATTCCCTTTGTCAATCGGTATGTTACTTGCCCGAGATTCGATCGTCGGTATCCCAATACCTCGTTCAATCTCGTTACCGGCAAGTCACTTTACTCGTACCATAATGCACGATCCCGTGACCAGACACTTGGTCACTTTGAGCTCATTATGATGATGCATTACCGAGTGGGCCCAGAGATACCTCTCCATCATACGGAGTGACAAATCCCAGTCTCGATCCGTGTCAACCCAACAGACACTTTCGGAGATACCCGTAGTGTACCTTTATAGTCACCCAGTTACATTGTGACATTTCGTACACCCAAAGCACTCCTATGGTATCCGGGAGTTACACGATCTCATGGTCTAAGGAAAAGATACTTGACATTGGAAAAGCTCTAGCAAACGAACTACACGATCTTGTGCTATGCTTAGGATTGGGTCTTGTCCATCACATCATTCTCCTAATGATGTGATCCCATTAATAATGACATCCAATGTCCATAGTCAGGAAACCATGACTATCTGTTGATCAATGGGCTAGTCAACTAGAGGCTCACTAGGGACACGTTGTGGTCTATGTATTCACACATGTATTACGATTTCCGGATAACACAATTATAGCATGAATAAAAAGACAATTATCATGAACAAGGAAATATAATAATAATCCTTTTATTATTGCCTTCAGGGCATATTTCCAACACATTGCACCGGCGAGGATGGTGTGGAGGAGGGGGTTGCGCCGGATCATCGACTACCATGTTCTCCATTCGGACGTCGTCGTCCTCCGGCTGCCTGCCGGCCAGCTAGTCGGCAGCAATGGCTACCATCTCCTTGTGGTCCGTTATCCGCCTGTCTCAAAGAGCGCTGGAGCGCGAGGAAGCCATGGTGGGAAGTAGTGGTGTGGACAGGAGAAAGGGAATGAAGGCGGATGACTGCGGCTATGGCCGATGTAGCAGTTTATATAGCAATGGTGGGCAGCGGAGGGACGGATGTGTGGCGCGGGAGTAGCCGCCTCGGCAACTGCGTATCATTAATGTGGGCGGCAGACGAACGGACAGATGACACTTGTGTTGTTTGAAGGTGGAGATATCGCCTGCACCGGGAAGCGGGGCGGGCGGTGCTGAATGTTTTTGGCGGAAAGCGCGCGCGGGCGAGGGAGGTGGTCTGGGTGGGCCAGGGCAGTCAGACTCATGCTTGGCAGCGGGTCAGACCAGCAGCCGGACATGCTGGCTCGCCAGCGAGCTCGCCGAGCTGAGCGACGACAATCACACGATGGACGTAGCTTCAGACCAGGAGCCGGCGTCACTGTCCAAGCCGGTTCATGTCGTGTTCACCATAGATCAGGTGCGGCTGCACTTCGACGCCCTAATGGCGGAAGACCTACCAGTGCAGGAGGACCTGTGCTGCAACCTCCGTCTCCTCAACAAGCGCCGGTGAACAAGCGAACGACAATGCTGTTGCGGACATGTGGCCCTATGATCCTGGCTTCCTGAATGAGTAGCGGGCGCTGTATCACACCATCTATAGGGACCGCGAAGCCCTCTCCGTCATCCTTCGAGTTGTTGCGCTCGGCGTGCCACTACCGTCTCGCGTTGTCAACATGGTCAACGGACATGAGGAATGAGGAGATGACTTTACTTGGAGAGGATGATAGTGGGGACCCACAGGGCCATAGCCGCACATACGCAAGTGCCTCCTTATTATATACAACTGTATTTTTTTGCTTCCTCCTGGTTTCCTGACATCACGGTCCCACACCATTGTCAACCTATGTAGTCAATAAACGAGAGAAGTGCACAAGGAGCAGCCGATAGCTGGCACCAAGTAGCTTGAGGAGTATTTGTGTTTTTGAGGTGTGAGCATTGTAGAGTTTTTCTTGAGCGATGTTTTCGTTGTTGTTCAGAGGAGAGCAGAGTATTAACTGGGCGGGCTGTCGCCCGTCTAGCCCAGGCCAGATATCCAACCCAGATATTAATTTTTTTCAAGCTGAAAATGGTTAGCCCAGCTATACTTTTTTTAGGAATACTCAGGCAACATCAACTTGTTATTCTCCGCCCCGCTGGGCTGCAAATCTTTCCTAGGAGGGATGAATTAGGCATAACAAGAAAATGGGCTTTAAGAAATAATAAATGGGATGTAAATATAAAAATTGTGCCGTAACTAAAAATGCACCAAACATGTAATTAGTTTATAAAATATTATTTTTGGATTTTGAAAATTTTAATTACATTAATTGTTGCGCGCGCAATGTTTCGTTGGATTTTTACGTAATACAAATTTATGTTGAAATTGTTTTTAATCTAACTAGAAATTTCAGGATAAAAATATTTCAGATCCCATCAAAATGTGGGATATTTCATTGAATTCTGTTTTGAACGGTTGCTTGAAATTATTAAATGTTGTCCTAGCTAGAAAATGGGTTGTACTTTTAACAAACTGTAAATGGGCTGTAGTAAATTCCATTAGAATTCAAAAATGGGTTGTACATTCTTACAAATCGCAAATGGGCTATAAGTTCTTTGTCACACACTTGTGGGCCAACTAAGTTGACGCATCCCCTAAAAAAAGTAAGTTGACGCGTATTGATAACCCACAAGTATAGGGGATCGCAACAGCTTTCGAGGGTAGAGTATTCAACCCAAATTTATTGATTCGACACAAGGGGAGCCCAAGAATATTCTTGAGTATTTGCAGTTGAGTTGTCAATTCAACCACACCTGGATAACTTAGTATCTGCAGCAAAGTATTTAGTAGCAAAAGTGGTATGATAATAATGGTAACAGTAGCAACAGTAAAGATAAATGTTTTTGGGTTTTTGTAGTAGTTGTAACAGTAGCAACGGAAAGGCAAATAAGCAAAGAACAATATATGAAAAGCTCGTAGGCAATGGATCAGTGATAGATAATTATGTCGGATGCGATTCCTCATGCAATAGTTATAACATAGGGTGATATAGAACTAGCTCCAGTTCATCAATGTAATGTAGGCATGTATTCCGTAAATAGTCACACGTGCTTATGGAAAAGAACTTGCATGACATCTTTTGTCCTACCCTCCCGTGGCAGCGGGGTCCTAATGGAAACTAAGGGATATTAAGGCCTCCTTTTAATAGAGAACTGGACCAAAGCATTAACACATAGTGAATACATGAACTCCTCAAACTACGGTCATCACCGAGAAGTATCCCGATTATTGTCACTTTGGGGTTGTCGGATCATAACACATAATAGGTGACTATAGATTTGAAAGATAGGATCAAGAACACACATATATTCATGAAAACATAATAGGTTTAGATCTGAAATCATGGCACTCGGGCCCTAATGACAAGCATTAAGCATAGCAAAGTCATAGCAACATCAATCTCAGAACATAGTGGATACTAGGGATCAAGCCCTAACAAAACTAACTTGATTACATGGTAAATCTCATCCAACCAATCATTGTCCAACAAGCCTACGATGGAATTAATCACTCACGGCGGTGAGCATCATGAAATTGGTGATGGAGGATGGTTGATGATGACGACGGCGATGAATCCCCCTCTCCGGAGCCCCGAACGGACTCCAGATCAGCCCTCCTGAGAGAGATTAGGGCTTGGCGGCGGCTTCGTATCGTAAAACACGATGAAACTTTCTCTCTGATTTTTTTCTCCGCGAGACGGTATATATGGAGTTGGAGTTGAGGTCGTAAGAGGTCCGGGGGGCCCACGAGATAGGGGGGCGCGCCCTGGGGGGCGCGCCCTGGGGGGCGCACCGAGTATCATGGATAGGCCCTTGGCCCCCTGGCCTTGATTCTTTCACCAAAAATTCTTATTAATTCTGAAAAGTCCCTCCGTGGATTTGCAGGTCATTCCGAGAACTTTTCTTTTCTACACATAAAACAACATCATGGTAGTTCTGCTGAAAACAGCGTCAGTCCGGGTTAGTTTCATTCAAATCATGCAAGTTAGAGTCCAAAACAAGGGCAAAAGTGTTTGGAAAAGTAGATACGTTGGAGACGTATCAACTCCCCCAAGCTTAAACCTTTGCTTGTCCTCAAGCAATTCAGTTGATAAACTGAAAGTGATAAAGAAAAACTTTTACAAACTCTGTTTGCTCTTGTTGTTGTAAACATGAAAAGCCAGCATTCAAGTTTCAGCAAATATTAAGAACTAACCATACTCACAATAACACATAGGTCTCACAATTACTCACATCAATAGCATAATCAGCTAGCGAGTCATAATAATAAAACTCGGATGACAACACTTTCTCAAAATAATCATAACATGATATAACAAAATGGTATCTCGCTAGCCCTTTCTGAGACCGCAAAACATAAATGCAGAGCACCTTTAAAGATCAAGGACTGACTAAACATTGTAATTCATGGTAAAAGAGATCCAGTCAAGTCATACCCAATATAAACCAATAATAATGAATGCAAATGACAGTGCGCTCTCCAGCGGGTGCTTTTAGTAAGAAGGATGATGACTCAACATAAAAGTAAATAGATAGGTGTCACGCCCAATATGCGATACTATCCTAAAGAGACTCGAAGGTCCCACCAAGGATAGAACCGCATATTGAAACGCTTTTGCAAGGTGGATATCATTACATCAACATTACATAATAGATGGGGATACATACAAAAGGCATCCAATGCCACACGAATACAACATCACAATACATAAGAGCACCATCCGACTACGGATGAAACACAAACAGAAACTCAAACAACATCCACCCTACTAGCCCAGGTTGCCGACCTGGAACCTATCCCCTGATCAAAGAAGCAACAGAAGAAGAACTCCAAGAGAAGTAACATCGCTCTCGCGTCATGATCATCGCATCACCTGTACCTGCAACTGTTGTTGTAGTAATCTGTGAGCCACGAGGACTCAGCAATCCCATTACCATGGGTATCAAGACTAGCAAAGCTTAATGGGAAAGGAAGGGGTAAAGTGGTGAGGCTGCAGCAGCGACTAAGCATTTATGGTGGCTAACATACGCAAATAAGAGCGAGAAGAGAGCAAAGGGACGGTCATGAAGCTAGCAATGATGAAGAAGTGATCCTGAACTCCTACTTACATCAAACATAACCCAAAACCGTGTTCACTTCCCGGACTCCACCGAAAAGAGACCATCACGGCTACACACACGGTTGATGCATTTTAATTCGTATCTGGTGTCAAGTTATCTACAGCCGAACATTAACAAATTCCCATCTGCCAATAACCGTGGGCATGGCTTTCGAAAGTTTAAACCCTGCAGGGGTGTCCCAACTTAGCCCATGATAAGCTCTCGTGATCAACGAAGGATATACCTTCTCCCAGGAAGACCCGATCAGACTCAGAATCCCGGTTTACAAGACATTTCAACAATGGTAAAACAAGACCAGCAAAGCCGCCCGATGCGCCGACAATGCCGATAGGAGCTGCACATATCTCGTTCTCAGGGCAACACCGGATGAGACATCCTACGAGTAAAACCAGACCTCGAGTTTCCCCGAGGGGGCCCCGCAGTCTACTCGGTTCGGACCAACACTTAGACAAGCACTGGCCCGGGGGGGCTAAAATAAAGATGACCCTTGGGTTGGCCGACCCAAGGGAAAGGTATAGCTGGTGGTGAGGCAAATGGTAAAACCAAGGTTAGGCCTTGCTGGAGGAGTTTTATTCAAAGCGAACTGTCAAGGGGGTCCCATAAATCACCCAATCGCGTAAGGAACGCAAAATCCGGGAAAATAACACCGGTGTGACGGAAACTAGGGCGGCAACAGTGGAACAAAACACCAGGCAAAAGGTCGAGTCTTCCACCCTTACCAAGTAAATAGATGCATTAATTAAAATAACAGATATTGTAATATCCCAACATAATCCTGTCCACCATGGAGAAATCTTCAACTTCACCTGCAACTAGCAACGCTATAAGAGGGGCTGAGCAAAAGCGGTAACATAGCCAAAGAATGGTTTGCTAGGAAGGGTGTCAAAGGTTAGAGGTTCATGGCAATTTGGGAGGCTTGATGAGCAAAAGATAGGTAACGCAGCATAGCGATAGAACGAAGCAACTAGCATAGCAATGATAGTAGTGAGATCTAGGGTAGCGGTCATCTTGCCTGAAATCCCGCTAAGAAGAAGAACGAGTCCATGAAGAAGATGAAGCCACGAAGACGAACCAAGCGTAGACGAACGAATCCTCACGATCACAGCGAAACGGGAGCTATCGAGAAGAAGCACACAACATGGTAAACACACCACACAAGAACACGACATGATGCACAAACAAGTATGATGCATGACAAAGCTACATGAAGCTACTCATGGCAAGAGATGATGCAAACAAGAGCAACACATCAAGGCAAGTTTAAATGAGGCCCGGAACAACATATAACAATTCCGGTAAGTCCTCATATGCAATTTTCGAAGTTGGTCCAGATCTGAATAAACCTTATGTTCAAGTTGTTAAACAGCAAGTTAAGATGCACAAAGATGATCTACACGAGATTCTAGTCAAGTTACATATAAAGTTCATTTAATTCGGAGTTACAGTCTAGAAGATATGAGCAAAACAAGTCAAACATGGCATTGATGCAAAATGCATAAAAACATCAATCAAACACCTCAAAACAAGGATGCAACGTGATAATATGAAACTACATGCAAAATCAAGCAAGCTTCATATAGAGCACACTCAAAACGGAGCAACGATTCAACACCCACACATGAAACAAGTTTAAAGGGCAAGCTGTCCAAAACAGCAACTAGGCATATTGCAAGCACCAAAACAACATGCTACAGCATCTAAACATAAGAACAAAAGGCATGGTCATGATGTACAGGTAAAGCATAACAAAACATGAACACAGAGCTATCTCCAGAAATCACTAGAACATGCTCAAACACACATGGCAAGATTGCAAATAATAACAGTTCAGACTTTGCAGAAAATAACATCAAGTTGCAATGTTCAGACCTATCAAACAACATGTTACAGGAACTTAACATGGAAAACAAAGGCATGGCATGATACTACTAAACCCATAGAACAAAAGTCCTTTACCGACCATGAGCCAAAAAGGATCAGAATATATGATGGCACCCATGTAAACATAGCAAGTTATAATACAGATTCATACATGGCAGGAACAACGATAAGTAGGCATGTAGATGAGCTTGTACCACTCACCACAGGGCAATACATGGCATGGCAAGGCAACCAACAGTAATAAGACATATTTATGAAGCTAAGCATGGCAAGAGCAAGTTCATAGGGTGCATGGATCACTAACAACAATCATGGCAACAACTGAACTTAATGTTAACAGGCTGACAGCAACTTATTTAGCAACTTTGGAGCAAGTTTACAACAAGCTACAGCAACCTATAATTGCAACCAGGGGCATGGATGGATAGAGCATAACATGTAGAACAAAACACCCTTAGTGAACATCTCCAGATTATGCATAGAATGACTAGTAGCAGCAGGTTTACATAGCATCACGAAATAACAGATTCAGCCTAGCAAAACAGTAACAGCAAGTACCCTACTTAACAAGCTTGACTCACTCACCACAAGACATTGCATGACAAGATAAGTATAGCATCAGCAAGAAGACATGTTTATAATACAAACCAAGGCAAGAACAAGTTCAAAGCATGCAAGGACCAACTACAACAGCCTTGGCAAAATTGAATAACATGTAAACAATCTGCCAAGAAAACATTTTGTAGCAAAAGTAGAGCACGAAAATGACATGATAGACTACTCCATAATTGCAAACAAGGGCATGAATGGATAGATAATAACCATATGTTCAAAACATCCTTACTGAAGTATCTCAAAATATGCATGGATCTCTCTTTAGCATCAAGTTTACATGGCATCAAAATAACAGCAGAACAGGGACTAAAATCAGCAACATTACAAAGCCTAGTTTGCATGCTTGTGCTAGTCACCACATAGATCACAAAAATACATGGCATACCCCACTTTAAATAAGATGTGGCATAGATCAAAACACATGTATACATCAACCTCATAGGATACACACATCAATCATGGCAAAAATGACAAATGAGCATGTTCTGTTAACAGACAGCAGCCAACATTATGAAGCACTCTTGCAACGATGATTCAGGCGTCAAGATGAGCTCAAATGAACATGATGCAATGGAATGAAATGAAGTACTCGTTGAGACAAACAATTTGACATATTACACGCACAAAACGGAGCTACGGATGCAGAGATATGATGCGATGAACATGGTATGATAATGTTGAAAAAGTTCAGGACTTAGAAGAAAAACGGGGTCAACCTTCGGTCCGCACGGATTTCGAGGTTCGCCGGAGAGATCGCCGGAGTCGGGGGAGAAGGCGGCCGGAGCTGGGGAAGTCCGGATCCGAGGCGCTCCTCGCAGGATCCGGTCGGAGGAGGCGAGGGAGAGGCCGGGCGGCGCTGCACGAGGTCGGGCGCGGCGCGGCGGCCGGGAGGCGGCACGGCGACGCGGGTCCGGCGGGAGGCGGCGGCTCCCGGCGGCGGGGCGGGGCACGACCGGCGGAGCGGGGCCGGCCGGGCGCGGCGGAGCGGGGTCGGCCGGGCGCGGCAGAGGGCGAGGGGCGGCGGCGCTCGCCGGGCGGCACCACGGCTGGAGGCCGAGGCGAGGCGGTGGAGGGCGGGAGGCGGCCGGCGAGCGCGGGAGCTCGCAGGCGCGGCGGCGGGGATGGGCCCGGCGCGGCCCGGTTCAACCCGGGGCGGGCCGGATCTGGGCCCCGGGCGGCGGCGCGCGGTGGGATACGGCGGCGCCCACGTGGCGATGCAGGATTGGGTCTGGGGGCGACGACGATGACATGGCGGGCGCTGATTGGACGAAGCGACGTGGAGGCTGGACATGTCCGACGAGGTTGGACATGTCCGGCGCGCGAGGGGAGCGGGGCTAGGGTTGGACTACGCGAAAAATCGGAGGGGATCACATATTTATAGGTAGGAGGAGCTAGGAGAGTCCAAATGTGGAGCGATTTTCGGCCACGCGATCGTGATCGAACGACCTAGAGCATGGAGGGGGTTAGGATGGGTTTTGGGCCACTTTGGAGGGGTGTTGGGCTGCAACACACACGAGGCCTTTTCGGTCCCTCGGTTAACCGTTGGAGTATCAAACGGACTCCAAATGGCACGAAACTTGACAGGCGGTCTACCGATGCTATACCAAGGCCGCTTGGCAAACCTCGGGACATTCGAGAAAGTTGAACACCCGCACACGAAAACAAGGTCTGAGAGGGGCGACGGGCGTGCGGGAGAGGTCCGGACTCCGAACGGACAACGGAGAGAACCGGGAGAACCCGAACGGATGCAACTTTTGAAAAACATGCAGATGAAATGCAGATGATGACATGGTAAAATGCAACACGCAAGAAAATGACATGGCAACAATGACGAATAACTGGCAGACACCTGGCGCATCGAATCCGGGGCGTTACAATAGGCCCTTCGCAGAGGGAAGCAGGGATTTGTAGAGGTGCCAGAGCTCGATTTTAAAATAGATATTGAATAACATTTTAAGCGGCATACTTTCGCTGTCAACGCAACACCTATGAGATGGTTGTATCTTCCACACTAAATGCATTATAGGCAATTCCCAAACAGAATGGTAAAGGTTTATACTCCCCCAACCACCAACAAGCATTAATCCATGGCTTGCTCGAAACAACGAGTGCCTCCAACATACAACGGCCCTGGGGGAGTTTTGTTTAATTATTTTGATTTACTTTGATCTTTGTGGATCATGGGACTGGGAATCCCGGTTACCGGCCCTTTCTCTCGAATGAGGAGCGGAGTCCACTCCTCTGAGAATAACCCACGTAGCATGGAAGATATAGGCAGCCCTATTTGTTACATGAGCTGCTCGAGCATACAAAATAGAATTTCATTTGAAGGTTTGGAGTTTGGCACATACAAATTTACTTGGAACGGCAGGTAGATACCGCATATAGGAAGGTATAGTGGACTCATATGGAACAACTTTGGGGTTTAAGGAGTTTGGATGCACAAGCAGTATTCCCGCTTAGTACAGGTGAAGGCTAGCAAAAGACTGGGAAGCGACCAACTGAGAGAGCGACAACAGTCGTAAGCATGCATCAAAATTAATTCACACTGAATACAAGCATGAGTAGGATATAATCCACCATGAACATAAATATCCTGAAGGCTGCGTTGATTTGATTCAACTACATGCGTGAACATGTGCCAAGTCGAGTCACTCAATTCATTTAAAGGAGGATACCATCCCATCATACCACATCATAATCATTCTAATAGCATGTTGGCATGCAAGGTAAACCATTATAACTCAAAGCTAATCAAGCATGGCACAAGCAACTATAATCTCTAAATGTCATTGCAAATATGTTCACTTCATAATAGCTAAGTCAGGAATGATGAACTCATCATATTTACAAAAACAAGAGAGGTCGAGTTCATACCAGCTTTTCTCATCCCAATAAGTCCATCATATATGGTCATTATTGCCTTTCACTTGCACGACCGAACGATGTGTATAATAATAAGAGTGTACATGCACTGGACTAAGCTGGAATCTGCAAGCATTCAACTCAAGGGAGAAAGCAAGTAATATGGGCTCTAATTAAATAAACAATCATGCATATGAGAGCCACTAAGCATTTTCAATATGGTCTTCTCGACCCCCAAAGGAAAGAAAAGAAAATAAAACTATTTACATGGGAAAGCTCCCAACAAGTAAAAGAAGAACAAGAAATCTTTTTGGTTTTTCTCAAGGTTTATCAAACACACAAGAAGAAGACTAGAAAAAGGAATTTAAACTAGCATGGACAATACAATGAAAGAGTATGAGCACCGACGACTAGTGTGTGAACATGAATGTAAAGTCGGTGAGAAATACGTACTCCCCCAAGCTTAGGCTTTTTGCCTAAGTTGGTTTAATACCAAGGACCGCCGCTACTCTCTCCGGTGTAATGAGAGGTGTAATCAGGATACCACTGGTTGGTCATCTCCGGATCCCACTGGACAGATGATGCACGATAGGGGTCCAGCTCAGGTTTCGGTTCAGGTTCAGGTTCAGGAGTAAAAGCTTGAGCTTGATGATTGTTTACCGCCTCCGGTGTGACAAGAAATTTTTCTGCAAGAAAATCAAACAACGGAGGTGCAGGCAAGATAATAATCTCAAAGTGTTTCTTATTGAATCTAAGTTTATACAAGAGCAACCTATCTTCGTTATCAACAATAAACTTATGCGCTACCATGCACTTGTAATCTAAAATGTGAAGAGGCAATTTTGTCTCCTTTTCCTCATGGTGCCTAATGGGTATCTGAAAATGTCTAGCAAGACGTGCAGCATAGATACCTCCAAATATGGGGCCTTTTGTACGATTAAGGGCTAGCCGTTTAGCAACGACGGCACCCACTATTGTCTCCAAGCAAAGCATGTTAAAGAATGATAATATCGGGAACACTCAAGTTTCAACTATTCCCACGACCGATCAAGCATCTACTAGCAAATATGGTAAAATAACATAAAATAGGAAAGTGTATGCTAGAGGCTTTTGCTTCTGAACCCTTCTTTGGCTCTTCTACAGCAATAATATTAACAAAGCCAGCCACATCTTCACGATGGGGTTCCTCTAGTTCTCCCTCATAAGGTATCCTACATACCGTGCAAAAATGACGTAAAGACATTTCTTTGAACTCGTCATATAAATAAAATGATACTTCAGGCGGTGACTTCTTAGGATAATAATAAAAGTTTTGCACGAAAGTATTGGTGAGTAAGAGATACTGATCGATTCGGTCGTTGATGAAACCGGTGAGGCCCGCAGTCTCGATTAAAGCATAAAAGTCTTCATAAATTCCAGCCTCTCTCAAGAAATCATCACATGGTCATTCACACGGTCATACTTCCGTTAAGCGAGGCATATGATACTTGGCCTTTTCCTTCTCTTTAGCTAGTTTTTGGGTGCTTTGGCTAGAAGAGCCCCTCAAAAGTTTCCTCAACATTTTCTGAAAATTTCTGAAATTTTAGTAACTTCAAAATAAAAGTGCATAAAACTAAACAAGATTGATAGCAACTACTCCTACAAGTGCCTAGAGCCCATATCATGCATTGGAATTGCTTGGGACCTCGAGAATTTAACATGCAAGCTCAAGAACAGGGTCACCATGACAGCAAGGATTTGCAATGAATAAAGCACTAGAACAAAAACTAATTGGACCAATGGAGGAGTCACATACCAAGCAACGATCTCCGAAAGCAGGTTTGTGAATGGAGCTTTGAGCTAAGAGATCAAAAATCGCAGCAAAATGAGCTAGAACTCGTGATTGAGCTAGATGGGGATTTTTTTGGGGGGTAGAAGATGGAGTGTTTGAGTGCTGGCATAAGTGGAGGGGAGTCACCAGGGGCCCACGAGACAGGGGGCGCGCCCAACCAGGGGGGCGCGCCCTCCTCTCTCGTGGCCTGGTGCTTGGCCCTCTTGCAGTGTTTTCAGTGCCTAAAATCCTCAAATATTCCAGAAAAAAATCATACTAAATTTCCAGTGCATTTGGAGCACTTTTATTTTCAGACTATTTTTTATTGCACGGATAAATCAGAAAACAGACAGATAATATTATTTTTGCTTTATTTCTTCTAAATAACATAAAGTAAAAAGAGGGTACAGAAGGTTGTGCCTTCTAGTTTCATCCATCTCATGATCATCAAAATGAACCCGCTAACAAGGTTGATCAAGTCTTGTTAACAAACTCATTCCGAATAACACGGAACCGGAGAAATTTCGAATAACACTAAGTTACCTCAACGGGGATATGAAAATGCCCAACAATAAGAATATCATACTTTTTCTTGATAGTAGGGAGAGGAAATTCAAAACCTCCAAAAATGATAGTTGGAGCTTTTTCAATAGAATTGATGCTATGAACTTGAGATTGTTTCCTCGGAAAGTGTACCGTATGCTCATTGCCATTAACATGAAAAGTGACATTGCCTTTGTTGCAATCAATAACAGCCCCTGCAGTATTAAGAAAAGGTCTACCAAGGATAATAGACATACTATCGTCCTCGGGAATATCAAGAATAACAAAGTCCATTAAGATAGTGACATTTGCAACCACAACAGGCACATCCTCACAAATACCGACAGGTATAGCAGTTGATTTATCAGCCATTTGCAAAGATATTTCAGTAGGTGTCAACTTATTCAATTCAAGTCTACGATATAAAGAGAGAGGCATAACACTAACACTGGCTCCAAGATCACATAAAGCAGTTCTAACATAATTTCTTTTAATGGAGCATGGTATAGTTGGAACACCCGGATATCCAAGTTTCTTGGGTATTCCACCCTTAAAAGTGTAATTAGCAAGCATGGTAGAAATTTCAGCTTCCGGTATCTTTCTTTTATTTGTGATGATATCCTTCATATATTTAGCATAAGGATTTACTTTAAGCATATCAGTTAAGCGCATACGTAAGAAATTAGGTATAATCATTTCAGCAAAGCGCTCAAAATCCTCATCATCCTTTGACTTGGATGGTTTAAGAGGAAAGGGCATGGGTTTCTGAACCCATGGTTCTCTTTCTTTACCGTGCTTCCTAGCAACAAAACCTCTCTTATCATAACGTTGGTTTCTTGATTGTGGGTTATCAAGATCAACAGCAGGTTCAATCTCTACATCATTATTATTACTAGGTTGAGCATCTACATGAACATCATTGTTAGCATTATCATCAGGTTCATGTTCATCACCTGATTGCGTTTCAGCATCAGAGATAGAAGTATTATTGGGATTCTCAAATGTTTCAATATTAGGTTCACTAGAAGTTTGCAAAGTCCTATCATTTTTCTTTTTCTTCTTCTTAGAAGAACTAGGAACATCTAGATTATTATTCTGAGAATCTTGTTCAATTCTTCTAGGGTGGCCTTCAGGATACAAAGGTTCCTGAGTCGTTCTACCAGTTCTAGTAGCCACTCTAACAGCAAAGTCATTTTTATTATTCAATTCATCAAACAAATCATTTTGATCCTTGAGCACTTGCTCGGCTTGAGTAGCAACCATAGAGGCATATTTGCTAACGCGGTGAAGTTCATCTTTAACTCTAGCCAGATTATCACCTACGCGTCCTATCTCGAAAGCATTATTCTTTAACTCTCTACCAACATAAGCATTAAAACTTTCTTGTCTAGCCATAAAGTCATCAAATTCATCTAAGCATGGGCTATCAAATTTAGTAGAGGGTATTTCAACTTTATCATATCTATAGAGAGAATTTACCTTTACTACTTGTGTCGGGTTATCAAGACAATGTAGTTCTTCAGGCGGTACATTCAGACCATGTATTTCTTCAATAGGTGGTAAATTATTAACATCTTCAGCTTTAATACCTTTTTCTTTCATTGATTTCTTTGCCTCTTGCATATCTTCAGGACTGAGGAATAAAACACCTCTCTTCTTCGGAGTGGGTTTAGGAATAGGCTCAGGAGTTGGCTCAATTGGTTCAGGAATTACTTCAGGAACTGGCTCGGGAAGAGTCCAATTATTTTCATTAGTCATCATATTATTCAATAATATTTCAGCTTTGTCGACTGTTCTTTCCCTTAAAACACAACCAGCACAACTATCCAAGTGGTCCTTGGAAGCATCGGTTAGTCCATTATAAAAGATATCAAGTATTTCATTTTTCTTAAGATGATGATCAGGCAAAGCATAAAGCAACCGGAGAAGCCTCCCCCAAGCTTGTGGGAGACTCTCTTCTTTGGTTTGCACAAAATTATATATTTCCCGCAAGGCAGCTTGTTTCTTATGAGCAGGGAAATATTTAGCAGAGAAGCAATAAATCATATCCTGGGGACTACGCACACAACCAGGAGCAAGAGAATTATACCAAGTCTTAGCATCACCCTTTAATGAGAACGAAAATATCTTAAGGATATATAAATAGCGAGACTTCTCATCATGAGTAAATAGGGTGGCTATGTCATTCAACTTGGTAAGATGTGCCACAACAGTTTCAGATTCAAGGCCATAAAAAGGATCAGATTCAACTAAAGTAATAATATCAGGATCAACAGAGAATTCATAATCCTTATCAGTAACACAGATAGGTGAAGTAGCAAAAGTAGGATCAGGTTTCATTCTAGCATTAAGAGACTGCTGCTTCCATATAGCTAATAATTTCTTAAGATCATTTCTATCATTGCAAGCAAGAATAGCTTTAGCAGCTTCTTTGTTCATAACATAACCCTTAGGAACAACAGGTAATACATAATCATTGGGGGAACGTTCATCATCACAATCATCAATAATAGGTTCTTCAATATTTTCACTCCCCCTAACTCTAGAAAGTTGTTCATCAAGAAATTCACCTAATGGCAAAGTAGTATCACGCACAGAAGTAGTTTCATCATGCATAGCAGAAGTGGCAACATCAATAACATGCAACATATCAGAATTCATAGCAGTAGCAGGTTTAGGTGTCGCAAGCCTATCAATAATGGAAGGAGAATCTAGTGCAGAGCTAGATGGCAGTTCCTTACCTCCGCTCGTAGTTGAGGGCAAAATCTTGGTCTTAGCGTCTTTCAAGTTCTTCATAGTGATCAACAGATATAAATCCCAAGTGACTCAGAGAATAGAGCTATGCTCCCCGGCAACGGCGCCAGAAATTAGTCTTGATAACCCACAAGTATAGGGGATTGCAACAGCTTTCGAGGGTAGAGTATTCAACCCAAATTTATTGATTCAACACAAGGGGAGCCAATGAATATTCTTGAGTATTAGCAGTTGAGTTGTCAATTCAACCACACATGGATAACTTAGTATCTGCAGCAAAGTATTTAGTAGCAAAAGTGGTATGATAATAATGGTAACAGTAGCAACAGTAAAGATAAATGTTTTGGGGTTTTTGTAGTAGTTGTAATAGTAGCAACGGAAAAGTAAATAAGCGAAGAACAATATATGAAAAGCTCGTAGGCAATGGATCAGTGATAGATAATTATGTCGGATGTGATTCCTCATGCAATAGTTATAACATAGGGTGATATAGAACTACCTCAAGTTCATCAATGTAATGTAGGCATGTATTCTGTAAATAGTCACACGTGCTTATGGAAAAGAACTTGCATGACATCTTTTGTCCTACCCTCCCCTGGCAGCGGGGTCCTAGTGGAAACTAAGGGATATTAAGGCCTCCTTTTAATAGAGAACCGGACCAAAGCATTAACACATAGTGAATACATGAACTCCTCAAACTACGGTCATCACCGAGAAGTATCCCGATTATTGTCACTTCGGGGTTGTCGGATCATAACACATAATAGGTGACTATAGACTTGCAAGATAGGATCAAGAACACACATATATTCATGAAAACATAATAGGTTCAGATCTGAAATCATGGCACTCGGGCCCTAATGACAAGCATTAAGCATAGCAAAGTCATAGCAACATCAATCTCAGAACATAGTGGATACTAGGGATCAAACCCTTACAAAACTAACTTGATTACATGGTAAATCTCATCCAACCCATCACCGTCCAGCAAGCCTACGATGGAATTACTCACTCACGGCGGTGAGCATCATGAAATTGGTGATGGAGGATGGTTGATGATGACGACGGCGACGAATCCGCCTCTCCGGAGCCCCGAACGGACTCCAGATCAGCCCTCCCGAGAGAAATTAGGGCTTGGCGGCAGCTCTGTATCGTAAAACGCGATGAAACTTTCTCTCTGATTTTTTTCTCCGCGAGACGGTATATATGGAGTTGGAGTTGAGGTCGGAGGAGGTCCGGGGGGCCCACGAGATAGGGGGCGCGCCCTAGGGGGGCCGCCCCCCTGTCTTGTGGACAGGCCCTGGGCCCTTTGGCATTGATTCTTTCGCCAAAAATTCTTATTAATTCTGAAATGTCCCTCCGTGGATTTGCAGGTCATTCCGAGAACTTTTCTTTTCTACACATAAAACAACATCATGGTAGTTCTGCTGAAAATAGCGTCAGTCCGGGTTAGATTCATTCAAATCATGCAAGTTAGAGTCCAAAACAAGGGCAAAAGTGTTTGGAAAAGTAGATACGTTGGAGACGTATCACGTATGCAAGGCTTTGTCAACTTATGTCGGTGTACAAAAGTATGGGTACTTTTGTACCCCTTACTTGTGCACGGACGGTCACAGCCACCCCTATGGTGGGGTATGGCGAGGCAGATGAAGACAACAGAAGGCAAGACAGGCACGAAGAACGCCAAGACAGCTGCACAGAGTAGCAAGCAGCAAGAGGCAAGCAAGGCCACGCCCGCCAACAAGCCTTGCCGAAGCGACCTGCGAGACCCCCGGCAAGCCCCTTGCCGGGGCAGCTTGCGAAGAGGCCAGCAAGGCCCCTACCCTTGCGGCTGAGAGCTCTGACACCATCGACAATGTTCAAGATCAAGACACGGAGAGCACATGCCTGGTAGCATGCGGCTTCTCACGAAGATCGACGACCCACGAGTCCGCCTGGGATCAAATGATGAGGACCCCCGGCAAGCCTTGCCGGGGATGATCGTTGGGTGGCGGCCAGGCACGCGCCCGGTAGGGTTCCGCCACCTCACCACCACTCCAACGCGACGATAAGCATGCCAGCAAAGCAGACGCCTGCATGGCGGCATGCAGATCTTCATGGAAGCCTACCACGTTGCCAACACAGCAGCTGGTTGGCCAGCGTGGCGCTGCATGCCTCGTCGGCCCAGACGAGGGGCAGCGGCGAAGGACGGCATAGCCTCTATTGTCGTCCCCAATAAAGCAAGAGGACACGTAGGCATCGCATTAAATGTGATTGTCCTATAAAAGGAGGCGTTGGGCACACGGAGAGAGGATTCAGACTTTTGGACCAAGCACGCATCATAGCTAGTTCAAAAGCTCAGGAACACTCATATAACAAGATAAAGCAGGACTAGGGTATTACACATCTTTGCGACCCGAACATGGGTAAAAATTCTCTGTGTGCTAACCGCTCGGCCTGCTCTTCGTGCAACTAATCCCCCACCGAATGTAGAAGGGATCCTTGTGCCCCCATAGGTGATCGGTTTCCCCGACAACTTATAGTCAACACACGGTTCTAGTAGCTTCCAAAGGATGTCGTGCTTCTTCTTCAATCTCGGATATTCTAGCTTCAGCCGCCCAAAAAATGATTCCTCCTCCTGACATCTGGGCGCGCTGTTTCGAAGGCTGACCTGTGGGCCTACTAAGTTGACGCGTACCAAGGGCTTTGTCAACTAAGTCAATATAAACGATTCTAGCTAGAGTGACCGTATGATGTCCATCCAACGGCCATCGTGCTTCTTCAACCTCTGGTCTTCTTGCTCCAGCCGCCCAAAGTAGCACTGGTCGTGCCGCCTGCTCCTGCCTCCCATGGCCGGTTGTGCTGCCACGGAGGCCTCACCGCCCCCTACTACTCCCACCGCTGGCCAGGCCATCCCTCCACTCAACCACACCCCCTGTTATTCTATGGTGACGACAGCCTCACACCGAAGCCGAACCAGTGAACCCTCGTACTCCTCTCCGTGTGGGCATCCACTGCCGTGTCTTCCCCGTCTCCGCGTCGTCCCCTTCCTAGGCCTCACCGTCGTCCAACGCCCTAGTGCTCTCGGCACGGTGTGGTCAACGTGGTCAAGGAACGACTTCCATCGGGCGTGGACTGTACGTGGAGAGGCTGACAGCTGGGTCCATGGCCGCACACAAGGAAATGCCTCCTTATTACGCACAAAATAATGATTCCTCCACCTGACATCTAGGACCCACCGGAAGGGCCTCTGTATCCCGAAAAAACGTTCCCCCCGCTGACAGGTCGGACCCACCAGCTATATCTTCGCACGCAAGGAAGTGCCTCCTTATTACGCACAAAAAATGAATATTCCCCCTGCTAGCTGGGACCCATCATAGTGGGAGGCTGACTTGTGGGCCTAAGTTGACAGGGATGAAGGGCTTTGTCAACTTAGTCAATATGAATGATTCTAGCTCCAGTGACCGTACGTTGTCCATCCAACGGCTGTAGTGCTTCTTCATCCTCTGGTATTCTTGCTCTAGCCGCCCAAAGCAGTGCCGGTCGTGCCGCCTGCTCCTACCTCCCATGGCCGGTTGTGCTGCCGCAGAGGCCTTACCGCCCCCTACTACTCCCACCGCTGGCCAGTCCATCCCTCCACTCACGCACACCCCCTGTTATTCTACGGTGATGGCAGCCTCACACCGAAGCCGAACCAGTGAACCCTCGTACTCCTCTCTGCATGGGCATCCACTGCTGGGTCTACCCTGGCTCCGCGTCATTGTAAGTGCATCTAGTGCCCCTTAGTAATTTTGGTGTATTGAAGACTTATAGGTTAAGGGACTGATGCATTTGTGAGTGTACACAGGTCTGTAAGTCTATGAGGAGTTTCATATTTATAGAGAAAGTCGACCCCTAAAAATGAAGTTCTTCAACTGAAGACTTTGGAATTCAGAAGACTTTCTGAAGACTTTGAAAGTGAAGAAATTGGTGTGATATTGAAGACTTGGTAATCATTCGAGGAACATGAAGCGTGAATACTTTTGTTTTTATTGTTTCTTTTTCTCTTTCTTGAGTCATAGGAAACACTGTACTGTTAAAGGGGGTCGAGGAAATACTAAGGAAAATTTTCCATGTGATGCTCAACTCAAAATCCTAAACCTACCAATCCCTTCGAGTGAAGCCATTGGAAATCTCACACAGTTTAGTCATATTCTTCAGTGATAGAGACGAAGTTCTTCTGGTCTCTGAGTAATTTTTTCTGATTGAGGAGTTAGGAATTTGCCAGTGCGGATTGCCTACATAGTGAGGAACATGATAGCCCTAAAGTATTTGAGAGTCAAATATTCTGACCATTGTTGTGCTACGCGCCAGCTGTCCCAAAATATCTACCCACCTAATGGTCATATCATTGAAGGGCATTTATGTCTTATCATGTCGGGCTGCTCCCTAGGCTATAAATAGCCGCCCCCTTCAACCACTAGTTGGTTGGCTGCTCCGAGAGAAACTGACACTTGTCATTTGAGAGCAACCCATCCTCCGAGGACTTTGAGCGAAAATCATCAAGTGAGGAAAACCCAAACCCCATACCTACAAAACCCCAAAGTTATTGAGCATCACTGAAGAGATTGATCCTGCGTGGATCCGACGCTTGTTTCCTTTGAAGATTGTGCTTCTTCCAGACGGTTAGGCATCAAGGTCTAGAGCATCCAAGAGGAATTGTGGATCGCCGAGTGACCGTGTTTGTGAAGGTCCGGAAGTCACCTGAAGACTTACACCGAGTGATTGGGCGAGGTCTGTGTGACTTTAGCTCAAGGAGAATACGGTGAGGACTGTGTGTCCGGGACTAGGTGTCCTCGAGTTTAAATACTCAGCCGCTCCAACCAGATATACAACTTAGATAGCAGTTGGAACTGGTCTACCGAATCATTGTCTTCGCCAAGCTAACTAGTTCTATTTCCTCAACTCTTTCATTTCCTCATTACTGTTGTTGTGTGCTTGTTAATATCTGTTTGAAGATTTTGACTGAAGACTTTCTCAATTTCCTCAGTTCAATTTCTTCAGTCTATTCGTCTTTATCTTGTGTTATCATGTGCTTACGCTTTCTGTACTCTGTGCTGGTCTTCATTTCATCATGATGACTATGCGTGTATTCTGCTATGTTTACTTTTGAGTACTTATTCCGCTGCAAGTAGTTCTTCATTTAGGAATTTCCGCACCAGCAAATTCCTCAGTGAAGAATTCATAATTATCGCCTATTCACCCCCCCCCCTCTAGTCGATATAATGCACTTTCAATTGGTATCAGAGCAAGGTACTCCCTTGTTCTGTGTGATTTTGGTTTAACCACCTGGAGTTTTAGTTATGTCGACTATAGGAACGAGGAATGTATCATGCCCCATCTTTGACGGTCATGAGTATCTTCGGTGGAAGGCCATGATGAAAAAGTGATGCATGGCTATGGAAAACGAACTGTGGACCGTCACTGAGATCGGTCTTACCGATCTATGTCAGATGGTGGAGGTTGATGACATTCTACTTAACCTCACAGCAAAGGATGTCATCTGCTCCAGTCTGTCCCAAAATCAGTTCAGGAACGTCATGCATCTCAATCACGCGAAGCTAATCTGGGACCGTCTTTCTGAGGTCTATGAAGGTCATCGAACTCATCATGATCCTTGGTTTGAGGATTACAAGGAATCTCTTAATGTGATGACATTCGAACCAGAATCATCATCTTCTACACACTGCCTTATGGCAAACAGTGCTAAGGTAACTGAATGCTACCTATCCGAGTCCAGTGATGATGAATCTGGTGATGAATTTGGACCAAGCTATGTCAAACTTGCTTCCCTTGCCACTAAACAACAAAGAGCTTTGGAAAAAGTTCAATACATGCTAAATAAGAGCGATGATATGTTGGGTGAAGAAATGGATCAGTCAAAAGCTTTGGCTGAAAGTCTTCAGAGACTTCATTCCAAGTTTGACGACCTTCAAGGTCATCATAACACTCTCTTATCTGATCACGAGAAGCTTTCTCTTGAACTTCTTCAAAGAAAGCAAGATCTTGAGAAGCTAAGAGTGAGTTATGAAGATCTTCAGAAGGAGCGTGATTCATTACTTGCTCAACAAATCAGCGCTACTCAGGAAGAATTTATTCCTCCATGTCTGAAGTGCATTGAACGTGAATCTGCTAATTCTTCACCTGAATGTTCAAATGCTTCAAATGTTACAAATTCTTCACCTGTCTCTGCTATCACTAATTCCTCATCTGAGGACATTGCTAGTACCACCGATGATGCAGGGCTGAAGGAATTGTACACAACAGGCATGTACAAAAGCCTCAAAGGGCATCAGATTCTTTGTGATGTGCTTAAAAAGCAGATCCTCAACAGGAACCCTAGGAAAGAGGGTATTGCCTTTGAGAGGAAACTCAATGCTGATGGAACATATTGGAAGCCTAAGCAATACCCCAAATCCTCATGGGTTGCTGCAAAGGGACCTCTAGTTGATCCATCCAATTTATCTGGCTTTACATGTGAATCTCCTCATTCTTCTGATGAGTCATTTGACTCCAACTATAAACTGTTCAAAAATCAGAATGGTGAAGTATTTGCTAGATATGTTGGCACTAACTGCAGGAATGGTTCCCCTTTGAAGAAAATCTGGGTTCCCAAAAGTTATCTTGAAAGTCTTCAGGTGAATGTCCTCATGACACCACCTGTGAAGAATAGGAACCCCAGATCAAATTCTTCATATGGACCTAATTCTTCACAAGGATCAAAATCCTCATATGATCATCATCGTGTTAACCCTTCTATTTCGCAGTGTAGAGCTAAGGGCTATGAATATGAGTATTATTCTTTAAATCATTATGGTCATAAGTCCTCGAAGAATTTCTCTACTTTTTCATATGCTTACCCTAACCCCTCTTATGTGAAACGAAGCGCACTAGCTTCTATGCCACCTTTATCATATGGTGCTTGCAGAGTGATGAATTCTTTGCCACCCCTTCAGATGTGGGTGGTGAAGAAAAAGAACTAATCTCTTATGCAGGGTCAGGTCTCCGGACGTGCTCAAAACGTTTGAAGAATTTGCTGGAGACCTGAATGTGCCTGAAAGGATGCAGGCTAATCATGAAGAAATGAATTTTCATTTCTCACGTCCTCATACTGATTTATCTGTGTTATTGCTTGATGAAATTGATCCAATGATATTGATGTCATATTCTTCACTGATGAAGTATTTGAGTTCGTAAGTTGCACTAATTCATCTGCAGGATGATCAACCCAAAGCAAACGAGTGGGTCCTCGATAGTGTATGTACGAATCACATGACTGGTGACAAGAATCTATTGATGGATGCTCCCTTATCACCATCACATCTGAAGCATATCATCTTTGCTGACAAAGGCAAAAGTCGGGTATTGGGTCTAGGTAAGGTTGCAATCTCAAAGGATCAACACATGGACAAAGTCATGCTTGTCGAATCCCTAGGATACAACCTCATGTCTGTCTCAATGCTTTGTGATCTCGATATGGTTGTTGTCTTTGGAAGATATTGTTGTGTTGTGATCATGGAAGCTGACCATTCCAAAGTCTTCGAAGGCTTTAGGAGAGGAGACTTGTATATCGCTGATTTCTCTACAGGACCACAACCAGCCGTGTGCTTACTTGCAAAAGCTTCAGAAGGCTGGCTATGGCATCGACGACTTGGTCATGCTGGCATGAGGAACACACGCTTGTGAAGAAGAAGCATGTCATTGACATTGAGAATGTCAAATTCCTCAAGGATCACTTATGCGGAGCTTGTGAAGCTGGAAAGATGACCAAGGCCAAGCATCCAGCAAAGACTATCATGACCACCACTCGACCATTTGAATTGCTTCACATGGATCTCTTTGGTCCTAACCATTATTCTGCAATTCTAAATGATGCAACTCAATACGGCTTTGTTATTGTTGATGATTATTCTCGTTACACATGGGTGCACATTGTCACTTACAAACATGAAGTGCAGGAAGTCTTCAAACGATTTTCCTCGAGGGCTTCAACCAACTTTGGTGTGAAGATCAAGAACATCAGAACTAACAATGGGACCGAGTTCCAGAATTCTGGTCTTGATGGCTATCTTGATGAACTTGGTATTACTCATGAGTTATCTGCTCCTTATACTCCTCAGCAGAATGGCGTCGTGGAGCCCAAGAACAGAACCCTCGCTGAAATGGCTCACACTATGCTTGATGAATACAAAACGCCTCGTCGTTTCTGGATTGATGCAATTGATATTGTGTGCCATGTCATCAATAGGGTATATCTTCACAAATTCTTCAAGAAAACTGCTTATGAACTTCTCACTGACAAAAAGCCCAATGTGAGTTATTTCAAAGTCTTCAGTGCTAAATGTTGGATTAGAGATCCTCATCACACTTCAAAATTCTCACCAAAAGCACATGAAGGTTTTATGCTTGGTTATGGAAAGGACTTGCACACCTACAGAGTCTTCAACAGCGTTCTTCACAAAGTTGTTAAAACTATAGATGTGCGGTTCGATGAAACTAATGGCTCGCAAAGAGAGCACCCACCTTCTGTGATAGATGAACCAGCACCTGAAGATTCTATCAAGTTCAAGGCTACTGAGGATGTCATTCCCACCGAAGAATCTGCTGAAGAATTCATTCCAGATCGTGATGAACGTCGAGCTGGCGCACCTGAAGAAAATGGTGCTGAAGAAAATGCTCCTGAAGGGAATACGGATCAAATTCCTCGAAGACAACCCACTCATCCTCGCATTGCTAACGGAGTGCAAATCGAGAAGATCATTGATGACATTGAAGCAACAGGTCCTCTCACACGCTCAAAATCTTCACATTTATCTAACTTTTGTGGGCACTTTGCTTTTGTCTCTATCTCAGAGCCCAGTAAGGTAGATGAAGCATTTCTGGAGCCTGAGTGGATTCAAGCTATGCAAGAAGAATTACATCAGTTCGAGCTCAACAACATCTAGGAACTGGTAAAACGTCCAGATCCTCGCAAGCACAACATCATTGGCACAAAATGGATCTACCGCAACAAGCAAGATGATAATGGCCTTGTGGTGAGGAATAAGGCATGACTTGTAGCTCAAGGCTACACACAGGTTGAAGGAATTGATTTCGATGAAACTTTTGCACCTGTTGCTAGACTTGAGGCTATTCGCATATTACTTGCTTACGCTAACCATCATAATATCACATTATATCAAATGGATGTGAAAAGTGCATTCCTCAATGGTAAGCTTGTTGAGGAAGAAGTATATGTTGCTCATCCCCCAGGTTTTGAAGATCCAAAGAATCCTGACAAAGTCTTCAAACTCAACAAGGCCCTGTCTGGCCTCAAGCAACCCCTCGGGCGTGGTATGATACTTTGAAGGAATTCCTCATGAAGAAAGGCTTCAAACCCGGTTCACTCAATTCAACTCTTTTCACTAAGTCTTATGATGATGAATTGTTTGTGTGCCAAATTTATGTTGATGATATTATCTTTGGCTGTACTGATCAATGTTATAGTGGTGAATATTCCTATATGATGAGTGAAGAAAATCAAATGTCTATGATGGGAGAGTTGAAATTCTTTTTAGGTCTTCAAATTCGTCAACAGAGCAATGGGATATTCATATCTCAGGAGCAATACCTCAAAGACGTATTGAGGAAATTGGGCATGCAAGATTGCAAAGGGGTCAAAATTCCAATGCCCACAAATGGCCATCTATGCACTGATGAAAACGGTAAAGACTTCGATCAAAAGGTATAGTGCTCCATGATTGGCTCTTTATTGTACCTATGTGCATCTAGGACGGATATTATGCTTAGTGTTTGCATGTGTGCCCGATTTCAAGCTACACCAAAGGAATCACACCATAAGGTTGTGAAGCATATTCTTCGATATCTAGCTCACACACCAACACTTTGATTATGGTATCCCAAGGGCTCTTCATTTGATCTCATTGGATATTCAGACTTTGACTATGGTGGCGATCGCATGGATTGCAAGTCAACGTCAGGCACATGTCATTTCCTCGGACGATCTTTGGTCTGTTGGTCCTTGAAGAAACAGAATTGCGTATCACTCTCCACTGCAAAAGCTGAGTACATTGTTGCTGGTTCTTGCTGTGCTCAATTACTATGGATGAAGCAAACACTCAAGGACTATGGCATCAACTGAAGAATGTGCCTCTCTACTGTGACAATGAGAGTACTATCAAGATTGCTCATAACCCAGTTCAGCACTCGAAGACAAAGCACATTCAGATTCGTCATCATTTTCTTTGTGATCATGTGTTGAAGGGCGATATCTCCATTAACTACGCAAGCACTAAAGATCAACTGGCCGATATCTTCACTAAGCCCTTGGATGAGAAGAGATTTAGCAAGTTGCGGTGTGAGATAAATATCCTAGAATCTTCGAATGTTCTCTGAAATGGACACACATCCTAACACTTATGCTGACTTGATGACTTAGATGCGCAACACACGAAGTAACGTTTTTCTTCAATTAATGAAGACTAACCCTCTAAGTGTGAAGAAATTAATGAAGAAATTGACTCTCAGAGCCCTACGACAATTGTACGCGGTGTCCGAAGTCAGCTTTCTTATACGGTGGGATACGCCACCACCAAAAGTTGAAAATCTTCAATTTGAGTGTTTCCTCAGTTTTTTTGAAATTCCTCGGTTTTTCAAATTCTTCAACTTTGCAATGTCTTCACTATTTCCATCGTTTTTCTTTATTTAAATATATATATATATATATATATATATATATATATATATATATGAGTTTATGTCCTCTACAGCATTCACTTATTGCTAATTCTTCAAGTTGATCTTTTCTGCTAAGTGAATGTGATCGGACCCTTCCCCCTCTATGCTAAACTCAGCCTAATATTTTCACAAATTCTTCATGTGTGTTCTAATTTGAAACTCATTCAAAATCTTCACTGTGTCCTTGACAGTTGAAAAAATTGCGAACCGAACTTAAACTAATCTTATCTGAATTTTCGGCTTTGCCGCTCAAACCGTTCCGCATACCACGGCAATACTTATCTATTCACCTACGATCCTACACGATCACCACCTCTTAGTACGTGGGTGACACATGTCAAGTGAATGAGAAGGGTCGGGGGCACGTTCATCCAAAATCTTCGGGCCTATAGTTTTTCACTCTCACTATAAATACCCCTGCTTCTTCTTCACTTCGTTTTCACTCCGCTCGATCTCAACTCCTGCTCGAGCTTCCCAAACCCTAGCGCCGCCGCTACTTCATCGTCGTCGATGAGGAAGAGCTTCACTGCCTCGACCTCGTCGCCTTCGTACTCACGCCGGTTGTGGATTTCTTCACTCCGTCGCCGCCGTAGTCGTCTTCCTCTGCCGAGTTAGGGCGTGGAAGATCTGAACTGAAGAACTTCACATCTACACCTCTCAGTTCATCGTGTTCTTCATCAAGGGGTAATTAAAAGTTACTTTTACTGCCTTCTTTGATTCATGTGTTTTCTGGAAAATCTTCAAAGGTGTTTATTCTTCAAATCTTCACACACTAAACACCTCACATGTTATCTGTTCTTGATTCATTTCTCTAAGCGATGATTTTCTTCAAGATTCCTCAATTGTGTGGATTTTCAATCTGTACAACTTTAGAACCTAAGATTAAGAACGCTTAGTGAAATTCTTCAAGACTCATCTGGTCAAATTCCTCAAACCTTCTCTTTTTGAAAATCTTCTCAGAACGCATATGACCTCTCCAAATTCCTTGCAACTATACTCTGTTCACAGGTACTCATGTCTGCTGCTGAATCACTAGGTTCTCATCAAATTAACTCATTTGCAGCGTTCCTCAAAGAAAAGTTGCACACCTCTTCAGAAACTTCAGTTGTTCATATTCCTCAGCTGAAGAAAATGGGTGATGGTAAGAAGCCACAAAAGGGAGGAAAGAGGCATGAGGTCAATACTGCGTTTGAAATCCCTGAGGACATTTATGCTGGATACTGCACTCCTGATGAGGCCATGTTTGGCAAGGAGGACAAGAATCAGTGCAAGGTGCGCATACAACGGATAGAAAGGAGATGGGCACGAGAATGGAGGGAGTACAGGTATGTTACTCCCAAGTATATGAAGAAATTTGCGCTCAACCCTCCATGCTCAAGACCTCCATTGGCACCTGGCCAACTGGCGGATCCCACCAGCCTCAAGCATGGTGAGGACTATGCTGATGAATGGGTAAGGCGCCAGGCCAAACTGACCAAACAAGCAAAGGAAGCAGTGAGGAAATTCAATGAAGACTCTGCTGCTGCTGCTACCACTGCTGAGGCCTCTGCTAGTAAGCCTAGAAAGGCAATGCCTAAGAAGCCTGCACATAAGTCAAGTGCTTCTTTCCCAATGCCCTCACGACCAACCTCCTTAGCAATGCCCTCCGGGCCAGAATCTTCAAAGCCCTCACGGCCAATTCCTCAGTCTACTCCTCCTCCTCCAAAGTCCTTAGCTCCTCCGACAAAATCTTCAGCTGCTCCTACAAATCCTCTGCACCTGTGCATCTTGCCACATGACAAAGGACAACTGGCATCTCAATTGCCACTGGAGCATCTGCTAGCTCCACTGCTGCACCAAATTCCTCAGCTGGCCCCTCTCTATTGAAGAAAAAGGCCACTGCTGGACGAGGCCTTCGACCAAGTCCTCAAAAGAAGCAAGTCGCCTTCCAAGTGCCCTTAGATGACGATGAGGCTGATGATGAAGAACTTGCAGAAATCATCAGAGACAGGCAAGCCAGGGCCGCTAGAGCCAAAGGCAGCAATGTGCCACTGCTATTGGATCCAAAGTTGATCCTCGACTTCATGGACTTATGGCACAAGGACCCTAACACGCCTTTGCCGGGGATGAACCTCACTCCTGGTCAAAGTCATCTTTTGACTCACTTCATTGAGGAAAAGAAGTGGAAATATGAACAAGGCATAAAACTGAAGAAAGCGCAGTACAAGAAACAGCGCTACCTCAAGGACAATGTCCTCACTCTTATCCCTGAACAACTCATCGCTTTGCAAACTGAAATCAAGCAACTGAGTGATGATTTCAATCGGTGCTATGTTGATTGGAAGGGAGCAAAGGTTTGGTTCGTCAATTTGACAAAGACATTTACTTCAACTGCTACTACTCCTGTGCACGTTAAAATTCCTCAGGCTGAAGCATCTGCCCAGCCCACAGAAGAACATGCTAGCACCGCTGATGTCAGTCAGACTGCTGAAGAAAATGAGAGTACGAGGGCTGATGACTGCATTCCAGCCACTGAAGTAATTGCCAGGGCATCCATTAGTGGTGCGCCTAAAGAAAATGAAGAAGTCAGGGCAACTATATCAGTTGCGCCTAAAGAAAATGAACCAAAGTCCTCTGCACCTCCTGCGCCTACACCAGCTCCGATCCTTCCATCTGCATTAGATGTGAAGAAAACCAAGCCTGCAGAGCGTGGAGCGATGAAAAATAGGAAGGCATCAGCTTCATCAGATTCTTCAGCTCCAAAGAAAATGAAGCCTTTTACAAGTTCAACTGAAAATCCAATTGATGCCATTCCTTTCTCTTACATGCCATCAAAGGACCTTGTTCCGTTTGGTGAAGGTTATGTGATTCCCGAGGAATCCAATGAAGAAACTCCTTTTGCTGCTTTGACAGAGCAGTTGGATGAAGAAATTGAAGTGGATAGAATCCCTTCAACCCCAGTTGTTTCCTCACCTATGCCTCAGTTCACTGCTGAAGAGGCAGGTGTTGAAGAAATGGAAGACGGGGATGTGGACATCGGTTGTACCACACATGTACTGAATGATGACTTTTGGGAAAGTCAGCACCCCAACTCTCCGTTGTTCACTCCACTCCAAGCAATTCCTCAGTCCCCTTTTGCTACTGAAGTGCAAATGGGATCTGATGAACCTCAAACTACTCCGTCTGTCCATGAAGAGATTCTAGCCACTAGCACTGAAGAAAATGAGAATGAAGAATTGATGACCCAGGCTGCAACTGAACAAGTGCCTGAAATTCGTCAGCATGAGGAACCTGAGATTGCGATTCCTGAGGTGGTAATGCAGTTAACTGACACCCCTCAACCCAAGACAAAGGATCCCTTCTCCAAGAAGCAAAAATTCAAGTCTGATGATTTCTTCGGCGAGCATGTGTTCTTCACTGAATTCAACCCATATGGCAATGCTCATCTTAGAAGGAAGCGCTTCTGGACTGCCAGCCAGGCCAACTTCTATTCCTCAGTACTCTTCGACAAGGACAAAGTCTTCGACCATGAGCACATTCCTCACGTGGACATGGAATCAATGCCTTGCTTCACACCAGTCCTCCACCTGAAGATGCTCGTTATCTGTATGATGAGCCTGAACTCACTGCTCACTATATGCAAGTGCTTATGAAGCCGCTGAAGCCTGGTCAAGCCCCAACGACCAAATTCCTCGTGAAGGAATTGATGTATGTGCCCAGAACCATCTATCGCATTCTGACGAAGACTATGAGTCCTATCAAAGGTCATGACTCATCTGATGAAGAAATTGTGGGGATGATGAAGAATATGCTATTCAACATCAAGCATGGCATCCCGATCAATTATCATGATTTCTTCATGAGGACTCTCGCAAATGTTGCACTTTCACCGTTTGAGCTGAAGCCTTATGTTCCATGGATCATGAGATTCCTCAGATCAAGGTCTTCACTCAACTACAAGGCTGACACTCTCAACCATGGCAGCTACTTGCCCCCGACTGAAGTCCTCAAACGGACATATTCCTCAACTGAAGAAAAGGGCAAGGCGCCTGCTATTATCAATGAAGGCATTTGTCCATTGGATGGTAAGTTCCGCAAAGCTGCATTTTACTCCACCAATGATGACTCTGCCACTCATGATTCTGCTACCAATGCTCCAAAGTCAAGTCCTCAAGCTACTTCTCCTCGAGTAATGACTGACCGTGAGCTGCTTCTAAGTCTTCACCAGAAGGTGGACCGAAACCACAAATGGGTTAAGCGTCAGTTTGGCTCTATTCTTCACAACATGACCTCTACACACAATGAAGTGAAGAAAACCATTACTACCTCCATGAAGTTTTCGGTCGCACCTGGGCTATTCTGTCACATATGTATGGTGAAGAAGATCTGAAGCAAATGGGCTTCAAACAAGACTTTGACTGGTCTGCTCCTCTGACGAAGAAACTCAAGAAGGTCAAGGTTCCTCCCTTGGTCGCTAGTTCATATTCTTCATCCCACGACACGAACGAGTACGAAGACTTGGACGACACTGCAGCAGGCCCTACATCGACTCAAGACCCCAACAACGCTGGCGCTCCTCCATCCTCATGATATTCTTCAGGGGCGTTAGTCCTCATTTTCAACCCTTTTGGTCATTTGATGACAAAGGGGGAGAAATTTGAGTTAGTCTTCAAGTGAGTCTATATTATATGGGCGTTTTTTTTGTTACAACTCCCGTTCTTTTGATGACTTTGCTGGATCGAGTTGTAATCTTAAACTCTATAGTGGCCTGATACTTTTGCTGAATTCTTCTGCATGCTTATTCCTCAGTAATGTCAATGCACGCATGTTGAACTACATCAGTCACCATATTTTATCATGCGTTTCAAATTCTTCAAATTCTATAACAAATGCGTGTATGAATTACAAGATATAGGGGGAGATCTCCATAATTATACTCTTCAAGTGTGCATTGCCTCAAAAGCAAATTCCTCATTATGCACATCTTCAGGGGGGGTTCGTCTATATCTTGCAATCAAATTCCTCAATATCAGTATTTACACTTCATATGTTTATCCTCGTTGAAAACTTAACCTATATTGTCATCAATCACCAAAAGGGGGGAGACTGTAAGTGCATCTAGTGCCCCTTAGTGATTTTGGTGTATTGAAGACTTATAGGTTAATGTTGGGGAACGTAATAATTTCAAAATTTTCCTACGCACACGCAAGATCATGGTGGTGCATAGCAACGAGAGGGGAGAGTGTGTCCATGTACCCTCGTAGACCAAAAGTGAAAGCGTTAGAACAACGCGGTTGATGTAGTCGTATGTATTCACGGCACGACCGATCAAGCACCGAAACTACGGCACCTCCGAGTTCTCGCACACGTTCAGCTCAATGATGTCCCTCGAACTCCGATCCAGCCGAGTGTCGAGGAAGAGTTTCGTCAGCACGATGGCGTGGTGACGATCTTGATGTTCTACCGATGCAGGGCTTCGCCTAAGCACCGCTACGATATTATCGAGGTGGATTATGATGGAGGGGGGCACCGCACACGGCTAAGAGATCTCAATGATCAATTGTTGTTGTGCCTAGAGGTGCCCCCTGCCCCCGTATATAAAGGAGCAAGGGGGGAGGGGGCGGCCGGCCTAGGAGGGGGCGCGCCAAGGGGAGTCCTACTCCCGCCGGGAGTAGGACTCCCTCCTTCCTTGTTGGAGTAGGAGAAGGGGAAAGAGGGGGAGAGGAGGAAGGAAAAGGGGGCTGCACCCCTTGTCCAATTCGGACCAGAGGGGGCTGCGCACCTCCTTCCTTTCGGCCTCTCTCCTCTATTCCCGTATGGCCCAATAAGGCCCATATACTCCCCGGCGAATTCCCGTAACTCTCCGCTACTCCGAAAAATACCCGAATCACTCGGTACCTTTTCAAAGTCCAAATATAGTCGTCCAATATATCGATCTTTACGTCTGGACCATTTCGAGACTCCTCGTCATGTCCCCGATCTCATCCGGGACTCCGAACTCCTTCGGTACATCAAAACACATAAACTCATAATATAACTTTCATCGAAACCTTAAGCGTGCGGACCCTACGGGTTCGAGAACAATGTAGACATGACCGAGAGACGTTTCCGGTCAATAACTAATAGCGGAACCTGGATGCTCATATTTGCTCCTACATATTCTACGAAGATCTTTATCGGTCAAACCGCATAACTACATACGTTGTTCCTTTTGTCATCGGTATGTTACTTGCTCGAGATTTGATCATCGGTATCTCAATACCTAGTTCAATCTCGTTACCGGCAAGTCTCTTTACTCTTTACGTAATACATCATCCTGCAACTAACTAATTAGTTGCAATGCTTGCAAGGCTTAAGTGATGTGCATTACCGAGTGGGCCCAGAGATACCTCTCCGACAATTGGAGTGACAAATCCTAATCTCGAAATACGCCAACCCAACAAGTACCTTCGGAGACACCTGTAGAGCACCTTTATAATCATCCAGTTATGTTGTGAAGTTTGGTAGCACACAAAGTGTTCCTCCGGTAAACGGGAGTTGCATAATCTCATAGTCATAGGAACATGTATAAGTCATGAAAGAAAGCAATAGCAACATACTATATGATCAAGTGCTAAGCTAATGGAATGGGTCAAGTCAATCACATCATTCTCCTAATGATGTGATCCCATTAATCAAATGACAACTCTTTGTCCATGGCTAGGAAACATAACCATCTTTGATTAATGAGCTAGTCAAGTAGAGGCATACTAGTGACACTCAGTTTGTCTATGTATTCACACATGTATCATGTTTCCGGTTAATACAATTCTAGCATGAATAATAAACATTTCTCGTGAAATAAGGAAATAAATAATAACTTTATTATTGCCTCTAGGGCATATTTCCTTCAGTCTCCCACTTGCACTAGAGTCGATAATCTAGTTCACATCACCATGTGATTTAACTCCAATCTCCACATCTGTATGTGGTTAACACCCATAGTTCACATTGTTATGTGACCAACACCCGAAGGGTTTACTAGAGTCAATAATCTAGCTCACATCGCTATGTGATTAACACTCAAAGAGTACAAAGGTATGATCATGTTTTGTTCGTGAGAGAAATTTAGTCAACGGGTCTGTCACATACAGAACCGTATGTATTTTGCAAATATTCTATGTCTATAATGCTCTGTATGGAGCTACTCTAGCTAATTGCTCCCACTTTCAATATGTATCCCGATTGAGACTTAGAGTCATCTAGATTAGTGTAAAAGCTTGCATCGATGTAACTCTTTACGACGAACTCTTTTATCACCTCCATAATCGAGAAACATCTCCTTAGTCCTCACTAAGGATATTCTTGACCGTTGTCCAGTGATATACTATTAGATCCAATTGTATTCCTTTGCCAAACTCAGAGCAAGGTATACAATAGGTCTGGTTCACAGCATAGCAAACTTTATAGAACCTATGACTGAGGCATAGGGAATGACTTTTCGTTCTCTTTCTATTTTCTGCCATGGTCGGGTCTTGAGTCTTACTCAACTTAACACCTTGCAACACAGACAAGAACTCCTTCTTTGACTGTTCCATTTTGAACTATTTCAAAAAAAATTATCAAGGTATGTACTCATTGAAAAATCTTATCAAGCGTCTTGATCTATCTATATAGATCTTGATGCTCAATGTGTAAGCAGCTTCACCGAGGTCTTCCTTTGAAAAACTCTTATTCAAATATCCTTTCATGCTATCCAGAATTTCTATATCATTTCCAATTAATAATATGTCATCTACATATAGTTTTAGAAATGTTACAGAGCTCCCACTCACTTTCTTGTAAATACAGGCTTCTCCAAAAGTCTGTATAAAACCATATGCTTTGATTAACTCATCAAAGCGTATATTCCAACTCCGAGATGCTTGCACCAGTCCATAGATGGATCGCTGGAGCTTGCACATTTTGCTAGCACCTTTAGGATTGACAAAACCTTCTGGTTGTATCATATACAACTCTTCTTTAAAAAATCCATTGAGGAATGCAGTTTTGACATCCATTTGCCAGATTTCATAAAATGTGGCAATTGCTAACATGATTCAAACAGACATAAGCATCGATACGAGTGAGAAAATCTCATCGTATTCAACACCTTGAACTTGTCAAAAACCTTTCGCAACAAGTCGAGCTTAGTAGATAGTAACACTACTATTAGTGTCCGTCTTCCTCTTGAAGATCCATTTATTTAACATGTCTTGCCGATCATCGGGCAAGTCCACCAAAGGCCATACTTTGTTTTCATACATGGATCCCATCTCAGATTTCATGGCCTCAAGCCATTTCGCGGAATCTGGGCTCATCATCGCTTCCTCATAGTTCGTAGGTTCATCAAGGTCTAGTAACATGACTTCCAGAACATGATTACCGTACCACTCTGGTGCGGATCTTACTCTGGAAGACCTACGAGGTTTTGTAGAAACTTGATCTGAAGTTTCATGATCATCATCATTAACTTCCTCACTAATTGGTGTAGGAATCACTGGAACTGATTTCTGTGATGAACTACTTTCCAATAAGGGAGAAGGTACAATTACCTCGTCAAGTTCTACTTTCCTCCCACTCACTTCTTTCGAGAGAAACTTCTTCTCTAGAAAGGATCCATCTTAGCAACGAATAACTTGCCTTCAGATCTGTGATAGAAGGTGTACCCAATAGTTACCTTTGGGTATTCTATGAAGACGCACTTCTCCGATTTGGGTTCGAGCTTATCAGGTTGAAACTTTTTCACATAAGCATCGCAGCCCCAAAATTTAAGAAACGACAACTTTCGTTTCTTGCCAAACCATAGTTAATAAGGCGTCGTCTCAACGGATTTTTGATGGTGCCCTATTTAAAGTTATTGAGCATCACTGAAGAGATTGATCCTGCGTGGATCCGATGCTTGTTTCCTTTGAAGATTGTGCTTCTTCCAGACGGTTAGGCGTCAAGGTCTAGAGCATCCAAGGGGAATTGTGGATCGTCGAGTGACCGAGTTTGTGAAGGTCCGGAAGTCACCTGAAGACTTACCACGAGTGATTGGGCGAGGTCTGTGTGACTTTAGCTCAAGGAGAATACGGTGAGGACTGTGTGTCCGGGACTGGGTGTCCTCGAGTTTAAATACTCAGCCGCTCCAACCAGATGTACAACTGAGACAGCAGTTGGAACTGGTCTACCAAATCATTGTCTTCACCGAGCTAACTGGTTCTATTTCCTCAACTCTTTCATTTCCTCATAACTGTTGTTGTGTACTTGTTCATATTTGTTTGAAGATTTTGACTGAAGACTTTCTCAATTTCCTCAGTTCAATTTCTTCAGTCTGTTCATCTTCATCTTGTGTTATCATGTGCTTATGCTTTCTGTACTCTGTGCTGGTCTTGATTTCATCATGATGACTATGCGTGTATTCTGCTATGTTTACTTTTGAGTACTTATTCCGCTGCAAGTAGTTCTTCATTTAGGAATTTCCTCACCAGCAAATTCCTCAGCGAAGAATTCATAAAAATCGCCTATTCACCCCCCACCCCACCCCCTCTAGTCGATATAACGCACTTTCAGTCATCCCCTTCCTCGGCCTCGCCGTCGTCCACCGCCCTGGTGCTCTCGGCGCGGCGTGGTCACCGTGGTCAAGGAATGACTTCCATCGGAAGAGTATTGTACGTGGAGAGGCTGACAACTGGGTCCACGACCGCAGCAAGGAAGTGCCTCTTTATTACACGGAAAATAATGATTCCTCCACCTGACAGTAGGGACCCATCGAACGGGCCACCGTATTTCATGAAAAAAACATTTCCCCCTGACTGCTGGGACCCACCAGCCTACATCTTTGCATGCAAGGAAGTGCGTTCAGGCAAAAAAAATGATTTGCCCCCATGACTGCTGGGACCCACCAGCTACATCTTCACACGCAAGGAAGTGCCTCACAGTCAGGACCCACCTAATCGAAGCGTATGTAGCGTTGTCATTCTGGTGACGAACGTGTACGTATATACTGGTCAATGTAGAAGTGTGCATGTGTCATAGTAGAGACGCGCATGTGTCGTAGTAGAGGCATGCACATAGCATGTACACGTACGTATAGCAGCCAGGGTGCAAGAAAGTAAATACGGCCACATACGTACATACGGGCGGGGTCTCAAACGCCTACTCGCGCATACGTATGGCCAGGGCTCGTTTACATGACTAGGTCGGAACGGAGAAACTGCGTCATCGTCATGTTCATGCGGAGCCAACCGGCTGGGTCGGAACGGAATGTGTCGTCGTGTTGATTGGGAGCCAACCGGCTTGGACGGAACAGCCGATGGAAACGAGGCCTGGCGTACCATAGAATGGAGGAAACGGCCTTGTGTTCAATCGGCCATGGCCGAAACGGGATCTTGTTCATGGGGAGGGGTCTGGTGTATCACAAAACGGAGGAACCGGACTTCTATTGGACCTCCTACGGTCGAAACGGGGTCCTGTTGATCGGGAGGAGTGTGGCGTACCGCAAAACGGAGGAAACAGACTTGTGTTGGAGCACTACGGTCGAAACGGGGGTCCTGTTCATCAGAAGGGGTGTGGCGCACCGCAAAACGAGACTCCACGGGATACTGTTCATCTCCACCGTCGACCTCCTCCAGCCTCCACGGGCTACTGTTCATCCACCGTTGACCTCCTCCAGCCTCCACCTGTGACTTTTCATCCACGAGCTCCTGTTCATCCAGCCTCCACCACACGCTCCTCCATCGGCTACTGTTCAACCAGCCATCTCCATGGGGTCCTGTTCAACCACCCCTTCATGGGGTCCTGTTCATCCAGCTCTCCGCCGGCTACTGTTCAACCAGCCCTCCACCGGCTAATGTTCAACCTTTCCTCCACAGGGTCCTGTTCATCCACGCCCAACCGGCTCGACCGACCGGGGTCCTTTTCATCCAACCTCCCACCAGGAACTGTTCATCCAACCCCCCAACAACGCTCACTGTTCATCAAGGGGAGCAGGCAACAGGTTCGACCGACTTCAATTAGCAGCAGTAGCGAACGAAGGAATCGCTCGATCGGGTTCAGTAACGCGTAGCTTGCACTGCAATCGCTTGGGTTCAGTAGGCGAATGCCTCGCTCGGGTTTAGTTAGAGCCCAACGCCTCGCACCCACGCACGTACATGTACAAGAGAAACGCGCATCGCTCGGCCTCCTTGCTTCTACCATAGTTTTTTCCGCCATGGACGGCCCAAAGAATGTCATGCAGCTGCGTCTCTGGCCCGCCCCGGACGAAAAGCCCATTTCTGTCATGACTTTTTGTCATAGAAGTAGGAGCCACCACATCTATGATGATACCGGGTTTTGTCACAATTATTGTCATAGAAGTGTCATAAGTATGACAAAAAAAATATTCGGCCCAAAATGTCACGGATGTGTCTTTTTTGTGTAGTGATTATACTAATAGATCTTACCGAGTTGTCTGTTGAGTTTTGTGTGGATAAAGTGATCAAAGATCGAGGAGGTCTCAATATGAGAAGAAGGAGGTGAGGCAAGAGCTCAAGCTTAGGGATGCCCAAGGTACCCTAAGTGAATATTCAAGGAGACTCAAGCATCTCAGCTTGGGGATGCCCCGGAAGGCATCCCATCCTTCTTCAACAAGTACCAGTGTGTTTTTGTCTTCATTTCGTTCATGTGATATGTGCAAATCTTGGAGCGTATTTTGCATTTAGTTTTCACTTTTCTTTTATGCACCATGCTGGTATGAGATAGTCCGTGGTTGATTTATAGAATGCCCATTGCACTTCACTTATATCTTTTGAGTATGACTTTATAGAATTCTTCATGTACTTCACTTATATCATTTGAAGTTTGGATTGCCTGTTTCTCTTCACATAGAAAACCGTTATTTGAAGAATACTCTCATGCTTCACTTATATCTATTTAGAGAGCCAACAGGAATTAGTTAATTGCATGGTTAGTAATAAAATCCTACATAAAACTTATGGATCATTGAATATGATATGTTTGATTCCTTGCAATAGTTTTGCGATATATAAATGATAATATATAGGAGGTACTAGTAAACGGTTGTGTTTAGTAAGAATATTGGTGTTAAGGTATGTGATCCCTGAAGCATGCACGTATAGTCTCTTGTTATGCTATGAAGTTGGAGCATGATTTATTATTGATTGTCTTCCTTACGAGTGGCGGTCGGGGACGAGCGATGGTCTTTTCCTACAAATCTACCCCCTAGGGGCATGCATAGTACTACTTTGCTATGAGGGCAAACTTTTGCAATAAGTATATGAATTCTTTATGAATAATGTGAGTCCATGGATTATACACACTCTTACCTTTCCGTAATTTCTAGCCTCTATGGTACCATGCATTGCCCTTTCTCACCTCCAGAGTTGGTGCAAACTTCGCAGGTGCATCCAAACCCCGTGATATGATATGCTCTATCACACATAAGCCTTATTATATCTTCCTCAAAACAGCCACCATACCTACCTATTATGGCCTTTCCATAGCCATTCTGAGATATATTGTCATGCAACTTCCACCGCTTCCATTTTGATGACTTGAGCATTCATTGTCATATTGCTTTGCATGATCATATAGCTGACATAGTAGTTGTGGCTCAGCCACCGTGCATCATTTTTTATACATGTTACGCTAGACGATTGCACATCATGGTACACTGCCAGAGGCATTCATGTAGAGTCATACTTTGTTATATGTATCGAGTTGTAATTTTTATTTCCTTTGAGTTATAAGTAAATAGAAGTGTGATGATCATCATTATTCATTTTTAGGGCAGTGCCATAGTGAGGAAAGGATGGTGGAGACTGTGATTCCCCCACAAGTCGGGATGAGATTCCGGACAATGAGAGAGAAAAAAAGAAAAAGGAAAAAAAGAGAAAATAAAAAGAACATAAAAAATAAAATAAAAATAAATAAATAATAAAAAGAAAAAAATAAACAAAGAGAGAAGGGGCATTGTTAGTATCCTCTACCACGCTTATGCTTCAAAGTAGCACCATGTTTTTCATATGGAGAGTCTCCTATGTTATCACTTTCATATACTAGTGGGAATTTTTCATTATAGGATTAGATGCACACCCACTTAGTTTTGATATTGAGCTTTCATACACTTATAGCTCTTAGTGCATTCGTTGCATGGCAATCCCTACTCCTCGCATTGATATCGATTGATGGGCATCTCCATAGCCCATTGGTTAGCCGCGTCGATGTGAGACTTTCTTACCTTTTTGTCTTCTCTATATTTACCTCTATCATCATACTCTATTCCATCCGTAGTGCTATATCCATGGCTTGCACTCATGTATTGCGTGAGGGTTGAAAAAGCTGAAGCGCGCTAAAAAGTATGAACCAATTTCTCGGCTTGTCATCGGGGTTGTGCATGATAAATACTTTGTGTTAAGAAGACAGAGAATGACAAGATTATACGATTTTGTAGGGATAGCTTTCTTTAGTGTTGATATTTTAAAAGACATGATTGTTTATTGGGATGCCTGAGTATTGATGTCTTTATGTCAAATTATAGACTATTGCTTCGAATCACTTATGTCTTAATATTCATGCCATGACTAGATATATGATCAAGTTTATGCTAGGTAGCATTCCACATAAAAAATTATCTTTTTTTATCATTTACCTACTCGAGGACAAGCATGAATTAAGCTTGGGGATGCTAATACGTCTCCGTCATATCTATAATTTTTTATTGTTTCATACAAATGTTATACAACTTTCACATACTTTTGGAAACTTTTTATATGATTTATTGGACTAACCTATTGATACAGTGCCTAGTGCCAGTTCCTGTTTTTTTGCATGTTTTTTGTATCACAGAAAATCCATATCAAACAAAGTCCAAACGCGATAAAACTTTACGGAGAATTATTTTGGAATATATGTGATTTTTAGGAGGTGGAATCAACGCTTACGGGGGGCCATAGAGCCCACAACCCACCAGGGCACGCCACAGGACCCAGGCGCGCCCTGGTGTCTTGTGCCCTCCTCGAACGTCAGTTGGAGCTCTTCTTCTGGCGCAAGAAAGAAAATTTATGGAAAACATCATGTAAAAATTTTAGCGCAATTGGAGTTACAGATCTCCGGGAATTTATGAAACCGTGAAGGACCAGATCTGGGGAACGCGAAACAGAAGAGAACAGAGAGGGAGATCCAATCTCGGAGGGGCTCCCGCCCCTCCGCCTTCATGGAGGCCATGGACCAGAGGGTAAACCATTCTCCCATGGAGGGGGAGGCCAAGGAAGAAGAAGAAGGAGGGAGGCTCTCTCCCCATCTCTCCCGATGGCGCCGGAGTGCCACCGGGGCAAGGATCGTGACGGCGATCTACATCAACAATCTTGCTACCATCAACACCAACTCTCCCCCTCTATGCAACGGTGTAACACCCCTTCTCCCCGCTGTAATCTCTACTTAAACATGTTGCTCAACTCCATATATTATTTCCCAATGATATTTGGCTTTCCTATGATGTTTGAGTAGATCCGTTTTGTCTTGTGGGTTAATCGTGATCTTGGTTGGTATGATTGTATATTTTATTTTGATGATGTCCTATGGTGCCCTCCGTTCTCACGCAAACGTGAGGGGCCCCTGCTGTAGGGTGTTGCAATATGTTCATGGTTTGCTTATTGTCGGTGTTGCAGGGGATCACAGCAGCCCAAACGCGGATAAGTGGGTTATGGCGTACGGGAGTAAAGAGGGCTTGATACTTAATGCTATGGTTGGGTTTCACGACCTTAATGATATTTAGTAGTTGTGGATGCTTGTTAGGGGTCCAATCATAAGTGCATATGATCCAAGTAGAGACAGTTTGTTAGCTCATGCCTCTCCCTCATATAAAATTGCAAGAATGATTACCAGTACTTGTTATCGATTGCCTAGGGACAAATGACTTTCTTGTTGACAAAAGTTATCCACTTTTATTACCATGCAATTTATTCATAGTTTTATTTTCGTTCTAGTTAAAGCAAATGTCAAGTGTGCGTAGAGTTGTATCGGTGGTCGATAGAACTTGAGGGAATATTTTTTCTGCCTTTAGCTCCTCATTGGGTTCGACACTCTTATTTATCGAAGAAGGCTACAAACGATACCCTACACTTATGGGTTATCAGACCTCTTAGTGTTGAGCCTGTTCCGCCGGTCGGTGGTGACAGTCTCCCGGTGCTGAACCTCCCCGCCTTCCAGTCAGCGTTCGACATGCCCTGTGGCTTTGCCGGCGGCACCCTCGGCTTCCTCTGCTTCGGCTGGGTGGCGTCGGCAGCGGCGCGAGGGGCCGTATACTTCTTCGGCGGCATGGCGGCCGGATGGACGGGAGAGGGAGGAGCATGGCGGGAGAAGAGAGGCAGAAGGGGAGAATGGAGGGAAATGGGGGGGGAAGAAGCGGGGGATCGGCGGGAAAATAAAGGATCGTCTCTCACTACAGAGCGGACCCACGCGCCTTTTCGCTTAGGCCGGCGACCCCCGGGGGCTTGGGTTCGTCTCGGGTTTGCCAGCTGTTATTTCGGCCCAAACCGGTGATAAACAAGGTCCTGGAGGCGCGACTGGGCCGATTTTTCGGTGCCGGTGCTAAAAAAGAGCCCTGGGGGGCATGTTGGGGACGCGAGTGGAGATGCTCTTAGGGCATCTTCAATGTTGACCCACAAAACATACACCGTATTTATTTATGGACTGGTCATGATCCATTCAGGGATAATGATACAGAACCCGGCCATCTAACCTTGTCCTCTAAATATTAATAATTATAAAAAATAACATAATTCATTCATAAATAACATGCAAATATCCCTGGTACAACAATAGTTCAAATGTAAATATTATGTCCCAGACAACCGGATGTTTAACATTTTTTTTTTGAATTAATCAATTTCAAATTCAACGGTACCCGAGTCAAAATCTGCATATGTCATCCCATGTATTGTGCCTCTTGAGTTTCATCCAACAATGTATGAACATAATTGGCATGCCCTCAATCCTGTAGTACAACACGATGGCACACCCGGGTTGCACAACATGATGATTATTAAGTTGCAACATTGAGTGAATAAATGAATTGACCGATATGAGCAACAGAAGCAAAACTTAGGATCTCAATGGTTTGCGGGCCCGATCGCCACATGCTCTCCATTTGTGCAACCCACCGCAAAGAAAACTTCATGACAAAGTTGGAGATGATGTAACCGATGGGCTAGCGACTTCGCATTGTGATCACATGCGAGTTGCAGGGCGCGTTGTGCTTTTTCTCATGAAAACGAAGCATGCATGTTTGCCAAAAGTTTGAGCCCCTTTGTCGCATGCCTACAAAGTACTCATATACGACCTTCCATGTATCGCACAAAAACTTATCCTTCATCATTGAGTACCCTGCCATCACGCTTACTCTAGAAAATAACAAGAGGTTCAACAAAAATTGACCAAACACCTACCGGGCATGGTGTCCGCCATGGACGGTGTTAGTAGGGGGCAGCCGGCGGGAGGGGGGGTACTTGGTTGCGGACGGATCCTGGATGGACGGCGGCGTAGTCCAAGGCCGACAAGCATGTCGGGGGGGGGGGGGGGGTTGCGGACGTCCGACAGTGCCTAGGCGGCGGTTAGAGAGGTAAAATGATGACGTCAGACGAGCATGGTGCGGGTGGAGAGCAAGGGGGTGTTGGAGTCCTACGTGGCGGAGGTCCTAATGCTCGCAACCTCCCTCTAGTTTGCAGGAATTCGGACAAGCGGGTGCGTCCGCAGATAAGTATGAATCCACGTTGCATGGCAAACTTCATCCATACGGTTCGGTCCAGACGTAACGAGGGCAGTGGAGGGAAATGAGAGAGACAACACGGATCCAAAGAAATATGTGCCGTTGCACTAGTATCGAGGAACCAGTCGCCGTCGACATCATGAGTCGTTGGGTGAGAGACGCCATGAAGCGTGTCGAGGAGCCGTGTCATAGGGGGTAGAGCTATGTCGTGGCACTAGCGAAATGTCACCATATACAATGTGCGGCATGAAGTTGGATTCCTCTGGATTGAGGATTGTCATGACGAGGGGAGGGTGGGGTGGGTGGGTTGAGGATGGCGGCGGTCGGCGGAGTCAATGTAGTAAGAAAGGGCAGGCACATCAACGAAGAAAATGTGGTTGGGCTAGCCAGATAAGGAGTGAGAGTCAACCATACATTGACTAGGACAGATAACTCATAACCTCATACAATGTAACAGACATACATAGGAAGCAACACAAAAATTGCATTGATTACGCCGACTATACATATATAGAGGTCACAAGTCAAACAACTCTAGGCAAACTAAATAAGTCTGTAAAGTCATAGCTAAAGATTAGGGACGATAGGCTACAAATGCACAATAGTTGCAGTGACAAAGTCAGCTTTTTCTACAGAAAAATCCAAGTAGCAATAGTGTTGCATACTTTTTTGTTGCAAACATGAATACTTGTTGAGGTAATAGCACCAGGAGTCCTGAAACTTGTCCTGAATGTGATGATCTAGTCCAAAACCTGAGAAAGCAAATTATTTCATCCGCAACTTACACCCAATGTGCAAATTTGATCCTAGACAATCAAACAACACCAAGTGGAGCCAAGTCACCATAGCCCACTCCATCTGGTCAGCGCCGCCTTTTTTGCAATTACCCCTGGTCTTAGCACAAATAAACCCGCACTGGGATGAGTCTGAATTTTACTGTCGCCGGCGCCGGAGAGCATCGCCTGGGGCACAAACAAACCCGCACTACACCTCACAATTCACCCGAGTTTAACTGCTTGGCCAGGGGCGCGGCGGAGGGCTGCGGGCGGGCGAAGGCCGCGCCCCAGGCGATGCTCTCCGGCGCCGGCGACAGCGTCGCCGCCGGGCTGCCCATGGTCGAGCCCACCTGCGACTGCGAGTAGAACGACTCCCGCTGCTGCTTGGCGTCACACACACAAGCAAATCCTTCAGCTTTGAAAAACGCCGTGCCATCGTCGGCGCACCGAGAGCGGGTGACTGGCAGAGACTGACCTCGGCGGCGTCGTCGCCGCGGGGCGGGTCGGGGAGCACCTGGCGAGTGAAGCGGCGGACGTTGTAGAGCTCCATGATGCGCTCGTTGTTGTCGCCCCACCACCGCTGCGCCTGCCACTTGTCGGACATCTCCCGGCTGAACCGGATGCGCTTCAGGTCGTTGTCGGCGCCACCCGCCAGCGACACGAACATGATCTGCACCCCGGGCTCCACCTGCGCCACCCACTCCCTCACCGCCGCCTCGCCGCCGTTGGGCGGCCGCTCCCACGCCGGCGTGGAGCTCGCGCTCGACGCCGCCGTGCCGCCGCCGCCCCCGGCGCCGTGGCCCAGGTACGCGGCCGGCGGCACCGCCATGTCGTCCTGCACCACGCCCGGCCAGTAGTACCCACTCCGGTAGAGGGACGTGGTCCGGCCCCTCGGCGGCGGCGAGCCGCCCCGCTTCGGCACCCCCTGCCTCTGCGTGCCCGACAGCTTCAGCACCATGCCCTTGAGCTGCACTGTCCAGTAAAATTCATGGGGTCAGAATCAAACATATGAATCCATTGCTACTAACTTTGATGTCCATGAATCAAATGGATAGCTCCAGATAAAAGTTCAGAGATGCGTACTACTTACTCGTAGATTGTAGCAACTGCGGGACTGCATCTCTCTCAGTGATTAAAGGAACTAAACTACAGTACTAATTAGCAACCAAACAGAGCAGTCTCCAAGCAACTGTTGAGGATTCTGCAATGAACTTCAGGAAGCTCAACTCAAGTCTTAAGACAAGTTCAGACAGTTTGCATCTTTGATCTTTTACTGTGCCGTCTGGTGTTAAGTTCAGACAAATTGCATTCCACGTGGCCGTTTTATTTATAATACGGTCAGTCTCCGGTCAAATGTGAATGCTAGATGATGCCGGCTCCTGCTGCGCCTTTAGGGTTCAGAGAAATGACATGTTCAAAGGTTATGTTGCACTCCTCTGCTTTGACCTCATGGCCAATCCCTCCACTGATAAACACTCTTTATTAACTTCAGACTGCACCAATGGCATTTTGCTCTCAACTCACACAGTAATGCTTGTTACCACTAGTATAGTGGTTAAGAAAAAACAAGTGGTAGCTAGCTGTTTTACACTTGCTAGTTAATTCATAACAGTATGTGGTAAATTCTCACTCTAAGCAAAGGTAGTAAGTAAAGTACTACATGACCACCACACTATACTGCCATGTTTTTGTTCTCTGCAGCTAGCTATCTTAGCTAGGGCCACTTGAAGCAGCCATGCAGGCAAGCAAGCAAACAAGGATGATTCTCTGACCCGCTTGCTTTTCTTTTGAGTCAATTACACCACTAGTGCCACAACTTGGCAAGAAAAATCAGTTTAGTGCTAAAACTTACGGCATACATCGAACTGGTGCCACAACTTGGCTTTGGCGTGCATATACTATGCAAATCACGTTACAATACCAACACAGTGCCGATTAGGCGCGCCAACATGGCATGGGGCCCACTGTCAGCGACTAACCTCGTATTTTTTTTTCATGAAAAAGCCCCTGGCTGGGACCCATATTTTTCTCACAGATGGAGGTTAGTATTGTGTAAAAATTGTCACCCTGGGATTCGATCATGCTTGACATCTGCAGTACCGCCGGCCGAACAAATACACCCAACATCGTTCCTTGTCATTAACAGATACGAACCGCATATAACCATTCTGACTTACGTGGGCTGGAGTACCAACGACCCATTTTACACTGTTATTTTTGTAAATAAATAATTAAAATTCATGTAACTTGTAACTGTGTGTTAAAATGAAATAAATTTAAAAATAACAATGAACACTTTATATACTCGATATTTCTTATTAAAATCATGAACATTCTGAACTTGTGGCAGAATTTATTGAAATAAAAATATATTTTATAAATTCCTAAAAAAGGTAACGTTGCTGGGTGGTGGCCACTCGCACATGATGACTACATGTTGCTGCTTCTAATCCTAGCCAACTGTTTTTACATTATATGAATATATGTTTTTTAAAGCATGAACACTTTATATACTACATGAATATTTTGTTAAAACTGTGAATATTTTAGAACTTGTTTAATAATCAATAGAAAGCTTTCTTAAAGCAGGAACACTTTTATACACTACATGAATATCATTTTTAAACCATGAACATTTTTAAACTTATATAAGCATTTACTAAAACATATAAAAACTTAAACACTTACTTAAAGCATGAATACATTTGTATATTACGTTAATATTTTGTTAAAACTATGACCAGTTTTAAACTTATATAAGAATTTATTGAATATATGTTCTTATTCAATATGCACATTATTACATGAACAACTTTGTAATTCATAATTTATTATGTAGATAAATGCTAAATCCATACATGATTATTTATAAAGTAATTTATTTTAAACATATATTACTTATAACACACTATTATAATTTACATATATTCTATAAATTTCTGAAAAAAAAGAGCGCAAAATGGGATGTAGGGACTGCAGCCTGTTTAATAGTCAAAGAATATATAGCAGCAACACCCAGTTATTACATAAAATGCCTGAGGTCAGGTGGTTAGCCTTGCACTGCTGCTGTCCACAGGTCAGCTGCACGAGTCCTTGTGCGTGCCAGTTTTTCATTGAGTAAAATGCACTGGAGGTACTTGAACTTGCGCCGCGAGCTCGGTTTGGTCACTGTACTTAGAAATACGATCATTACGGTAACTATGTACGATGGGACGTGATTATACGGTCACTGTTCACTGTATTGAACCGGTACGCCGCCGTTTTGACCAGTCCACGCTTGCCACGTAGGCGTGGGGGGGATTACTTATTTGAACAGCAAATTTAGGAGGGTTTATGTGTAAAAATGCAGTCAGCTCGTTCCCCTCGCAATTCCCCTGTTATCCAAATCCCTAGTTTTGTTCCCCTCGCAGCGCTCGTCGCCGCCGCCCACCGCTCGCCGTCGCCATTGCCCTGCGCTCGCCGCCGCCCGCCGCCCACCGCTCGCCGCTGCCCATTGCCTTCGTCCTCGTCACCCGCCATGTCCAGCAGCAGTTCTGCCCGATCTGGACGCCGCGGGAGGACAGTGGTGGTGCCGCTCATCTTATGCCCTCGCTGCGGCTGCCAAGTGAGGTTCTACGTGTCCAACACGGAGGAGCATGAGGGATGGGTGTTCTACAGATGTGTGACCGTAAGCATCCTTGACCTGATTGACATTGGTGCTTGTTGGTTTTGAGTTTTGAGTTTGAGTTTGTGCAAAATTTCTGATTTTTCTTGGTTTTGAGCTTGTAGCAAGGATGTGTTTTCTGGCATTGGGAGAGGGAATACGTGGCCTACCTTGTAGATCATCGTTATCTTGTTGGGCATGAAGCTGTTGATGCAATTGGAGCAACAGAAGATAGGAGGGAACAGCTTGAGAGAGAAACAGAAGGAAGAAGAAGGGTTGCAGATGCAAGAAGAAGGGTTGCAGAGAGTCTCTGGTTCTAATTCTTTCAACCACTTGTATGCATCCTCATTGAGTTCCTTCATCTCATTCATGTATTGCTCATACTTGATTGTTGTTGTGCTTCTTGCAATCTTCCACAGTTGGTTCTTCAGTGCATCACCTTTGTACAGCTGATGGAAATTCTTCTACATATGCCTGACACAGAACCTATGTTCTGATTCTGGAAACACATCATTCACAGCATTGATAAGCCCCTTTTGTTTATCAGACATAATTGTCCATGGTGAGGTGTTGATGATACCAAGGTCCATCTTAAGCCTCTCAAGAAACCAAACCCAGTTTGGCATGTCTTCCACTTCCACAACAGCAATGGCAATTGGGAAAATACAATTATTAGGATCTATGCCAACTGCAACAAGTAACTGACCCCTATATCTAGTTTTTATATGACACCCATCTATGAAAATCACAGGCCTGCATCCTTGAAGGAAACCTCTTTTACAAGCATCCAGACACATGTATGCTTTGTTGAACCTAGCTTTATCATCAAGTGCTAGGATGAATGAACTACCTGGGTTGCTTCTCCTTATCTCATTTCCATAGTCCCACAGCAACTTGTATTGTCCTTCTTCATCACCATGAATTATCTTCATGGCCAGCCTCCTTGCCCTTTGTAGCTTAGTCCTAGTTGGTGTCATATGCCATTCTTTTTGTACAACTCTTGAGAAGTTCCTCAAGTTCATGTCTTGATCTGCCCTGAAACTCTCAAGATATTTCCTTGCAAGAAATGGTGCAGTAAATGCTTTGATCTTCCATTTCTTGCAACATGTATGCTCTTCCACATACTTCTTCACCATGAAGCATTTAGTCCTGCTGTCAAATGATGCCCATAAATACCAAGTGCAATCCTCATCACATACTGCCTTCACTCTCTTCTTGTCATTAACTGGCAACTTCACATCCACTCTGTTTTTGCAGCTGTACTCCTTTATAGCTTTTCTTAGCAATTGTACATTCTCAAATACTTGACCCACATGGAACTTTGGACACTGCGGGTCCTCCTTTCTGAAAGCTCTAAACTTGGTCTGAGTTTCATCATCTGAATCTGGTGCCCACAAGTCCTCACCTTCTGATTCATAATCAGACATGGCTTCATCTTTTGCTTCAGAACCTGGTTTCACCTGTCCCCCTTGCACCTTATCCTTTGTCTGCACTGGCTCATCTTCATCCACATTGTCTGCATAAAGATCATCATCCCCATCACTGATCTCAAAATCACTATCAAACATGCCAGCTGGATCAAAATCACTGTCATCTGAGTCACTTTCCGATGCTGACAACACCTCTTTCCTCCCCCTCTTGGCTCTTCTATCTTTGTCTTCCTCCCTCTCAACTCCATTATTCTCTGCATCTACTCCACTAGCATCCAGAAATACTCTGTCTGACTCATGCTGTTCTGGCTCAATAGTACTCTCTTCATGCACATGATCCAAATTGTCTGACTGAATGTTCTCTGTCCTCCTTGCAAAGATAAATGGATTTCCATCATCAACTTCAACTTCTGGATTGTTTGGATAAACAATTTGAATTGGAATAGGAACTTCTCCTCCTCTATGTGATGGACTGCTGCTAGATGCAAGATTGGTACTACTCTTTTCTTTGGAAGGGCTGAACACTGGTGGCAGATGAGCTCTTGGATTATGGACTACATCATCAACATCCTTGGGAGAATGCAAACTGTCATCATGGTCCAGATAAATATCAAAGAAGTGATGGCCTATTGACAAGAATACCATCATTTGATCAGTATCTGCATCACTCCTAATCTGTCTCAAAGAATTTCTGGTGATGTCAAGGATGGGAATGCGGTAGTATGCTTTTATCCTTCCAGCCATCTCCCATCCTATCTCCTCTACCATATGCTCCACCATGATTGGAGACCATGTTAACCTATCAACTTGATCATACCACACTTCATGTCCATTGACATAACTTCTGTTGCTTCCTTGACCCATGAAAAAAAACCCATGATGAAATAGCACTGAAAATTTGTCACTGCATGCTCCTGTTACAAAAAAGCACACAAATTGAGTACAACCACCAATAATTGTAACAAACTTGGCAAAAAATGAACCTTTTATGTGAACCTTAAACCCTACAACAAACCCCCAATTGTTCCTCCAAAACCCTAGCACACATTATGAACCCTACTACAGGAGCGAGTACACAATTTAGGACAAAGTATCTACATGGCAAACCGTGGCATCAAACCTATATTCCACTTTTCATGTGGAATCAAACCTATATTCCACTTTTCTAACCGTGGCAAAAAACCCACCTGAAACCCCCAAATCGATTAACAAAACCCTAGGTTTTCTTCCAATGCGGGCAACTTCAAGAGAAAACTTAGGCAAACTGAATCTAATCTGTACATAACTCGATTTGATGTCAAATAGACCAGAATTTTGGACTTACTGTAATCGGGGGCAGGGGCTCCATCGGGGCGACGAGTTGCAGCCATGGCGGCGCCGCCTTGCCTTCCCCACGGTCGCGAGACCCTCCTCCACGGCCGATCCTTCCAACCCGACACCGAAAATCGCCGCCGACCACAACGCCGGCGATCAACTGTTCCTTCCTCGGCCGCGACAGGGGAGGGGAAGCGGAGACAGGGGAGGGGAAGCGGAGAGACAGAGGAGGCGGAGAGACAGGGAAATGGAGAGGTGGGAGGGCGAGCAGAGATGGAATAGAAGACGGGAGTTTTTTTTTTAGAAATTGGTCACCGCTTCGCTTCTGCAAACGACACGTGGCGCGGGGGAGGGCGTGGACTGGTCAAAATGGCGGCGTACCGGTTCAATACGGTGAACAGTGACCGTATAATCATGTCCCATCGTACATAGTTACTGTAATGACCGTATTTCTAAGTACAGTGACCAAACCGAGCTCGCGGCGCAAGTTCAAGTACCTGCAGTGCATTTTACTCTTTTTCATTTATTTGTGGGATGCTGACAAGTGGACCTTGCGACCGTGGCATAGTATTTTTCATGAGGAAAAAAATTCGAGTTTTTTTTGCAAAATAGCATATAGTATTTTCGTGAGAAAAAAATTGAGGATTGTTTTTTGGTGCAAAATAGCAGGCTACACGTCCACTCTGCTGTCTAGTTACTGACAGCAGGCCCCATGTCATGTTGGCATGCCTAATCAGCACTCTGTTCGTATAGAAACGTGATTTACACCGCATATGCACGTCAAAGCCAAGTTGTGGCACCAGTTCAATGTACACCGCAAGTTTTAGCACTAAACTGGTTTTTCGTGTCAAGTTGTGACACTAGTGGTGTAATTGACTCTTTTCTTTTTGTTCTCTTTAACCCAGGCGATGCTCTCCGGCGCCGGCGACAGTGAAATTCATATTGACAGTAAAATTCAGACTCATCCCAGTGCAGGTTTATTTGTGCTAAGGCCAGGGGGGTAATTGCAAAAGGTGCAGCGCTGACCGGATGGAGTGGGCTGTCTTGACTTGGCTCCACTTGTCGTGGTCTGATTGGCTAGGACCAAATTTGCACATTGGCTGCAAGTTGTAGGATGCAACAGTTTGCTTTTGTAAGTTTTGGACTAGATCATCACATCCTGGACAAGTTCCAGGACTCCTCGTGCTATTACCTCATACTTGTTTGTTGATGCTAAAGCAGAGATACTTTTGACGGATTTTGGAAATCTAGGCAAGTCAAAACGTATCAAGGACAATATAGAGAGGCAGGATATTGCAAAGCTAAAATGATTCTTGGAAACATGGCTCAATTGGCATTTAAACTTTTCTTGTTTTGATGAAAATTGTATGCACCACTATTTTTTAAAAAAATATTGTACACTACTAGCCATAACTATTTGCACATGCTGGTTCTTTTGTAATGTTTTGCAAACATTATGCACTGTTTTTTTTTGTAGAATCTGAAGAAAATAAACTAACAAGAGAATTTCTTCAGTGTAAACTCTGGGCCGATCCACTTCAGCGATTCACTTTGGGCTGCTGCTGCTTCGACTCCACCCACCACATTCCGCACGAAAAACGTTCTCGCTGTCCCCTAGGGCGAAAACCCTAGGGTTTCGATATCTTCCGGCGTCACCGCCGGAATCCTACCTCCGCCCCGGCCACCGATCGCTGTTTGTCCTCTCTAGACTCGGGTTGATCACGGGGGATCCTGGTGATCCTTCCCAGCCTTGGAATAGAGCAAAGCCGAGAGGGAACGGGGGCGTGTAGATTGAATCTACAAGATGTCAGAAGCTTCAGGATCACAGGGGAAGCGGGAGAAGGAATCAGCGGAGGAACTCCTGGCGAGGCTCACGCTGCAGGAAGAGGAGGAAGACGATTTCATCTGGGAGGAGGAGTTGCCGGATATGCTTGAGCCGGCAAAGTGGCTTGCGATTGTTCGGGTTCATACACTAAAATCCTTTAGCCCTAATGCTTTGTATAATGACATGAGGGCGGCATGGAATCCAGCTAAGACAGTGACATGGAGGAAGATAAAGGCAAATTTGTTCACGGCACAGTTTGGATGTCTTGGTGATTGGAACAAGGCGATGGTAGAAGGCCCATGGCTGTTCAGAGATCAGGCGGTAATAATGCAGGAATATGATGGTTTTAAGAACCCAGATGCCTTCAAGCTGGACAAGCTATCTGTATGGGCACAGATACACCGTCTACCGGATAGATTCTTAATCGAGCCGGCGGTAAAGGGCCTGGCGTCCAGAATTGGAGAGGTGGAGGAGATCCAGTTGAAGCTTCCCGCTGGATTTTTTGGTGAGTTTGTCAGGGTCAAGGTGAAGATTGATATCCACTCCAAGATCAAACGCTTTGTCACAGCCAAGAAGGGAGGAGAGAGAGTCCAGTATCAGGTCAAGTATGAAAAGCTACCGATCTTCTGCTTTAATTGTGGTGAGTGTGGCCACTGGCACGAGGAGTGCGGGGAGGGAGAGCACGATGAAGCGAAGTTTGAATGGGGTGATTTTGTGATGGCTGACAATTTTCGTTTCAACACTGCTGGTCGTGGAAACCACGGACCTCAGAGGGGCCGTGGAGGTCAATGGTCGGGGGGGCGAGGACGAGGTAGAGAACCCTATAACCCCAATCAGAGCTGGCGTTTTAATGCCAGGCCACCGATGCAGACAGAACAGGAGCCCTCCTCTGAAGGGACCGAGCAGAATGGCGGGAAGGCAGTACCTGCCACAGGTGTGGGGGTAGTTTCCATTGCAAATCAGGGGTCTAACAAACGCCCTTCGGTTGAGAATATTACAAGCCCAAGAATGGAAGTGCAGACAGGAGAGATGAGAGATGCTCTTGAGGTGGTAACCATAGGGGATCAGCTTTTGGTGCCACCCCCACCTCCAGTGTATGTGTCCCCCAGGAAAGAGAACAAACGCTCGAAGAAGGGGTTGGGAGAAGATGGCTCAGCTGCTGGAAAACTGAAGACCGGGGAAGATGATATTAATGAGAAAACAATGTATGCAACATCGGCGGGCTCCTCCGAGGAGTACCGCCGGGCACAATGAGTATCTTAAGCTGGAACTGTCGTGGCGCGGGCAACGCTGCGACAGTTAGAGAACTTCGCGATATTGCGAACAATTTTGCCCCTACCTTTTTTTGTATTGTTGAGACCCAGATTGATAGATCGAGGGTAGAAAAACTAGCTGGAAGTTTTGGATATGACAATGGATATGCGGTCAGTAGTCAGGGTAGAAGTGGAGGACTAGGTTTGTTTTGGAACAATCCAATAAAAATTGAGATTTTGGGCTCCTCAGTGTATCATATTGATTGTTCAGTTGAGGAACCGGGTTGTGACCCGTGGAGGTTGACACTTTTTTACGGAGAGGCGCAGACTCATTTGAGATATCAATCATGGGATATTTTGAAGGGGATCAGTACGTTGAGTAACCTCCCATGGGTCTGTGTAGGGGATTTTAACGAGGTGCTACGTCCGGGGGAGCAACAAGGCATTGGGGAGAGGAGCAATGCCCAAATCCAGGGGTTCAGGGATGCCATAGACGTATGCATGCTGATGGACATAGGCTATCTAGGCCAATTCTGGACCTTTGAAAAAAAGGTTACTGGTGGCAGTTATACACGGGTACGCTTGGACCGTTTTCTGGCTTCAGCAGAATGGAGCGAACGTTTCCCAAATGCACAAGTTAAACATCTAACAGCAGCGACCTCGGATCACTGTCCCATCTTGCTAGAGTTTCAAGGGAGGGCACCTAAGCACAAGAAGGGCTTTAAGTATGAACTTATGTGGGAAACTCATGAGACTTGGAGAGATACAATTGCTGCCAGCTGGGCAGGAGATCCGGTGGAGTGCATGGCAGATCTAAGAGCAAAGTTGAAAAGAGTCTCGGTACAGCTAGGAACCTGGAATAAGCATACTTTCGGCTCAGTACGGAAGGAAATAAAAAGTTTAAAGTTGGAACTAGAACGCCTGCGGAGCGATCCGGCTAGAACAGCGCCGTCACATATTGAATTGAAGATCAATGAGAATTTGATTGAGTTATATCACAGGGAGGAAATAATGTGGAGGCAACGCGCGAGGCTGGAGTGGCTGTCGGCGGGAGACAGAAATACACGCTTCTTTCACCTTCGGGCAAGTGAGAGGAGGAGGAGAAATATGATTAAGGCCTTGGCAACATCCCTGGGTGTGATGACAGAGAACCAGAATGAACTCAAAGTCATGGTGACAGACTTCTATAAGAACTTGTACCTATCAGAAGGGGTGCGTGGCATAGAGGAGGTACTTGATAAGGTACCGGTGAAGGTTACAGAGCAGATGAATGCCGCTCTTCTGGCACCTTACACAAATGAAGAGGTCAAAGCAGCCCTCTTTCAAATGTTCCCGACAAAGGCACCGGGACAGGATGGGTTCCCCGCCCACTTCTATCAAAGGCATTGGGATATATGTGGGGATGCAGTTACCAAGGCTGTCCTGAGGATTATCAGAGGGGAGGAAAGTGCTGCATCTATAAATGACACCGTTTTGGTTCTCATCCCGAAGGTAATGAATCCTACCTCTCTTTCTCAGTTCCGGCCTATAAGTTTGTGCAATGTAATCTACAAAATTGCCTCCAAGGTTGTTGCAAACAGGCTCAAAGTGATCCTCCCAGACATCATATCTCAGGAACAGTCAGCTTTCGTTCCAGGAAGGTTGATTACAGATAATATCATATGTGCATATGAGTGTTTGCACTTCATGAAAAGAAGCAGAGCAAAAACCAATAGTTTTTGTGCACTAAAATTAGACATGATGAAAGCTTATGACAGACTGGAGTGGCCATATCTTCGAGCCATGATGGAGAAGCTGGGATTTGCACACTCCTGGGTTAATATAGTGATGGATATGGTTCAGTCTGTATCATTTTCAGTCCTCTTCAATGGAGAGAAGCTTGAACATTTTACTCCTACCAGAGGCATCCGTCAGGGAGATCCAATCTCCCCCTATCTTTTCTTGATTGCAGCAGAGGGCCTTTCGTGCCTTTTAAGCAGTTCTCTTTCGTCTAGTCTTCAAGGGGTCAAGGTGGCTCCGACAGCTCCGGCGGTCAACCATCTCCTTTTTGCTGACGATAGCCTGTTGTTTTTCAAGTCAAGTGTTGAGGGGGCTGCGAGGGTCTCAGCCTTATTGGAGATATACTGTAAAGCGTCGGGTCAGAAGACAAACAATGCAAAATCTTCAATCTTTTTCAGCAAGAAGTGCCCAAATGAGATGAGAAATGAGGTCAAACAGATTTTGAATGTAACAAATGAATCTTTGAGTGAAAGATACTTGGGGATGCCCACGGAAGTTGGCCAATCTAAAAAGGGTACTTTCAAGTATTTGAGAGATAGAATTTGGGAGAAGGTGAGAGGATGGATGGAAAAACTTCTTTCAGTTGGAGGGAAAGAAGTGCTCATCAAATCAGTGGCTCAAGCAATCCCAGTATTTTCAATGGCGTGCTTTCGGTTACCCAGAGGCCTTTGTGAAAATATTGAATCCATTATAAGGCAGTTCTGGTGGGGGAGCAAACAAGGAAGGAGGAAGCCCGCATGGGTATCTTGGGACATCATGACGAAACCAAAGTACCTTGGAGGCATGGGGTTTAGGGATATGGAGATTTTTAACCTTGCTTTGTTGGCTCGCCAGGCATGGAGAGTACTGGAAGATTCAAACTCACTTAGTGCAAGGATATTGAAGGCTGCATATTTCCCGAACACAAGCTTCCTGGAGGCAGAATTAGGCCATCACCCCTCTCAGATTTGGAGGGCAGTTCTTGATGGGAGAGACATTCTGAAGCAAGGCATTATTAAGCGTATTGGCAATGGGCAAACAACAAACATTTGGAGAGATAACTGGTTACAGAGGTCTGGACCTTTCAGACCGATCACTGCCCTCACTCCTAACCCGCCTGTGATGGTAGCGGAGCGTATTGATTCGACCACAGCATCGTGGAAAGAGGAACTGATCCGTAACACCTTCGTGCGTTTCGACGCTGAAGCCATCTTGTCCATACCGATATGCACTAGGGCGATAGAGGATTTTTGGGCTTGGTCCGCCGAGAGGAGCGGCAGATTTTCTGTTAGTTCAGCTTACCGGATGGTAATGTCCAGGAAGGAGGAACGAGGGGACTGGCTGGAGCGGACCCCGGGCGGCTCCTCACTGAATGCTAACCGAAGGGACTGGTCGACATTGTGGAATATAAAGGTGCCATCCAAACTGAGGGTCTTCCTGTGGCGGCTGGCGAGGCACACTATGCCGACGATGGACGTATTGCATCACCGGCACATGTCAGATACTCATCGGTGTTTGCTATGCGGGAGGGAAGATTCATGGAGACATGCACTCTTGGAGTGCACGATGTCACGGTGTGTGTGGGCGCTCTCTGAGGATGAATTGGTGCAACTGTTGAGTATGAACACGAATCCAAACGCGAAACACTGGCTGCTGGAAATGCATGATCAATTAACGCACGAGAGGTTCGTTCTGCTGGTGGTCACCCTTTGGGCCACATGGAGAGCACGACGTAAGGCGATATATGAAGGGGTTTTTCAGAGTCCTGAAGGAACTAACCAGTTCATCAAGTCATACATAGTGGACCTGCAAACTATCGCTGCTGTGGGCAGTGGTCAGGAACAACATCAAGCGGCGAGACCTAGCCACTGGATTGCACCACCGGACACGTATGCGAAGATCAATGTGGATGCGGCGACCGCAACCAACCGAGGAGTTGCTGCTGCTATCTGTCGAGATCAAGCTGGCATTTTTCAAGGTGCTTCGGCTCTGGTTATCAAGGGAACCAATGATCCACCAACGCTCGAAGCATTAGCAGTCAGAGAGGCTTTGGCGCTTGCCGATGATCTTAATAGCCGCAGAATACATGTCGCTTCTGACTGCAAAGTTGTACTGGACGACATCAAGAACAAAACACCGGCTATCTATGGAGCTATTCTGCATGAAATCATAGATCATAGTTCCACTTTTATTTCATGTACCTTTGTGCATGAGTTTAGGCGCTCGAATTTCGAGGCTCACAATCTTGCGAAGCATAGTTTGAATTTGGGGGTTGGCCGCCATGTGTGGTTAGGCAATCCTGGTAATCTTTCTTTTGTACCTTTGAACATTGGCACAAGTTAAATAAAGCTTCGTGTGATTGTCTCAAAAAAAAAACACATTCCGCACGAGCAGTGAGGACTGAGGAGGGCGAGATGTGTAGGTCTAGCCGCCGCCGCCCCTGCTCGCCGGCTGTCGGGCCACTGGGCGACGACGACCTGCTCCGCGAGATCCTCCTCCACCTGCCCCCGCAGCCCTCCTCCCTCCCCCGCGCCTCCGCCGTCTGCACGCGCTGGCGCCTCCTCCTCTCCGACCCAGGATTCTCCCGCCGCTTCCGCATCCACCACCGCCGCAACCCTCCCCTCCTCGGTTTCTTCGTCAGAAATGATGATCTGCCCTTCCTACCTACTCTCGACGCCCCGGATCGTGTCTCCCCCGGCCGTTTCTCCTTGCAGCGCGGCGACGGCGACCGGTTCATGTCCCTTGGATGCCGCCATGGCCTCGTACTCGTCTTCAACAAACCTAAGGACCAGATCCTGGTGTGGGACCCCGTCACCGGCGACCAGCACCGCCTTGGCATCCCCCCGGTGGTTGCGATACATGCGAAGAAGACAACGATCAATGGGGCGGTGCTTCGTCCTGATGATGCCCAACACTTCCAAGTGGTGTTGACAGTGGCAGATAACGATGACAAGCAACACAGACGAGCGCTTGCCTGCGTTTACTCGTCAGAGACTGGCGCATGGGGTGAACTCGTCTCAACACAGCTTCCATCCGGCGTTTCAATGAGTAATATTGGAACCTTCGTTTCTACTTACAAGCCTGCTGTGCTGATTGGGGATTCCCTTTACTGGAGGCTTGCTGGGAATTTTACCGGAATTCTTGAGTTTGATTTGGAGAAGCAAAGCCTGGCTGTCATATGGTTGCCAGCGCATATCCTTGAAGAGGGCCATCGCCTATTCTCGATTATGCGCGCAGAGGGTGGTGGCCTTGGTTTACTCCTCCAGACAGACTGCAGCATCCAGTTATGGAAGAGGAAAACTGATTGTGATGGTGTTGCTTCATGGGGGCTTGGAAGAACCATTGAACTGGACAAGCTACTTTCTCTGAAATCAGAGGAGAATGAAATAATGAAACAAGGGCCCATGGGGGAAAATAGTGTGGTGTTCGTGTGGACACATCGCATCCTCTTTACGGTCCATCTCGAGTCATTGCAGTTCAATAAACTTCCTGGAGCCTACCCCGTGAATTATCATCCATTTGTAAGTGTCTACGCTGCAGGTAAAGCATGCCTTCACATATTGGTTGTAATAAAAACCAAGTTAGTTTCTTATAGTTGGTTGATGGCATATACGATTCACATCCTTTTGTGTTAAGTTAGCAATTTCAAGTAGTGTCATATCAATTGTTTCTTTTGCTGCTTGATGCACTCTTCAACTTATAACGAATTTTTTTCTGTACCGTTTCTATTCTGATTCTTGTGTGGTGGTGTTTATTGAGCTATGGTTTATAGGAAAAAAAATCCTGTAGTGGTATATAATTTTATATGTGCTCTGCAGCAGGCGTTGGGCTGCAATTGTTCTATTTGAGTTCCATATCCGTAATCAAGTCAGAGCTAGCAAACTGGCTTCATCAGTTTATTATGTGAATATCCATACAATAAAACAATAATGATCAAGATTAGCAAATTCGTTGTGTAGTATTGAAATAATTGTCATTGTGGTATGCCTATTAACATATGCAAAAATTATATAATACAGTAGTAGTTTTAGTAGGCAGTTTTTCTCAACAGCGGGAAGTTGAAGATGACTACATGAAAAATATCATGAACTCAATAGGTACATATTAAGTTTAAAGCTAGTTCTATTTCTTTCATCCAGTATTTATTATCTCTGTAATTTTTCTAATATTAAGTTTGTAATGATGCACTTCTGGAATTTAAGAATATTTACTCATTTACCATTTGTACATAGGGAAAATATTTTTATTTGTTCATTTCACTAATCTGATTGGATTTCTTAGTATGATCATGTTTCTATTTTTTCTGATATGGTGTGGAACGAGTTTATAATTCTGGATAACTTACTCTTCTGACCAGCTAATGGTCTGAGTGTACATGTTCTTCATTTGTACAACATTCATCATTTATACTGTTCCTTGAATATGCTATAAATTTTACAATTGGTGTTGTTTTGCTTATCTTTTCCTAATGTTGTTTGTCATAATCCTCGGTGAGTATGCTTTAATTAAATTTTTGTATTTCTATTTACCTTTTTGCCCAATTTATTGCAGTTTTATGGATGATTATTCTAGTGTAAGGCAGTTTGCTTAAATATTATTCTCAGCATATCTCTCAGTGTCTTATCTAATTTGCATATGTTATCTGCCAACTGCCATTATCCACTAACATAATTTGTCTGGTCCAAACTATATGTATCAATGCTTTGCAGGCAGTCTATTTCCTGCACTTTGGTCACTTTAGATGTTCAAGACTTTTATTATAAACATATGATCGAAATGGCATGACTAGATTCACCGTAAACACTGCTTTTGTCACAAATTGTATACTTTTACTAACATATTACCTCCGTCCCAAAATTCTTGTCTTAGATTTGTCTAGATATGGATGTATCTAACACTAAAATGTGATTAGATACATTCGTATCTACACAAATCTAAGATAAAATTTTTGGAACGGAAGGAGTATTAATGTTATCAGTAAAACTAGTGGTCAAAGCATTGCTTTTGTTGTTGTGAAGAAAGGGCAACGCATCTTATTTGGGCTGAATGGAATATGTGTCTATTAATAAGACGGTGCACGATCCCTTAGCTGAGGCTTCTACAACATGAGTTCAACTAAATTTGATTTGTGAGCTACTTACTAGCTCGTACATTACAGAAAAGTATGTCTATGAGCTATAAACCAGACGGTTCGGGTTTGTTACCCCATGAGCCCCTTATGTGCCCATGACAACAAGGAATATTTCAAATGATTCGATAAGCTAGGATGACCAATATTTCCCTGTAATGGAGTTATTTGAGCGACAGTTTATTTATTTGTCTTTACTGAGAACAGAATAACAGATGTAGCCAAAAACTTGAGAATATGCTAACAATAAGAGTTGAAGGTGTGGTGGTAAAAATGAACTGTTCTCCTGTATCCGTTCTCTGTTTCTATTGTTGGTTTTGTCCGCTGATGCTGACCACCGAGACAGTTCAATTTTGTAGCATTTGCGCAATTTCCAAAATCCCAGTGAAGTTAGTGTTTACTGTTTGAGTCGTATATAAGTTGAGATACATAACTTTGACTTTTTTTTCTATGAATGTATTGAGATACACAACTTCAACTTTGGCTGATGAAATTGGTTGCTCGGCAGGTATCTAGGGTTACATTCCGGTGGCCGAGATGCAGAAAATTAATTGTGCGCTGTAGGTTCTTCCATTTTGTATGTTGTTCGCGGGGTCTGTCGTGTGCTACACCCAGAATTTGACCCTCTGGACCGGGCACTTGTGAAGTTGTATGACTTGTAGGAGCTAATCGCTTTGTTTGCAAACTTACATGTCTATTATCTATGTTCTGTGAGAGGACACAGTGACTTGCTTGGATTAATAATTAGTGCTGGCCATGTCAGTCACTCTTGCGGTTCATTTGTTTGATGCTTATGCAGCAAGCACGATCAGGCAAGCTCAATTGTCGGTCTCGTGTTGTGTCAGGTTAAGTTTTCAGGTTTCTATATCCCTGCTGATGTTATATGTCCCATGGTGCTATCGTATTAGATTAACTCCTTTTTTTTATCATCATGAAGGTGTCCGAAACCCATTTTTATTACCAGAAAGCCCTCTCTGTCATGAATTATTTCAGTGGAGTTACATCCAGAAGGTTGTAGGTTGCTTGGAAGTATTTACCCCCACTGGTTTTTTCATCCGCATCTCTTTAGGCAAACAGAGTTCAGTAAGCAGACAAACAACCTTCAGATCTGCATGTAAGTCGCACTGTATCGTAATTGCATTTTGTTTTCTATTTCTGTGCTTGCACATTGGAGTACAAATCTCCGTGAAAGGGAAACGACGAGTTCTTTCCTGTGGGCCTTCCCTTTGCTCAACCAGTTGACGATCTTCAGGGAGATGACTCCCTTTGATGTTCTTCAGGAAGTTGGCTCTGCACTTAATAATGCTGAAGCAAGTATATCACCTTCCAGGCTTTTTTTCACCATTATCAGGAGCCCTGTTAAATCTTTGCACTGTTTTTTTTTTTTTTGTATGGCAATGTAAAAACTGTATGTGTGTGAGAGATCTTGTGACACTGTAGCCCGTGATCTTCTAAGGAAATCAAACAGGCCGTTGAAGACATCGCGCGCGAGCACGTGAAGATGGTGGGAATCCTCCACCCCAGCCACTGCTGATACCACTGCGTCATGACAAGACTTGACCATGGATTTCGTCGAGGGCTAAAGACATCATCATGGTGGTGGTTGACCGTTTGGCCAAGTACGCACACTTAACACTTTGTGCCCTTCCAACGCCCCTTGACCATCGCCCAAGTAGTCATCATGGCGCATGAAGCTTCTGGTGTTCCTCACGCTTTGTACATCAAGGAGCCCAACTTGGATGCATAGTTTTAAATAGCGGGCTATGACAAATCATAGTAGCGGCACACCGCTCAAACAAGTACATCAAGGCTCAGATGCTCCCGCTCAGAAAAAAAAATTCAAAACAAATACTAGAAAAATTAAAAAAAAATCTAATTTTTTTGTGTAGTAGATAATTTGATGCGTGAGATCCGCTATAAATTTCAACTCATTTAGACATTTGAGCAGCTCTCGGCAAAAAAGACAAATCGGATCAAAACAGTTCGTGAACTATACACTTTTTTACAGACCCCGATTTTGTCTTTTTTGCCGAGAGATGCTCAAATGTCCAAACGAGTTGAAATTTTCAGTGAACCTCACACATCAAATTATCTACCACACAATTCTTTTTGAATTCTTTGAATTTTTCTAGTATTTGTTTTAATTTTTTTCGTCGGCGCGGGTGCAGCTGAGCCCGGGAGCCAAATTGGCCTTCTCGACTATAGCCTGTTATTTTGTAACGTTATCGAACAATTGTGCATGAATACCATTTTTAGCGGCACCTTGCTCAAACCATTATAATGTGGCTATAGCCGGCTATTTAAAATTTTGCTTGGGCGGGCTGCAGGATTTGCCTCTACACCTACCAGACACGGGCGCTAGCGGCGAGCTGGATTGGACAAAGGTCAAGCGCACTTCAAGAAGAAGGCGTACAGGAACCGCACCGAGCACTTGTTCAAGGCCAGTGAGCAAGTCATGTTGACATTGCAACCGTACATGCAATCCTCCGTGTCAAGCCGCCCCTACCCCAAGCACACGTTCAAGTTCTTTGGTCCCTACTCCGTCGAACGACACATCGAGACACTTGTCATACAAGCTCACACAACCGTATAACAATTTCATCCACCCCGTCTTCCGCGTGTCGCTAGTCAAGCCATTCACCCCCGACTACACGCTGGTCTTCACTAAGCTTCCACAAACCTACCCTTCTTATCACGCTGGTCTACACATTGGATGGTCCACCTCTACCCTGCAACCACAAACCTACCCTTCTTATCTGGGTACCCCGCCCAGAAATCCTCTGTGTTACTGTTGCATATGGGTATTTTCAGAATAGTGTTCACGTCAATCAACAGAAAAACAGACCTTACTAGCGCCTCGTCCCATGATGCAGTTGCCGGAGACAGGAGTTCATAAACCATCCTCGGTGGATCCGCTACTACTGAGGTAATAGGTCTTGGTGTAGTCTCCTTCAAAATCCAGTTATCCACCCATATATCTGTTGAATGGCCATTGCCTATTCGGCGGATGATTCCTTGCTTGAGCAAGTCTCGCCCTTTAATTATCGATCTCCATATCTGGGATGGTCTGGTTCCGAGCTCCGCCTCAAGAATGTTCCCCTATGTGAAATACGATGCCTTTAGAATTCTTGCACTCAAAGTATCTATCTCTTGCATAATTCTCGATGCTTGTCTCGCTAATAGCGCCAGGTTAAAAAATCTCAAGGTCCTTGAAACCGAGCCCTCCCAGATTTTTGGGTCTTGTCATAACGTCCCATGAGACCCAAGGCGGTTGCCGCTCCCCCTGTTTGTATCCCCACCAAAACTTTCATATGATGTATTTGATATGATCACATAAACCCCTCGGGAGCTTAAAACATAACATAGAGTACGTCGGGATCGCCTGAGCACCCTTTCCTCCAGCAGAGAGGCATTTGCTCATCCATCCTTCACCTTGTCCCATACTCTGTCGCTCAAGTATTTAAACGTACCCTTCTTCGAGTGCCCAACATCTGTCGGCATTCCCAAGTACCTGTCACTCAAAGATTCATTAGGAACATGAAGGAAGCCTTTGACAGCATTACGAACTACCTTAGAACAGTCCCTACTGAAAAATATTGAGGACTTCACTCTATTAATTCTTTGGCCCGAGGCCTTACAATATGCATTCAACAGGTTTGATACCTCTCCAGCTCCATTAATACTTGCCCTGAAAAATAGCAGGCTATCATCTACAAATAAAAGATGGTTCACCGCCGGTGCCGCCTTGATGCCGCTGAGCTGGGATGACTGGTTCTGAGACTTTAGTAGGCACGAAAGGCCCTCCACTGCTAACATGAAAAGATATGGAGAGATAGGATCTCCCTGTCGAACACCGCGCCTTGGCTTGAACACTTCTGATTTATTACCATTGAACATCACTAAAAAAGAAACTGAGCTCACCATGTTCATAACCACACAAATCCAAGGTACTGCAAAACCCAGCTTCTCCATTATTTATCTTAGATAAGACCACTCCACTCGGTCATAAGCCTTCATCATGTCAAGTTTCAATGCACAAAAATTATTGCTCTTTGCCTTGTTCCTCTTCATAAAATGCAAACATTCATAAGTAGAGATTATATTGTCAGTTATAAGCCTTTCAGGTACAAACAATGACTATTCCTCGGAAATGATATCTGGGAGAATCTGCTTGAGGCGGTTTGAAAGCACCTTTGAGGCAATCTTGTAAAACACGTACACAAACTTATAGGACGAAACTAAGACAATAACGTGGGGTTGGTTACATTTGGGATAAGCACCAACAAAGTATCATTTAGGCAAGCAGGGCTCTCTTCTCCCTTCACAATGCCTAACACAAATTTTGTGACTGCTTCTTCGTAGGTGTCCCAATGCCTTTGAAAGAAATGTGCAGGGAATCCGTTAGGTCCCGGAGCTTTCGTTGGAAACATTTGGAAAAGCGTTGTCTTGACTTCTCTTGCATCATACGGGTCCATTAGGTTGCTGTTCATAGCGGGGGTGACTCTAACTGGGACGTGATCAAGAACCTCCGCTGCCCCCTAGACACCCTCTGATGTATACAAGTTTTTATAAAACTCTAAAGCCATTTGTTGCATCTCAGTCAAATCATTAGTGAACTTCCCATCTAGACGTTGGAGAGCCTTGATCAGGTTCTGCCTCCGTGCATGGACGCTCTTATGTGAAAGAAGTGGGAGTTTCGGTCACCTACAACTAGCCATTCGACGTGGGAACGCTGCCTCCACATCAGGTCCTCGCGTAAATAGAGCTCAATTAGACGATCATTGATTTTTATCTCCACATGGGAAGGGTATGTTCGCGCTACATCGCTCCGTAGGCGCTCAAGCTCCTTCTTTAATCTACGGATCTCCCCTCTGACACTTCCAAAGGCCGACTTGGACCAATCGCCAAGATTGCTTGCAAGTGCATCAAGTTTGGCTCGCACCACCCTGGCCGTCAGATTGTGGCCGTTTGCCTCCCATGCAAGCTGGACGGTGGATTTCAAGTCAGGGTGTGTATCCCACATTACTTCATACCAAAATTGCTTATGTTTCCTCCTCCCACTCGGTGGTTGAGCTAGCTGTAGCAAGATAGGCGAGTGGTCCAAAGTAGCTGCTGTTAGATGTTCCACCATAGCCGATGGAAATTGGCCACACCACTCGACCAAGCCAAGAGCTCTGTCTAGCCGAACACGAGTGAAGGAGCCTCCAGTAACTCTCTTTTCAAATGTCCACCTTGTCCCTTTATATCCAAGATCAACAAAACCACACACATTCATGACGTCCCTAAAACCTTGAATTTGTGCTTGACTCCTATTGCCGATACCAACATGTTCATCATGCCTTAGAACTTCATTGAAATCCCCCATACACACCCATGGCATGGTGTGGAGAGTCGAGAGATTTTTCATAGTTCCATGTATTGTGGCGAAGGTGGGTCTGTGCCTCCCCATAGAAACAAGAGAGCCTCCATGGTTCACCACCTAAATCACTAACTTTCACATCTATATGATACCTTGAGTAACCCAAATTCTCAATATTTATATCATTATGCCAAAACATATATAGCCAGACATCCGCTCCCACCGGAGGAATCAACAGCAAAAGAATTATCAAAACCTAGAGTACTCTTTAATTTTTCAGCTCTATCACCACTAATTTGGGTTTTGACGATGCAAAGTACTCTAGGGGCAAACTTTTGTGTGAGTTTGCGAAGCTCTTGAATTGTGGGGGCATTGCCAATCCCGCGAGAATTCCAGCACAACAAATTCATTGTGCCCGGCGGTCCTCCGCCGAGGGGGCCGTCGGTCTTGCATCACTGGGTTTGCCACTGCTGGGGTCTTCTTCAGTCCACCATTGGTGTTTTTTCTCATTCTACATTGTAGTCCTAGACCTCTTGGGGCCTTGTTTTGGTGGGGGCTAGGTGGAACAACACTACCTCCCGTCTTTGGAACTAGGACGAGCTCCATACTCGTGGTGGCTACAGGATTGGGCGTCCCTACCACCTCATTAGAAGTACGTTTGCGGTTGGAGTCGACTGCCTCCATATCAGTGTCATCTTGCTCCCGGGCTACAACTTCATGATCATCAGAGCCTTTCTCAATAGCAGCCCCACCTTCCTGCGTATTGTTAGACTATGTATAGCTTCTGTACCTATATACGTATATGATACATATTGTAACACAACCATTATATATAATGAGATAAGCCACCCCTAGAGGGTTGTGCTGGTTCCCCAAAACTTATTGTCTTACATGGTATCACGCTAGGTTACGATCGCTTCCGCTTCTAAACCCTAATACCCGCACCGCCGCCGCAGCCGCCGCCGCCTTCACCGCCGCCGCCGCGCCACCGACCGCGCCGCCGCCATGTCGAGCGCCGCCACCACCGGTTCCACTGCTGCGGGCTTCCTCCCGGCCTCTCTTGCGGCTCTGCTCAACCTCCCGCTCGATGCCGTCTCTGTTCCGGCTCCGATCGGAACAAGGAGCATCGGCTCCGTCTTCTCCACGCCGCCGGCGCCCTCGCTTGGGCGTGACCTCGTGGTCCACACCGCGGCGCCGCCGTCCGCTGCGGACTCCGCAGGCGTCGTCTCGCCGCTCCTGCCGCAAGCGGATCACACCGCCCCGCTGGCGGGGTTGGCGGCGTCCGCACCGGCCGCGAGCCTTGCGGCGCCCGCCCTGGCTGCGGTCCCGCCTCCTCCCGCATCGGCTTCGGTGCCTCCGGCTGCCTTCATGGTGTTTGCACCCCAGGCAGCCTCCTCGATGGGATTGTCTTCGCCGCCGCCGTTTCACTTCGGTCATCTCATCACCATCAAGCTCTCCGCCAACAACTACATCTTCTGGCGTGCGCAGGTTCTCCCGCTCTTGGGGAGTCACTACCTGCTAGGCTACGTCGACGGATCGCTTCCCTGCCCACCCGCGCTGGTAGACAGCGTGCACGGTCCGGTCTACAATCCGGCCCATCGCGTCTGGATGGGGCAGGACCAGGCGAACCTCTCCTCCATCCAGGGGTCGCTCTCGCCGGCAGTTGCCGGCCTTGTTGTCTTCGTGAAGACGTCTCATGAGGCCTGGACCATCCTTGAGCGCACCTTTGCAGCGCAGTCCCAGGCTCGTGTCTCTGCACTCCGTCGTCAGCTTGGAGAGTGTCAGAAGCTTGACTCCACTGCCACTGAGTTCTACAACAAGGTCAAGGGCCTCGCCGACACATTGGCCTCGATTGGACAGCCCCTCACCGACTCCGAGTTCAACTCGTTTATTGTCAATGGTCTTGATGAGGAGTATGATGCCTTAGTCGAGATCATCAACGAGCGGGGCAACTCGACACCCATGCTGGCACATGAGTTTTTTTCTCGGCTCCTTCTCACTGAGCAACGGGTCGAGACTCGCCGCACCAGGGGCACTGGCTCCCTCTCGGCCAACGCCGCCACCAAGGGTGGCCGCTCTTCTTCATCACCCCGGTCTCCCTTGGGGCTTCCACCGTCGCCCGCCTCGGCCCCCCCACCTACTGCGACCTTACCGGGGGCTGGCGGTCCACGTGTGTGTCAGCTTTGTGGCCGCGATGGGCACTGGGCCTCCAAGTGTCATAAGCGCTTCCAGCGAAGCTTCCTTGGTCTTGGCAATGACGGCAAAGATACACGCAACAATGCCCGTCAGGTCGCCATGGCTGATCGTCCCGCGCTGCAGAAGCAACAGGGACACACTCAGTCCTACTCCATCGATCCACACTGGTACATGGACTCTGGGGCGACAGAGCATCTAACCAGCGAGATGGGGAAGCTTCACACTCGTGAACCCTATCATGGCTCCGACAAGATCCACACCGCCAATGGAGCAGGTATGCACATCTCTCATATTGGTCAAGCATCTCTTCTCACTAGACATGCCAATAGGAGTCTTCAGCTTCGCAATGTTCTTCGAGTTCCATCTGTGACCCGTAATCTTCTTTCAGTTCCTAAACTCACACGTGATAATAATGTGCTTTGTGAATTTCACCCTTTTGATCTTTTTATTAAGGATCGGGGCACGAGGGACATTCTTCTTAGTGGGCGGTTGTGCCAGGGCCTCTACCGTCTGGAGCATCCTGGTGTCGCTCGTGTTTCAGTGGAGTTCGGGTCTCTCCGTCACAGTGGCATGCTCGTCTTGGTCACCCGGCCACACCTATTGTCCGTCATATTTTGCGTCGTCATGAGCTTCTTAGTTTGTCTAGTCATAAAGATGTAGCAGTGTGTGATGCTTGTCAGCAGGGGAAGAGTCATCAACTTCCTTTTTCGGAGTCCAGTCGTGAGGTGAAACATCCTTTAGAACTTGTGTTTTCAGATGTATGGGGTCCTGCTCAGACTTCTGTCAGTGGTCATAATTACTATATCAGTTTCGTTGATGCTTATAGTCGCTTTACCTGGCTTTACCTTATTAAACGCAAATCTGATGTGTTTGATATTTTTGTTCAGTTTCAAAAACATGTTGAACGTCTTCTCAAGCACAAAATTGTTCATGTCCAGTCAGACTGGGGGGCGAGTATCGCAACCTCAACTCTTTCTTTCAGTCGCTTGGGATAGCTCATCGTTTAGCATGTCCACATACACATCAGCAGAATGGTTCAGTCGAACGTAAGCATCGTCATATTGTTGAAGCTGGTCTTACTCTTTTGGCCCATGCATCTGTTCCGTTTTGGTTTTGGAGTGATGCTTTCACCACTGCATGCTTTCTCATCAACCGTACTCCTACTTGTGTTTTAAACATGAAGACTCCCATTGAGATTCTCCTTAATGAACAACCTGATTATACCTTTCTCAAGGTATTTGGGTGTGCTTGCTGGCCGCATCTTCGTCCATATAACAAGCGCAAGCTTGAGTTTCGTTCTAAGAAGTGTGTTTTTCTTGGCTATAGCTCTCTTCATAAAGGTTACAAATGTCTTCATGTTCCCACTAATCGTGTCTATATATCTCGGGACGTCGTGTTTGATGAGCATGTTTTTCCCTTTGCCAACATTCATGTGTCCACTGTCGAATCACCATCCCTGCATTCATCCTCTGTTGCTTCTGACCAATTTGATGATGTTGCATACTCTCCTTTGCTGTTACCTAACCATGGTGCAGGAACCGGACGTGGAGCTCGTTTGGAGCTGTTGGAGGATTCACCATCATCATCGTCGTCTTCTGGTGGGCACGTCGATCGCCCTATGTTGCATGGCATCGATTCCCGTGCCCATGCATGGTCACCCGACGAGCCCGTCGCGCCGAGCATCTCCACTGCTCGGTCCGTTTCGCCAGCGGCCGCCGAGTCGCCCGCGGCTCGGCCCGTCACGCCGTCTTCGCCTGCGGCTCGGCCCGTCACGCCGTCTTCGCCCGCGGCTCGGGTCCTCACGTCACCTTCATCAGCAGATCGGCCCGCGACACCGGCCGCGCCACGGCCCACTATGCCGAGCTCGCCATCGGCCCGGTCTGTGATGCCGGAGTCGCCAGCTGCTTCGTCTGCTCTGCCGGTTTCGCCGGTGGGTCGGCCTTCTTCGCCAACCGAGTCCTAGGCTACCGTGACTGGCTCCTCGTCACCGGCTGACTCGTCAATGTCGCCGTCCTCCAGCCCGTTGCAGGCTGCTCCGTCGACCTTGGTGGTTCCTGTGTCCCGACCACATACACGCAGTCGCAGTGGCATTTTCAAACCTAAGGAACGTAAGGATGGTACGGTTGCTTGGTTGGCTGCTTGTTTGGCTGCTGCTGTTGCGGATCCATCTTCTGAGCCTCGCTCATATCAGGCTGCCCTACGCATTCCACATTGGCGAGAGGCTATGGAGCAGGAGTTTCATGCTCTTCTTCGTAACAAGACATGGACTCTCGTTGCTCCACCACCACGGGTAAATGTTATTGACTCAAAATGGGTATTCAAAGTGAAGAAGCATTCGGATGGATCTATTGAGCGTTACAAAGCGCGACTTGTTGCTCGCGGTTTTCGGCAGCGTCATGGTCTTGACTATGAGGACACCTTCAGTCCTGTCGTCAAGCCTACCACTATTCGGCTTCTTCTCTCCATTGCTGTTTCTCGTGGTTGGTCACTTCGTCAACTTGATGTGCAGAATGCTTTTCTACATGGATTTTTGGAGGAAGAGGTTTATATGAAACAGCTGCCTTGTTTCTCTGATCCTGATCGTCCTGACTATATCTGTCGTCTTTCCAAAGCACTATATGGTTTGAAGCAAGCTCCTCGTGCCTGGCATGCCCGCCTTGCCTCTGCCCTTCGTGCTCATGGGTTTGTGCCGTCTACTGCTGACACTTCGTTATTTCTTCTACAGAAGCTAGAAGTCACTATGTATCTTTTGGTATATGTCGATGATATTATCCTTGTCAGCTCTTCTCAGTATGCTGCTGATGCTCTTGTCTGCTCTCTTGGTGCTGATTTTGCGGTCAAAGATCTTGGGAAGCTTCACTACTTTCTTGGAGTTGAGGTCACTTCTCGTGCTACTGGTCTTGTCCTTACGCAGAAGAAGTACTCCTTGGAGTTGTTATAGAGAGCTGGCATGCTGAAGTGCAAACCGACCACCACACCCATGTCGTCTACCGACAAGATAACAGCTGTTGATGGTGAGCTTTTGTCTCCTGTGGATGCCACAGAGTATAGGAGCATTGTTGGTGGACTTCAGTACTTGACGATCACGAGACCAGATATCTCTTATGCTGTTAACAGGGTTTGTCAGTATCTTCAGGCTCCCAGAGACACTCATTGGGCTGCTGTTAAACGCATTCTTCGTTATGTTCAGTTCACCCTGACATTTGGTATGCATATTCGGCCGACTTCCTCTCGGGTCCTTTCGGCCTTCTCTGATGCAGATTGGGCTGGTAGCCCAGATGACAGGCGATCCACGGGGGGTTATGCAATATTCTTTGGCTCTAATTTGATCGCCTGGAGTGCTCGGAAACAGGCTACTGTGTCACGTAGCAGTACTGAAGCTGAGTACAAGGCTGTGGCTAATGCTACTGCAGAGATTATTTGGGTGCAGTCTTTGCTTCAGGAGTTGGGTTTGTCTCAACCACAACCTCCTATTCTTTGGTGTGATAACATCGGTGCTACATACCTTTCTGCAAATCCAGTATTTCATGCCCGAATGAAACACATTGAAGTTGACTATCACTTTGTACGGGAACGTGTATCACAGAAGCAACTCCAGATCAAGTTTATCTCATCTAAGGATCAACTTGCAGACATCTTCACTAAGCCTTTACCACTGCCACAGTTTGAGGCTTGTAGGCGCAATCTTACCCTTCTCAGTTCTTTAGAAAGTGGCTAAGATTGAGGGAGGGTGTTAGACTATGTATAGCTTCTGTACCTATGTACGTATATGGTACATATTGTAACACAACCATTATATATAATGAGATAAGCCACCCCTAGAGGGTTGTGCTGGTTCCCCAAAACTTATTGTCTTACACGTATATTATGTTTCTTGGCCTTCTGGCTATTGTTGCGACACCGGATCCCCCAGGCAGTGGTCGCCGAAACTTGCATGTTTTTATAGATTAACGCAGATGGAGGATGCACCTCGTCACCATGCTCTTTGAATTCATGACCCATCATCCCACAGACTTGGTACCAGTACGGTAAACGTTCATACTTCACCGCGAAGATTTCCCTCTCTCCACCACGAATCAGGGATGTTACTTTTCTTTAGATGATTCTGCACATCAAGCCTCACTCTGACCCTATAAAAATTTCCTTCAAAATCAAAGGAAGACCGCTCTGAGTCGATGAACTCGCCAATCTTGGAGGCCAAAGCCTTAACCATCCCATGATACGCAATTGGGAGATCATTCTCAATGATATGCGCCCAGATCTCAAAAGTGAAGAGCTCAATGGTTGTCGGCTTGGTATATCCATCATACGGTGAGATGATCACCGGATTCCCCCTAAAGTGCCAAGGACCACCCTGGGTGACCCTCTCCCAATCACCCAAACAATTAAACTGCATCACAAATAGGCTTCCAGAATTTTGATCTTAACCTTTCTGGCTAGATCCCAAGCAGATTGCATATTGCGGAAGAACCAATAGGTACTAAATCCCTTGTCCATATGAACACGGACCAAAATCATCCACCGGAGATCCTAATCCACCGGTGCATCCTTTTCCTCAAAATCACATCGTCTAGATCCTCCTCCTGTAGGGTGAGTTCCTTCATGACGTCCTCAACCTTTCCTTTACCCCGGACTCCAGACGCAAATGATTCCCCGCGGCGCGCCATGGCCACGATCAGAGCCCCGCAAAAAAAAAGTGACCCTGAGGAAAAAACCAAACAAACATCATTGAAGATTTTTGGGGACTGATAAACTAAAAACACCACTTGTGACGGTGCCAAAGAAACCAAGGAAACAAGGGTCGCCTGTGGCGCACTCCCACACGTCTGACGGGCCGTCGGGTAGAGGATGATCACCCACCCCCTAATGTTGTTTAGGCCTTCTTCAGTTGCACCCCTCCCCAAAGTGATTGGAGAGCATTTGAGGGGATTTTCACTCGTAGAGGATTTATTCCCCCTCAATCCCTGTCAACCCCCTTCAATTCTCTGTCAACCGAACAAGGCCATAGGGAAAAAGCATATATACTTCCCTTGACAATTATGTTAGGGATGCTCTACTCTGAATCTATTTTATGGCTAGTTAAAAGAGTAACAAAACAGGTAAGTACCCATGTTTTGGAGCATCTTTTCTCCTCTTGTGACACGTAAGTTGTTGACTTGATGACTAGTTAACAAATAAATAAATAAAACTATAGCTTGCTTGTTTTTCTCCAAACAAGTTTTGGAGGACCCCTTTGGCCCATGGACCACCTCATGTACGTGCTATGTCAGCAAAATCATCATTCAAAACCGGTTTAGGAGGCATTTATACAATCTTATTATTTCAAAGGCTTCGGTGGCCCACAAAAATGTCATAGATAGAGTTCTGTTTTTTACATAAACATGAGCCTTTTTTCTTACATTAAGAAGGTGAGGATGTCCTAGCACCAGTACATATGTACGGGGCCAGCAATTCATGCTCTTAATCAAGACGAAGGATACTCTATGATTGCAACCCTATTTTAGAAGACCGTCGTCGAGATTTAAGTGAGTTCGGAAAGGCTTGTGTCGTGTTTTGTAATAGGGAATCTAATGTAGTAGCATATGTGCTAGCTAGCAGGGGACGTGAAAAACCAGCCTTCGGTTTGGTTTGATTCACCCCCGGAGTTTATCGTTAAGTTTATTTTGGGCTATACAAAGAACAAATATGTGGACAAAAATTGGACCTACTATTTGCTATTATGGATCCACACGAAAAAATCCTATTGGTAGCTCACAAGTCAGTATATTATTTATTAGTAGAATTTTACAGTATGATTTTTACATTATTTTTTTCTATACACCGGGTTTCCTTTGGAATTTCTTCAATCTTCATTTTTTGGGGGGCTGGAATTTCTTCAATCGAAAGAAAAAAAGGATGCACGTTGCATTGTATACCGTGGCCCATTGTCCAGCCCAGCAGCATCTCTTCCGTCACTTTCACGGGGCGCACTTCATTTCAGTTCATCAGATCCACTCCACTTCCTCAAAAAAAATAAAATAAAAAAAATCAGATCCACTCCACCGCACCAGTGAGCAAGTAGGGCAGATCTAGAAAAAAAAAAACAGTGAGTAGGGCGAGATGAGCCGCCGCCACCGTTCGCCGACGGCGGCACCGCCGCTGGAGGACGAGAACCTCCTCTCCGAGATCCTCCTCCGCCTCCCCCCGCAGCCGTCCTCCCTCCCTCGCGCCTCGCTCGTCTCCAATCGCTGGCGCCGCATCGCCTCCGACCCCGGCTTCTCCCGCCGCTTCCGCCGCCACCACCGCCCCAACCCTCCGCTCCTCGGTTTCTTCGACATGGACGGCTGCCGCTCCTTCGTGCCTACCCTCGCCGCCCCGGATCGTTTCCCGCCGGGGCGCTTCTCCCTGCAGCGCGGCGACGACGACTGGTTCCGGTCCCTTGGAAGCCGTCATGGCCTGGTGCTAATCTTGAACAGACCCACGAACCAGTTGCTGGTCTGGGACCCCGTCACCGGCGACAAGCACTGGATTGCCGTTCCCCCGGGATTCGAGTGCGACACCGACAACCCGATCGGCGGGGCGGTGCTTCGCTCTGCCTTAGACGACCGCCACTTCCTGGTGGCCTTGGTAAGCACCACCGAGAAACAAGACCATACAAGAGCCATCGCCAGCGCTTACTTGTCGGAGACCAATACATGGAGTGATATAATCTCAACACCGCTTCCACCGGCATGCGAATCCCGCTTCCAATTGAAAGCAGAAGACTTGCCACCGGTTGAATGTCCGACCATGATTTATTCGAGCATACCTGCTGTGCTGGTTGGGGATTCCCTTTACTGGTGGCTTCGGGATAGTTCGTACAACATCCTCCAATTTGATTTGGATAGGGACAGCCTAGCCGTGATACCTCCACCGGTGGACTTGTATGACAGTCATGTCAACTTCTCGGTTATGCGGGCAGATGATGGAGGGCTTGGTTTCCTATTTGTATCAAAGTTCAGTGTTCAGTTGTGGAAGACGAAGGTCATTTGTGACTGTTTTGCTTCGTGGGTGTTGGGAAGAACAATTGAAACGGACAAGCTATTTCCGCTGGATTCAAAGGAGAGAGAGTCTCCAATGATAGTAGGATTTGCTGAGGAGAATAATGTGGCTCTCATGTGGACAGAAGGCAGTCTCTTCATGTTCCAGCTTGAGTCGTTGCAGCTCAAGAAGCTCGTGGAAACCAGAATCTCTTTCTATCACCCATTCGAAAGTGTCTATACTGCAGGTAATAGCTTGCTTTACAACCTGTGTATAACAAAAGAAAGTTAGTTTTCGATAATTGGTTGATGAAAATATGTACTGTTTATAAACTTCCATATTGAGTTAACAATTTTAAGTAGTCCCATGACACTTCTCTTTTGATGCTTGATGACATCTTCAGCATGTTGCGATGAAGCTATGAGTTCTTTTCTTATGCTTGTATGGTAGCGTTTTATGTTATAATTATGATCTGTAAAGTAGTACTCCCTCCTTATTTGAAAGGAAGGTGTGGAAAAAACACCAACCATTTTGCGCGAAAGAAGGGTATCGGAAAGGTTATTAGCGCTGGATGGACAAAACTAACCCTGCTTATCCCATTCCCCATCCTGAAAAACCGGCTTGCGTTAAATCCCCTCCCATACAAACTCCGCCCCTTTGTCTTCCTCCTGCACATGTCTCACGTAATCCGTGCGTGAGAAGCGGAGGGGTGTAAAGCGGAGGCCCACTTTTTCCTTCTTAATCTCTGCGCTCAGGGGTAAACATGGAAAGAAATAACTTGCGGTTTCCCTCCTTAATCTCGCACAAGATCTCATGCTTTTCTTTCAAATCCGGAGGGAGTATCTGTTGGTGGTATCTAATTTTCTTTATGTTATGTAGCCAGGTGGTGAATTCACTGATCTACTGCTAAGCTTCATTTCTGTAATTTGTGTGGTTCAAGTCAGACCTAGCAAATTGCTTTTATTACTTTATTATATGAAAACCAATACAATAACACAATGGATAGAGACAAAGCTCTGAGATGGCTGCCCCAGCATGGCCGGACGCTGGATTAATTCCCTGTCGCAGCCCCAGTTATGCTTTAGTTTTCTCTTTGTTTTATTTTTTCCTTTTGTGCCCTTCCCCGGACCCTGTGCAAGCTGGAGCTACGTGCACCGAGCTGCCTTTTTTTTTTCCTTTTGTGTTTCGTTTCTGTTTTATTGAGTTTCAGCGTCTTGAACTTTTGGGTCATCTTGCTGTTTCTTCTAATGCACAACGTCACACATTTGGGTGCATGTTTGAGGAAAAAAATGGATACTAAGATTGGCAAATTCTATCTGTGATAGTTGAACTAAATTTCATTGTTGCCTGTGTATTGATGTATGCGAAATAGTGCAGCTATACATGCCTTTGCTACTAATCAAGTCAGGTTATTCACTTGTGACAATCGCCGACATTGTGTTGTTCTGAAACCAGCATTAGCGCCATGCTAGTTCGTGCCTCATCACATGAATTGTATGAGGTAGCTGCAGTTTATTTCTCAAGATAAGATGAGAATATTTACCAACTCTGACAGTAGATATGGTTTTGTTTGTGTATCCCTAATGTTGTATAAATTTATTTATTTTTGTAACTCAGCTGTTGGTTATCTAAATAGTATCTTGTTGATGCCTCCTCGTATCCATTTGGCTTTTCATTGGAATGTCATTGGTTGCTTGACTTCTTATGCCTGTAGAAACAAGCATTGGTGGTGGACATGATGGAGCTGATCTCTTGCACAGCACATAAAATGATTTTCCGGTTAGATATGCTATGTGATGTACTGGTTGAGTAGGTAAGCTTATCTTTTGCATGTATGTTTAGGTATCTGAGCTATTCTTAAAAAGATGCACTGCTTCCCTTTTTACTGTAATGTAATTTCTCAAGTTCCAAATTGCAAGCAAGGACTCTTAAGAATTTCTCTACACTCTTTGCTCTGCTGATCTGTTATTTCCCACCTAGCCACCTCATATCATGCTTTGATGCCAGGCTAAATCCTGAATCTTTTCTCCAGGCCCTGCTATCTCATTCCTTCCTCAGCAGCTCTCCATTCTGTTCCCCGTGCCTTTAAATTGCTGATCTTCTACCCATCTCTACTGAATGTGCTATTTTGTTTGCCCTCACTTCCATTCAGCCTCCTTGCTTACGCTTTACCTCCTACAGTATACTCTCTAAGTTCTTGCTGGTAGTGGGTGGGCTCTTCTCCCTCTAGCCCCTCCATTGACTGGCGGCTTAGGACCATTCCTCATTCCCTATTTGTGCAAATATTGATGTCTGCTCAGAGATGAAAATGCTATTTTTTCTTAGACAGATCAGAATGCTTTCATGCTAGGTGGTTGTAACTGAACTACTAATCCTTTGTTGTGCTACCGGGATATATTTTTATTTTGCCTTTGGTCTTGCTGAATTGCCTTTAACTTCTGTTTTTTCTGTTTTTTCTGTTCATGGGTCTATCATGCCCTAGTGTGATCTGAATGTTGTCCTGTCTTCATAAGTGATTGATAACTGCCAATGCATCTGGTTTCAAATTTCTTTTTTTATGCGGACTTATAGGTGTGCCATTTCACATTTTGTGGTGTATAATTTCTTCAATTTTGGCCACTATTGATGTTTAATACTTCAATTTTGGCAGGACTAGAATCACCATAAAAATTGATTCTATCACTAATGCCGGTTTTAAAAAAAAATTCTAACACATTATTATTAAAGTAGTGGTGAATGTATCGAAACTGCTTCACACACGATACTTCTGCCCGAGCTGTGCACGACGTGCAAATCCAGTGGCTAGTGCCCTTCTCACTCATATGCATGTCCGGCTGGATTCAATCTTTGTGTGTGAATCGTTCAAAATTTGCCGTGTTCATAGCATGACTCTGAATGTATTGCTTGATGGTGTAGAGAGTAAAAAATAAAAATCATGTTGGACTGAAGGAAGTCTCAGGTATAGTAAGATGATGCATGATCCCTTGTTAGAGGCTTGTACTGCAAGAATTTGATGAAAATCAATTTGTCAGTGACTAGCCAGCCCTTGCATTCCTAAAAAGTATGCCCAAGAATTAGAAACCTGCTATCCTACTCCATGAGCCTCTACGCATAAGAGTGCTGCCAAAAACTTACAATATTAGAAGTTGAAGGTGTGCTACTACACTACATATTGCCTGTTGTTCTCTGTTTCATGTGTTGATTTTGTCCAATGATGCTGTGATGGTTTAACTCTGGAGCTTATGACACCCACAATTGTGATGGTTTGAGTCATAAAAGAGTTATGAGAATAACTCCCAATAACTTTTCCTGTATGTAGTACAATTTTTTTTTTACTGATGATATTACTTGCTCCGCAGGTATCTACATTTCCATTCTGGTGGCTGAGATGCAGAAATGGTCTGTCGAGTATAGTTCCTTCCATCTGCATGCTCGACATGGAAAACTCAACCTCTATCTAGCAGCATACAGTGTTCAGCTCTGAAGTGAACTTGCTTGCATTTTAGTTTGTGCATGCGTTTTATTACCTTCTGTGTTGTATCAGCATCGCGGGATTTTGATGTTGTACTTTGTGCGTGTGTTTGCTTGAATCTGTACCTGGTTTTGAGCTTGGTAAGCTTACTTTGGTTACTTGTGACTAATGAATGATGAATCCCATCAGTGTGACCTGGAGATGGAAGATGCTCATGTATGCTGGAATGCAACTGCCTACTGCTTCCTTTGCGATGGTGTGAAGGCTTGGGTAAGTTGGCGAACTTTTTGATGCCTCTTTGCGCTGATAGGCACCTTTGCTTTGAGATTCACAAACTTCTGCATGAGTGGTGTGATGAAGCAGAACACATTTTACAGCTGACCGAAGCAGATGACTTGCTAACTTGCTCTGTTATGTAATTTCTGGACACAATAAGCCGACTGGCATGATAAAGACACTAGGAAAATTGCCCGTGCTTTGCAACGGGGAACATGCTATTAAAACATTGTCATGGTGTGAAAACATGCATAAAAAATGAAAGGATTATACTCCCTCCGTTCCAAATTAAGTGTCTCAACTTTATACTAAATTTAATACAAAGTTGTACCAAGGTTGAGGCACTTATTTTCGGACGGATGGAGTATGTGTTTTTACCTCCTCGTCGTATCTGGATTGATGCCTTTTTTTACTATTGTGTACAATGACATGAAAGTGTACATACCATTGCCTAATATCATATCCGCCTTAGGAGTATTGTACATTATATTTTTCATCTATATATCTTCTGTAAGAAGTAAGATCATGGTTCGAATAAAGTTGTTCGCACTACCATTGCTTGTCATATAATCTCAAAATAATATATGCATAATCGGACTCGCCAAGATAAAGACGAGATGTTGTATTTTATGATGTTATGTTTTCTACACATGCAATGGTAGTTTCCTAGGAAAATAATCTCAGTAAAACAATTGAAATAAAAACGAAGGATATTTTACCGGTATCTGATACGAACGTCAATAAAAATAGATCAGACCACCATCAATTAACATACACACATATATGGAATTGTGCTCGATTTTTTCACTCAATCGTGGCAAAACAAAAATTCTGCAAATGAATGATAATTGATGAACTGTTATTAGGGTTGAAATTTGATTGCTATGTGATTTGAGTATTTCCTCCTAATTTTATTTTTCTATCGATCATCTGGAAGAAAGGCTGCTATATGTTTCTAGTGATTCGGTCAGAACTTGAATTCCATGTTATATGCAGCACTACATGATTGCCTTAACACCCTTTTTTAAGAGTACATGTGCTAATCTGATAATCTAGATCAGAAATATGCTAATGTTGGAACCAAAATATGCAAAAGAACGTAAATTACAATATATACATTGAAGATAAGTACTAAAAACACAATTCCATAACGGTGCTAGCTGACTTGTATTATATTCTTAAAATAGCATAATACTGCTACTGCTTGCTTGTTTGATTAACTACAGGGCCAGTTTTTCGATTTCACTTGAGAAAGTAAGTGAATCATCTTCTGATGCATGATACCACCTTTTGTGTTCATCATGCACTGTGATTTTTTCTAGTTATGTATAAACTAAACTGAAGCTATCAGTTAAATGTGAGAGCGATCAAAATGGCTAACAAAATGATGCCAATTTATGCATTTGCAAACATCTAGCGTGTTGCAACTAATTTTGTCGGCTCTCTTTTTCTGAGCTGCAGGTTGACTCCCAAACAAAGCAAAGGATAAAAGAAATAAAAATAAAAATAAATAAATGTAAGAACTAGGGATAGAACCCGGAACTCCCCCTTGCAACCATGAGGCACAAGCCATTGTGCTACACAAACGCTTCTGGCATACAAATTCTTATGACGGATGACAGAAACTCAATTCTCTTTATTATTAGGTAAAGATAAAGATAGTGACTTGCTTCAGTCAAATGGTAGTACGTGCTTGCTTGCTTGATGGTCATGCATTTCGTGAGTTGGTGAGGTGAAGGATTGTATGAGTTGGCTAAAGTTTGAAATATTTTTGTGCGTTAGTTCTGAAGAATGAATTATTACTCGCAAAAAGAGGGGATGAGTTGCTTGGTTGTTGTTCTGAACAATTCCCGGTAAACCGATGACAGGGTCACAGGGCAATGTTAGCTTGGATCTGCCGCAGATAAGTAACATGGAAAAGAAAAATAATACTCCCTCTGTAAGCAAGTATGAGATGTTTTAGGTCACTAAAGTAGTGATCTAAAATGTCTTATATTAGTTTACAAAGGAAATACAATGGAATTGAAAAATAATACTCCCTCTGTAAGCAAGTATGAGATGTTTTAGGTCACTAAAGTAGTTATCTAAAATGTCTTATATTAGTTTACAAAGGAAATACAATGGAATTGAAGCACTACTCAGATAATTAGCATGATGGTTTGGATTCTTCGTGTCTCAGGGACAAGGAAATTCAAAGGGTGCGCAAGTGAATATTGACGATTATCAATACATCTCTTTTGTTTCTTTGAGAGGGGATTACCAGTTGGTAAGATTATCACTGCCATCTTCTAGGATAACATTGTGAATTGACACTATTAGAACTAGCTGATGCCCCGCGCGTTGCTGCAGAAACTTTGTTGTAAATGCATAAATAGTTGCCAAAAATAACTAAATCTAATGAAAAGAAAATATAAGCTTGAAAATCAATAAAAACAACGAAGTGTCTAAAATATATAAAAAATACTTTGGAATTACAGATAAAAATGTCATTTTGAAAAAAAAAGTGAAGAATAACTAACTTGTATGTATGATGTGGCAGTGGTTCATGCATAGACTAATAAAAAATAATTGTAATTTATAAGTTAGATGCATGGCTTACTCATGCATAGACTAATTTTGTAGATTGGGCCTTCTCCCCTCCAGGTGGGCAAGTGTGCGTATGTGGGTTCTGATTCACCTGAAATTCAATGAAACAATTGTATCAAGGGAAATAAAAGGGATCAAGCATCACTGAAACTAATGTTGTGTACAAATTAAATACCTAAATATATTTACTTGTACGCATACCGGAGGCATGCAACCTCGACCTACACCTCTCATATGGACAGTGAACCGTCAACCTTCTGGGTTCACTCTTCTCAATCACAAAATCATTTTGACTGAGAATGCAGTATGTAGTCAGTGCATTCCGACAGTCCATCATCGATTCAAATATTGTTCCTGGAGTAAGCTGAGGATCGTTCCTGTCCCACTCAATTGTTGGCATGTCCTCGCCAGCATATTCATCTGGAACCAACATGTCAGCGTTCTCCTCCTTCTCTTCATCATCAGTGTCATCAAATCTAGCAGGGCCGGTTGGCTCTCCTCTGGGTATTCATCCCGCATTGCTTGTTTTCTGAATTCATCAACCAATTCAGGGTACATCCTCTCATCCCCGTCATCGTTTCGGGGCACTGGCTCGTCAGGCTGTGCATCATCTTCTACATCCACTGCAGCACTCACCTGGCTTTCACTGCTAGTAGGTTTAGCCGGTCCTGACCTACGAGGAGTGCGTGGCCGTTCACTATTAGCAGAGTTATCAGGTGCCACAACCATTCCCTTTTGCCATCTTTTGGAGGTTGGAGCACGTCGATTTGAATTTTTACCAAAATGGATGAGAGCATTCAAAGTAAATAGATTTTCTACATGCTCGTCACAAGTTAGTGGCACAATTTTTTGCTCAAAACTATCGAAATATTTCAGTTCAACAACATCGGCTTGGCTCCAGGGACAATTAGAACAAAGGGAGTTGCATATAAATCTTTAAAAGAAAAAATTGTTTCTACCACCTTTGGATACCAAAATCCAGATAAATGATGCGCTTTTGTACGTCGTAGGATGCCAGTTTCCATTCTAACTACAAGACGAAAGGCAAGAGCTGGATCCATCCTATAGTTAGGCAGGCAATAATTCAGTCAAGTAGGCAACAATTCACTCGCCCATTGGTCAAATACTAGGCATATTATCGAGTTAGATCACACATTTCAAGGGGTTCGAGACCCAGCCAGAATCCATGAGTCCTCTGTTGCTCCTGGTTGGAGCAAATCCTGTCCATGGTCGATGGGACGGAGGCTGGTGTCCCTCGACATTGCCCAAGCCAATGCAGCTCAATCTATTGCCGCAGGTCCACCCTCCAGATACCCTCGAGCCAGTACAAGCCATGGGCACGGAACGCGGTGGTTTCGTGCACCGTGGGCGAGGGTTCTTGTCGACTGCATGCTAGATTGGGCGACGGTGGTGGGCTCGGTAGGTAGGGGTTTGGGGAGAGGGGCGTACGGTGCAGCCTTTCCTCAGTCGCCGCGCTGACTTTCGGCGGGTGCTCCGGCTGTGGCGGCAACGGTTCTCTGGGGAACGGCTGGTGTACGAGCTATTCGAAATATGGTAAGAGAGAGATGCTGCACCACGCGTGCAGTACGTTGCCTCCGCCCCACCTGTAAGGATATCACGCGGCCCCACTAGTCAGGAGGAGACACACAAAATAACTAGAGAATTGCCACTATACCACTAATGGAAACCACGAGTGCCAAAATACCACTATGAAAAACCGAAGTGTCAAAGTAGCACTCTTCTCTCAGTTTTTCAGGCCACAATAGCACTTCCGTTATATGTCAAAGAAATTCTGTTAGTCAAACCGTTAGCAACTTGTCACTTTTTCTAGTATTCCCAAATGCCCTCGGTAAACCTAAAGAGATAGAGAAAAATGCGCGACGGCTCCTCGTACACATCTCTCTCCCGTATCCTCCTCCTCCCAGCCCACTCATGGCGGCGCGCCGGCGCTCGCTCCGCTGCCTTTCCGCTCGCCCCACCGCCCTCCCCTAGCCTGACCGCCCAGCACCGCTTCCTGTGGCCTCGCCGCCCTCCCTGGACCCCCGACGTCGGCCTCCAACGACCCCGACGAGGCCCGACGCCAACCTCACAGGACCCCGGCGAGGCCCGACGCCGTCCTCCCAGGTCCTCCACGGCAGCTGCTGGGGCGGCCTCCCAGGCTCCCGCCGCCGCCCTCCCTGGCCCTCGACAGCAGCTTCCGACTCGGCTCTCCCCAGCAGCTCAGCGCCATACTCCCAGGGCCCTCAACCTTGTATGATTTTCCCCCTGTTACCTTAGTATTTTTCATTTCAAGTGCAGCAAATCCATGGTATATTTCAATTCTGTAGTAGTCTCTACCTGCTATTATGTATTGTCTCTAGCAACTAGTATCTACTGTGAATGGTGCTAGTATCTACTGTCAATGGTGAATGCTCCTAGATGATGAGCCTCTGTTTGTGTGTTTCAGATTCAATGGGAGATTTCAAAGTAGAAATAGATGTCCAGTCTTACTTAACGATTGTAGATGGCAGAAGAGTGTACACAAGGGGCAAAACATGGAATTTTATGGCCGGTCGGGGCTTGTCTGTGGCGCGGATAAAGGAGGTTGTGGAGGAGAGGTACAAATGGTCTGCTGATCAGAGAATGACCATTTGGTATGGATCTGGAGATAACGCCGTCCCATTGATCTCTGAATCAGAGATAGCCCAATTGTTTGATACATGTTCTAACACAAAAGTAGTAAGGTTCGGTGTGACCATTGAGAGCAAACAACAACGCAATGAACCTGCTCCTGTCATGACTGAGGAGATGGATGATCAGCCGGTTCACGCTCCATTCTTTGCTTGGCCGAAGCAAGCCTATGAAGGAGAGTACGAGGATGATGAGCCTGTGGGATGGAATCAGGAGAACACCTATTTGCATGAGGAGAATGCTGAATCAAAGGAGAATGCCGCACCACAGAAAAATGTCGAGCCAAAGGCTGCAAGGGTTCCATTGGGAACCCTGGATGTTGACAACTCTTATGATCCACAACATGTGCGAGGGGATGATGAGGCTTTACTTGCGAACAATATGGCTTCTACTTATATCCACGATAAAAACAATCCTCGAATTGAAGTAGGAGCCACATTTCCTAACTCTAAAGCATTTAGAGTTGCATTGAGACAACTAGCAATTAGAGAAGATTGGTCTTTTGGCACGCAGTATAGTGACACTCAGAGATTTAGGGCTAATTGCACTGATGAGGATTGTCCACGGAGGATACATGCCTCAAAGTTACCGAACACTAAAACTTTCATGGTATGGTTGTTTGCTTCTTGCTTTGGCTCATGTGACTGTTGATTCCTTTCTTTTTACTGTTGTTTAGGCACTTATGTTTCTTAATGTTATTGTAGGTAAAGAAACTTCCTTTTGGGCATACTTGTGGGAGTACCAATTGCAGCAAAGGAATGGCAAATAGAGATTGGCTTGCTGATAAAGGGAGTGCTGCACTTGAGGAGAATCCCACGGTGAGTGCAAAACAACTTAGAGAAACTTTGCAAAAGGAGTATGATATTAAGCTTCAGTACACCGATGTTTGGAAAGGAAGAGCTCGTGCAAAGGATCAATTGGAAGGTACATATAAGGAGAATTTTCAGCAGTTGTGGAACTTCAGAGCCGAATTGTTGGCAGCCAATCCTGGAAGTATATTTGAGATAGACATAAAAACAACTACCAACAAAAAGGGTGACATTGTGCATGTTTTTAATAGGTTGTTCATTGCCTTCAAGCCATGCATTGATGGATTTTTGGCAGGGTGCAGACCATATTTGGGGGTTGATGCAACTTTTCTTAGTGGGAAATACACCGGACAATTGGCAGCCGCAATTGGTGTGGATGGGCATAGTTGGATGTTTCCGGTAGCATTTGGAATATTTGAGAAAGAAAATACAGAAAATTGGGTATGGTTCATGGAGCAACTGAAATTGGCCATTGGAGAGCCACAAGGGCTTGCGGTCCATATAGATGCATGTAAGGGGTTGGAGAATGCCGTTTCTAAGGTCTACCCAAATTGTGAACATAGAGAATGCATGATGCATCTAATGCTTAACTTCAAGAAAAAGTTCAAAGGTGACATACTAGATAATATGTGGCCTGCAGCTTGGACATATGAAGTAGAGAAGCATGCTTCCAGGATGGCAGAAATACAAGCACAAAGCGCCGAAGCAATAGCCTATTTGAACATGCATCACAACCGTGTGTGGACAAGAAGCAAATTTTCAACAATGACAAAAGTTGAGTATGTGTGCAATAATTTGGCAGAGGTTTTCAATAATTGGATTAAGGACATGAAGCAGCTTGCATTGGTTGAGCTTTTGGACAACCTTAGGGAAATGATAATGAAATTGTTAGAGAAAAGGAGAGCCGTTGCCGGTGCGCTTCTAGGTTACATACTACCTAGTGTGATAAAGGAGTTGAATTTGAAAAGCAAGGGGCTGCATTATTTGGAAGCAAGAGCATCGCCAAATATAGCTGAGATTTCAGGAAATGGATGGAGGCACACCGTTAACTTGGAGAAAAATGAGTGCTCTTGTAGGAGATGGAAAATTTGTGGTAAGCCATGCACACATGCTCTTCGGTTCATATTCTCCAAAAAAGCCAAGCTTGAGGATTATATTGATGAGTGCTTCTCAGTGGCAAGGTTCAAAGCGGCATATGAGGGAATTCTCATGCCAATTAGGGGCAGGTCCCAATGGCCCAAGGTAAATCCTGGATTTGATATGATCCCTCCCAAGCTTACCAAGAGTGCTGGACGTCCAAGAACTAGGAGGATAAAGAATTACACCGAAGGTGGAACCGGCAGAAAACATAAATGCAAAAGGTGTGGAGCATTAGGTCATCTTCGGAAGACATGCAAGGAGCCAGAGATTGAAAGTGACGCGGACCGAGATGCTACTCCTCCTCCACGGTAATTATTTCAGGAGTCTAAATTCCTTTCACTTGTTGCCAAATGTCTTGCATATTAATTGCTAATAATGTTGTATTGAACTGTAGGAAAAAATCAAAGGTTGAAGCAAGCATTGCAGCTACTTCTTCTCCTATTACACCAACTAAGCAAGGTACTCAACTTGGTACTCCTACAAGTCCAATGACAAGGCAAAGGGCAGCAACTATTGCAATTGCTTCAACACCTCCTAGTGCCTCTACAAGGAGCAAAACTGCTGCTCCTAGCCCTCTTCGGTGAGTTTAGTTCATTTGGTTGTGAGAACCATGATGTTTTGCTCATGGTATGAGTTTGATGTACTGGAATGCAGATTATACTAGCCACTTGTCTATTCCGTTCATTAATTTTCTCTAAAAACATTCGGATTCTAAATTGCCTTCATCCTGATCCTTACTCCATTCTCTCTAAAAACAGCAATGCCATGTGAAGGAGGATATCAGCAAGCTTTTGGATGTTGGGCGCTCCAGATCAGGTTGCATATTTTGTTCTTTTATGTTATGTGACTTGTTGGTTATTCTGCTGTTGCTCACAACCTTTCTTTTCTGCTATCATGTGGGTAGTACTAGAAAGAAAACATCCAACACTAGGACATCTACATTCAGGAAATGTCATAATACTAACTAATACCATTTTCAACTTGCAGATATATGGATTTTGGTTCGTCAATCAGGGAGAGCAGAGAGCTACATTTCCTTAGTCAGTTGCAGTTCTAACTGTTTTTATTATAACTTGTAGCAGATTAATTAGACGCTATGTAACCGGAGCAAGTACTCCTATCCTATGGTACGATGACTGTTTGCAACTGTGCTTGCATGCTTAGTAGCAGAATGGTGTATGTGATCAGGAGGTGCTCCTTTGCTAATTGCTTTATTGTGCTGTGAGAACCATTCTGTGTCCATGTCCATTTTGTGTTGAAGAGGTAAGAGCATGCAAGTCTTTTTTGGATGATATTTGTCTCAGTTATGAACTAGTGGTATTCTGGCTAGAGAAAACTGAAGTGAGTCCTATTTTGGCAAGTTGGCTTTTACTAGTGGTATTTTGGCATGTTTGGTTTTGACTAGTGGTACTTTGGCTATTGTCTCCAAAATAACTAGTCGGGAGGTAACGGTCAAACGGTTTGACTGGACGTCAGTGCAATGTTCGGGCTTATGTGAGCTCGTGGTGCAGGGGGAGGGAAAAACTGAGAAAAGTTAGTTGTCTTGGGCAAAACTGAGCACAACTAAGCAACTAGGGGCACAGAAAAAGAAAACACTATTACTATATTATTCAATAATCTTCATCAAGCTCCACCACTGTATGCAACAGAACCTAGATAATCTGGCTAGTCGGCTAGTCAGACTTAATATGTGACTTTAAACAGAGAGCATAACCACTCAAATCACACCAAACAACTTGCCCACACGCACATAAAGCCAAACATCGATTGCGGCCGCCAACACGGTGGCCGCCAGAAGTAGGTTTGAAAGTTTCATATCTCAATCGCCGGCGCATGGGTGGGTGTCGGGGGGTGGGTGTCCGACGATCGAGAGATGAACCTCTCAAACCTACTTCTGGTGGCCGCCGTGCTGGCAGCCACAGTGTATGCGGATCCGAGGTGGAAGAAGGCCGCCATCGGCGTTGGTATCGATCTCTATTGTTTGCTCATTCTCGTCCTCGTCATCATATGGTACAGGCGCCGAGGAGGGTGTTTGTTCTTGTCGCAGCCTCCTCTCTCCTCCGATCATCGTCATCGCTCTTCCTTGGGTCGACGAGATCGCGCCTCGTCTTTCGGGCAGCAAGTGGCCGCCGCCAACCAAACGACAAAGGTGCTGCTCCTCGTCCGCAAACTTGGGGAGCCCAGAGTGAATGAAGAGACGACACGTGAGGCTACGCAAGAGCTCCTGTTCCACGCATATGAGCCCCTCGCCGACGACAAGATTGCCGCCATCGCGAAAATACCGACCAAGACATGGACGCCCTACGTCTCCTGGCTAGATATGCTGCCGATGTAGTTTGATTATTTTTTAGAGAAAAGGCTAGAGCCTGACTTTATAAATAAAGCCACATGGCAGCGTCACAGGAAACCGAACAGTATCGAAACCAGCTAACAAGACAACGCATAGAGTGCACGGAGCTAATAGTTTGAGAGAAACCAAAGAAGGAAGGATACAGTCAACTGCCATACACGGCGCGCAGGCCGGAAACGAGAGAGACCTAAACTCCGCAAACAGCACCACCAGGATTAGACGACGGGATCCCGCCCGGAAATGAGAGATGCCGAAGCCCGAATTTTGACGATGAGCAGGTCCAGGGCATCCCGATCAACCTCCTTAGTCAATAATCTCCACTGCTGCAATAATATACATGATTTGAAAAGAACGTCAGCAGGCTTAGATGGGAAGATATGCTCAATAGTAAATTTGTTCCTAATGGTCCAAAGAGCCCAACATAAGGCTCCCAGGCCTACCCAAAACACCCTCTTGGTGACCCCAACCAAAGCTTTGGCTAGGGTTCGAATATGGGTAAAAGAGGAGGGGTTCCAAGAGACCTGAAGCCAAGATCTAACACAACACCAAACCAACTTGGCCAGCACGCAATTGAAAAAGATGTGATCAGAGTTCTCCAAGGCCCCACAAAGATGACAAAACTCCGAACCAGGCCCATTGCGCTTTTTGATCTGGTCAGCAGCCGGAAGGCGACCACGAAAGGCTTGCCAAAGGAAAATTTTAATCTTAGGAGGGACTTTGGACTTCCAAACGCAAGAGAATCTGGACGAAGGAGTACCACCAATAAGTCTAGAATACAGCGACTTGACCGAAAATCTACCTGAGGCCGAATGAGGCCACACCACAGAATCGGCCGACTCCGAGAGCACGGGGAAGAGGGCAGAGAGACTTTGCCAATCTTCCAACTCTTCAGGAGACAGGGCCCGACGAAAAGCCAAATCCCAATTATTAGCTGCCACCTCCGCGATGGAGATATTCGGATTAGGACAATAAGAAAACAGAACCGGAAAGCTCGCAGCAAGGGGGGCATCCCCAGACCACCAGTCCAACCAAAAGCGAACAGCCATCCCATTACCAACATTAAATTTAACATGTTCCAGAAAGATCGGTCTGACTTTGACCAGGGATTTCCAAAATTGAGACCCGCGCCTGGCGGTGGCAAACAGTGGGTTGGAGTGAGGGAAGTATTTAGCCTTGAGAATCAAAAACCACAGCGAATCGGCCCCACTAGTCAAAATTTCCCACCACCACTTGATAAGCAAGCAAATGTTCATTACCCGAGTATTAATAATGCCTAACCCCCCAAGGTTTTTAGGCTTACACATATGTTGCCACTTGACCAGCCTATATTTCCGTTTGTTATCCACGAAATTCCAGTAGAAAGCTCCCCTATGTTTGTCGAAACCAGCATGCACGCCATCCGTAAGAAGATAAAAGCCCATAAGAAACATGGGGAGAGAGGATAAGCAGGAGTTAATTAGAGCAACTTTGCTAGCATTGGTATTGTATCTGCCCCTCCAAGGAAGCACCCTGTTCCCCACTTTAGCTACCGCCGGAGCAAAATCTTTAGCATGGAGCACGCCAGGAGAAATAGGGAGTCCTAGATACTTGAAGGGAAAGGAACCCAAAGAATAGTTAAGAAGCATGGCAACCCGCAATGCTTCAGCCCCATCCACACCCGTCACCAGGACCTCACTTTTAGCGAAATTGATCTTAAGACCCGAAACAACTTCGAAACACATCAGGATGAATTTCAGGTTAGCAATGCAGGCATCATCCAACTCCACCAAGATAATAGTATCATCCGCATATTGCAAGTGGTAAACACCCTCCGGGAGTAAATGGGAGACAACAGGAGCAATGTGACCACAGTGGGCCGCCCTGGAGAGCATGCACGAGAAGGCATCGGCCACAAAATTAAAAAGAACAGGGGAAGCAGGATCCCCTTGGCGCAGGCCCCTACCATTTGCGAAGAAGTTGCTAACAAAACCATTAACCGAAACGGCAGTATGGCCACCCGAGACCAGCTGCATGATACGATGAACATAAGCACCGTCGAAACCTTTAGTAAGAAGGACCTGCTTGAGGAAGGGCCAGCTAACCGAGTCATAAGCTTTCTCAAAATCTAACTTAAGGATAATCGCTTTAGCTCTACGAGCGTGAAGATCGTGAACAATCTCATGAAGGGATAGGATACCATCGAGGATGAAACGCCCTTTGATGAAAGCAGATTGATACTGACTAATAACTCTATGAGCAACCGGCGACAAACGTTCGCAAAGCCTTTAGCCGGGAATTTGGCAAAGTTGTTAATCAAAGCAATAGGCCGAAATTGGGAAATAACATCAGCACCCTTAACCTTGGGGATTAGGGATATCACTGCGTAGTTCAGGCGGGAGATATCGACAGTACCAAGACAAAAACCCTGGATAACTTTACAAACCAGCTGTTTCAACTGGGCCAAAATTTCCGAAAAAAGGAATGGAGAAGCCGTCTGGCCCAGAAGCAGCATTGGGATTAGCAGTGTTAACAACATCCCAAATTTCCTGATCAGAAAGAGGAATCATCAAGGAGGCATTCTCCTCGGGTGAGATTTTAAGACCTAAGTTCCAAAGGGAAGGAGAGATAGAGAAGCCCAATTGAGGTTTAGCCCCCGACAACGAAGAGAAAAAATCCACCACATGAGCCATAATAGCAGACTGCTCCGAAGATCGCGTACCATTAATCAACAGGCTATTGATACTACAACGCCTACGCCTACCGTTCGCGATCGCAAAGAAATATGCTGTAGGGGAGTCACCTTTTAGAGTCCAGTTTAGAGTACCCCGCTGACGCCAATAAATCTTAGCCTGGTGGTGCAACTGCATTAAAGCGGCCTCAAGATTGTAACGAACCGCCCAACCATCGCCAGAAAGCCCAGTAGAGTCAGCCGCGCGATCCAGCGACAAAATCTAGTCCTCGAGGAAAGATTTGGTACGACGATCCTCCGCCGCACGATTACGAGACCAACCTCTGAGGAATTTACGCAGGGTATAGGAGCACGAGTGCCAATCATCCAGAGGCCCAAAAGAGCTAGCATTGGAGGAGAGAGAAATGGAAATCTTCGCTGCAACCATGTCAACAAAGCCATCCACAGACAGCCATGAGGCATCGAATTGAAATCTAGCCGGAGGCCTAAGGTTAATGGAACCGTCGTCAAGAATTAAGGGGGTACAGAACCGATAATGCATTTGGCGTTAAGAGAAGCCCTAGGGAACAAGGAATCCCACTTGGGACAAAGGAAGACTCTATCAAGCACTGATCTAATAGGATTAGCCTGATGATTGGACCATGTATAGCGGGCTCCCCCCTCGGGGAAGCTCACGAATAGCATTGGCACTAATGAAGTCATTAAAGGCATTAGCTAGAGGCCAGGAGAAGATATCATTACTGTTGTCATTAGGGCACCGCAGAAGATTAAAATCTCCCCCGATAACCATCGGTAAGTTACAAGAATCGATCTTCATCGAAAGCTCATTAAGGAATAAAGCTGACAGAGAATGGTCCGCAGGCCCATAAACAATAATAAACTCACAGAGAATATTCATAGCTTTATGAGATAGACCAACACTAGCCCAAAAGATCCCATGATCAAAAGCAACAAAATCAAAGATATCTTTATTGAAGCCAATCAAGATCCCACCAGAATGACCCGAAGCAGGTAAAAATTGCCAATTAAATCTGTCCATGCCCACAGTAGCAGAGAAATCGTTAGGGGAGAAGGAATCCTTGAAGGTTTCAACCAGCCCCACAAAGTCAATAGAATTAGAACGAACCAACTCTTTAAGTTGGTCACGGCGCCCCTAGCACCGAACCCCCTAATATTCCAGAATAACGCCCTCATTTATAAGAAAGATTCTTGATTCGGAGGCTCGACCTGCAAGGGGCCATGCAGGATTTAGCTCGCTTATTAGTGCCCTCTTAGATTAGTTGGATTGGGGCTGGCCACTACCAGCACCCGTGTCCACACCCGGACCACAACTAGCATCCCCTACCGGAGAGGCAACGGCCTCTTTTGCTTTAGCAATGGCTGCCTGAGCCATCTCGTTAGCCCGAATAATAGCAAGTAGCGAACTAGGAGAACCAACAGAAGAATCAACCACCACACCCACATCCAACATGATATTTAAAAGGTGATCATTGGAAAGAGAAGGTAGAACCAACCGAACCGGAGAAGCAACAACAGAGGGCACGGTAGAAGTACCTGGGGGAGGGAGATCCTTCGCCGCAGCCCGCTTCTCAGCCCGCTCCAGGATAGGGCCACCAGAATTCGCCACCCGCCTTCCTTTGTGAGTCGTGGACACCGAAGATCGAATAGCAGGCGACCTCGCAGCAGGAGATCCATCATGGGGACCCGAGCGGGACATAGATCCCAAGTCTTGATCCAGACGCCGACAGACCCCCGCCATGGATTGCTTCGAGCCCGACGAGTTCCGGCTCTTAGCCGAGAATTTGCGCACTGAGGATTTCTTCTTCCGGAGGGACTGGGATTCCACCACATCACGAGCCGGGGAGACAGGGAGATCTTCAATTCCCGAACGAGTGAGGGAGAGCGGGCGGACAGGAAGATTGGAGCAGGCACCAGAAACGGGGGTAGCAGAGCAGGGTGGGAACTTTGACACATCAGCACCAGCAGTAGGAACAGTCGGAGCAGCAGGCCGGATCACCGAGTCATCACGAGGAGCACCACCAGAAGGAGCTTGGGATTGAATTAGCTCCCGTTCAGAATCTGCCAGACCATCCCATTCAGATTGGGTGAAGCGGAGGTTAGACCCAAAACTCTGATTAGGGCCACCCAAAGATCCGCCCCCTCCTTATCATGCTTGTCCTTAGGGTTAGAAGGAGGAGGGGGGGGGGAGGTGGGGCCTGAAAAGTGGCCGCCCCCTCCACCCGCACCCGAAGCCTAATACCATTGGGAAAGGGAAAGATATCAATAGAGCCATGCACCCGTTCAGGCTCCACACACCAAACCTTCATCCTAGCAGGGCCAACCTTGTTCAGAGATTCCTCATCCACCTCAATGGGCTTCCCAATCAAAACCCCAAAGGACATGAGAAAAGCAGGCGAGCGGAGACCGGCAGGCAAATCATCAATCAGAACCCAAACTTGGGATAGAGGACCAACTGCCGTACCATTGCAAGAAGCCGCTTTGACAGAAACCACCAATTGATTGAGGGGCAAGGTGAAACTAGTGCATGAGGCAATCATCCGCAAACATTCTTTGGAGGGGAACATCACAGAGAACTCATATTTAGACATCTGCACAACTTGCCAGTCCCATCCAGCCTCATCCCAAATGCGGAGCCCTTCCAGAAGAGTTTGGGGCGAAATATTTTGGTCCTTGAACGAGACAATCGCAGCATTAGACAAAGCAGGAGCCACCTCCCGGACAGGCAGATCACCGTCGAAGGCGAAAAAGGCGCAACCAGGGAGGCCCGAGCCGAACTGGAGGACCGTGGGAGGTTTCTGCCTAGCCATGCAGTTGACCGTGAGGTGACCATCAGAGCGACAAATCAGGCAAAAAGGAGGGTTGGTGCAGCGAGACTGGAAATGGCCAGGCCTGTGGCAAGCGAAGCAAGTGAGCGCCGAGGGGTTGCTATTGGAGGCAGAGGACGGGCGAGATTGCGGAAGCGACGGAGGAGGAGGCAGGATCCCATCCCCCATCCCCGGAAAAGGGGGAGCCCCAGAGGCCGGACCGGGCGGCCGACGCGCCGGCCCCGCGAAGGACCGAGGCGGCTGACGAGAACCAGCACCAACCCCAATGGAGCAAGGAGGAGGAGGAGGCGGAAGACGCGACGGAGCAGACGAGCCACGCCTCACACCCGGAGCGGGAAGGGATGCAGAAGACGAGGAAACACCACCGCCAGAGGCCACCGCCGCCTCCCACGGATCCAGCACCGGAGAGAGAGAAGGGCCAGATCCAGAGCCCTGCGGGCCGGATCCAGGCACACCATCCCTCTTCGAGCGCTGCAACCACCCCGGACCCGAAGCCCAGGCCTCGCGGTCACGAGCCACCTGCTCGCGCGCCGCCTGCTCCACCTCTAACTTGGAGCGGAGCGAAGCCTCGAGCTCCAGATCCACCGCGGAGGCAGGGGAGTCCTCACGGCGCCGCTTGCTGCCCTAGAGCGCCTCGCAGGAAGAACCCCCATGTAGTTTGATTATTATGTTAGCAGTTGGCTTTGTGTGCATGTGGGCAAGCCGTTTGGTGTCATTTGAGTTGTATGCTCTGTGTTTATAGTCAGATATTAAGTCCGACTATCTGACTAGTCATATTATCTGGCTTTTGTTGGATACAATGGCCGAGCTTGATGAAGATTAATGAGGGCTTAATCAGAGTTGAGCGGGCGAATAAGATAACTTATTCATGGACTTTGAGAAATCTTTAATATTCAAGCGTAATAATATTACAAGTACACTTAAGAGTTCTAGACTATGGGGGCAATGGCCCCCATGAGGCTCCGCCACCTTGCCTGACACCCACCCCCAGACACCCACCCATCCGCCAGTGATCGAGAGATGAAACTCTCAGACCTACTTCTGACGGCCACCGTGATGGCACTGCAACCGATATTTCGCTTGCGACTGGCGGAGAGGGACGCAGATGACCGAGGTGGAAGAAAGCTGCCATGGGCGTCGGTATTTATATCTGCTATTTGCTCGTTCTCGTCCTCGTCATCATATGGTACATGCACCGAGGAGGGTGTTTGTTCTTGTCATAGGCTCCTCCTCCTCCAGTCATCGTCGTTGCTCCTCGGGTCAACGAGATCGCCGCCTCGTATTCCAGGCAGCAGGTGACCACCGCCAACCAGACGATGATGGTGCTGCGCCTCATCCGCAAAATTGGGGAGCTCGGAGCGAATGAAGAGATGACACATGAGGCTGCGCAAGAGCTCCTTCTCCAGGCAGATGAGCCCCTGGTCGCTGACGAGATTGCCGGCATTGCGAAGATTACCAGCCAAGACATGGACGCCTTACATGTCGTGGCGAGATGCTACCAATGTAGTTTGATTATTATGTTAGCATTTGGCTTTATGTGCGGGTGGGCAAGCCGTTTGGTGAGTTGTTATGCTCTCTGTTTAAAGTCAGATATTAAGTCTGACTATCCGACTAGCCATATTATCTGGCTTCTATCGCACAGTGGTGGAGCTTGACGAAGATTGTTGAGGTCTAAATCATGGACTCTGAGAAATCTTTGATATTCAAGCCTAATAGTATTACAGGTACACTTAAGAGTTTTTCTAGAGTAGGGGGGCAATGGCCCTATGAGGAGCCGCCACTGGACAAAGAGAAGTTGGATTATCTTATAAATGTATATTGTTGAATAATATAATATAATAATATGTCTCTGTGATACAAAGCCGAGGCTTCAACCCCTTTCAAAAAAGAAAGAAATCTAGCTTTTGTCAGATATTAAATCAGACTAAAAGTCGGACTATATATCTGACTAGCTAGATATGTCTGGGTTATGCGAGCACTCGTCTAGGCTGATCATTCTTGTTATTGCGCCGCTTTTGGGCCTCCCTTCGGCTTTTTTCTCTCATTTCGATGAGTCTCCATGTGCTAGCCTTCATCACTATCAACACTGTTGGCAATGTGCTGCTTGGCACATCTAGTCAGACTGCATCCACAACATCCTGCATCCAACGATGAACACGTGACAACCGAGATATATGACACGACATGCAAAGCGAGGCCTTGCCGGATAGGTGGAGCAGCACACACTTGTGGTGCGCAATGCCGATCTGATTGTACTTCTGCACGAAGGTAGGCAAGTCCATCTGTGAGTTACCCTATAGCTATCTTTCGACTACTGACGAATCAAGTACAAGAGGTGGATTACAACTCTAGGAAGAAGATAATATCGAAAGGGGAATGGAGATACAAGCCGACGCCATCCTGTTCTGATCCCAACCAGGATGCTCTCTCACCTACCGCATTCTCAACTAAATACCACTGCTCTAGTCTTTCTTGGGCTCAAAGATGTAGGGGATTGATGTGATCCCATTTGTGGTAGCTAAAAATATGATTAACTAACAAGGCCAGCTAGGGAAACTCTGAAACGTATGTAATTCCTGTCAAACGCAATGAGACAAAGAAACTGAAGGAAGCTACTATTATGCGTGGCAACGACAACCAAAAATTGAATTGAGAGCCAAATTTATACACAAGGACCAGACGTCTACGCATATTTCTACTAGACATTGTTCACGTTGGTGCACCAGAGGACGTCGAGCTACGTTTCAAAATGTCATGCATGCAAACACATTTACGTGCGCATGCAAGGAAAGAAGTCTTAACCATACTAGGGAAATGTAGTTTTGTTTTGGACGTTTGTGATCAGCTTGTCGGATATTAACTCTTGTTTAGTTAGATAAGAAAAGAACCTTTTGTTTTCTCTCTCTTATTATCTGATCAAGGTACTCGTTTGGTAGTTTGTTACGTGGGTGTTCCAGGTTGGTTTCAAAGTCAGGAGAGAGTCGGGCCTATCCCATTGTCCCATGCCTGTGTGCATGATAATATAAGGAGGTCGTTCCTCATGGCTGTTGAAACAGAAACCAGAAGCCGGGGTATCTTCCCTTGGCGACGAGTGATTTCGTGTGTTCTTGTCGAGAAGTTTTAATAATTACTTTGTGTTTTTGGCGAGAGATTGAAGACGCCGTCTCTAATTGTTATTGATTCTTGGAGGATCGTCCACGTACTTCTTCATCAAGGTGTGCGTGTTGTTTTTGTGGTGATTGCATCTACAAGATCGTGAGCGTCACGTGTTTCAAGTGATACTGTACCGTGAAAGATTGGAAAAATTATTCGCGCCATTGTTTTTCTGTCGAAGGTTGCATAAAGTGGTATCAGAGCGAGGTTGATCACGGTTCAATTTTTTCCTGCTATTTGATTCGACTATTTGAAAGATGGTGAACTTACAGCATTACAAATCTAATCATGAGGAGGTCGATGAGCTTCTGGAGGGTCTGGAGATAAGTGATGATTTTGCGTATCCATCTGATATCGATCAAGGGAGCCAACAAGAAGCTTGGGACAAGGGTTGAGGAATTGTCTGCCAATATTGTAGGCGTCGAGGACAGGTTGAATGAGCGTTTGACTGTTAGCGATTGACAACGCACTGATAGTCTACAGGTGGTGATCGAGAGTATTAATCGGCTCATTGCAGCAGTTTAGCGCCTTCATGCGAGAGATGTGGCACCCCGACAGTCCCGCTCATCGTGACGATGTCGTGAACACGACAACGACGATGATGGTGATTTTTCTGAGGATTCCGATGCTCGTGGAGGCTTACCTCACCGACCAAGACATGATGTTAGGGCTCACCGCCATGCTAGGCGGCGCTGTGACTATGGAGCCAATGGTGCCCACGAAGATGATGGTTTGGGTTGAATCAAGATGACCATACCTGAATTCTTGGGACGTTGTGCTAACCCGGAGAAATATTTGGAATGGGAAATGCGCGTAAATCAGATTTTTGATGGTCACAACTACTCCGAAGAGAAGAAGGTTCGTGTTGCATCAAAGGAATTTACAGAGTATGCTCTTGTATGGTGGGATAATAAAAACCGTACCCATGAGCGACCAGCAACATGGGCTGACATGAAGCGAATCATGAGGGAACGCTTTGTGCCTACTTATTACACTCGCCAGCTTCACAGTAGACTACGTTGTCTAGTGCAAGGTACAAAATCAGTTGATGAGTATTATAAAGAGATGCAAGTTTTGATGATCAGTACAACTGTGCGTGAGTCTGCGGAGGCGACCATGGTATGTTTCTTTGAGGGGTTAGAAGAAAAGATTTGAGACCGTGTTGATTTAACGCAATATAATGATATTAATGATTTGCTTCATCAAGCAGAGCGTGCTGAACGTTGGGTATTGGAGAAGCAAGCTTCAGAGACTTGTCCAACTTACAACAGTGAGCGACGTGGTTCTTCTCCTATTGATGGTGGGTTTAGTGCTAAACCGACTCCTTATAAGTCTAGAAGCATTGAACAGAGCAAAGTGGCGGCTGCGCCAAAGGAGGTTTCTCAGGTTTCATCTAATGCGACTTCATCTCATCATCGTATTACTTTCCACAACTGTGGAGGATGTGGACACATGAAGCATGAATGTTCCAATCAACGAAGGATTCTACTTGTTGATGCAGAATATATTTCAGAATCTGAAGATGAGACGCCTAAGTTAGAGGATGGAATTGAAAAAGGTCATGGTGATACTATACTATGTTATCCTCGAGATGATCCTGATATGAAGACTTTGCTAGCACATAAGGTCCAGTGAGATGACAAGACCATTGTTAAACAAGGACAACGGTGGAGTATTTTTCAAACTGCATGTACCATTAAGAAAGAAGTGTGAAAACTGATAATTGGTGGTGGCAGTGCTAGCAACATGATTAGTAAGGATGTGGTGGAGTATCTTTCGTTGCCAACATGGAAGCACCCAAAACCATACTATATGAAGTGGATCAATGATGTGGGCAAAGTGAAGGTTACTCATAGGGTTAAGGTCCCTTTTTCTGTTGATGGCTATGTTGATAAAGTGGAATGCGACGTTATGCCACTGCAAGTTTTTCATTTTATTTTGGGGCACCCGTGGCAGCCTGATGTTAACGCTCTTCATCAAGGGCGAACAAATAGGTACACTTTTATGCATAAGGGTGAGTTCTATGTTATTCTTCCTAAGGATGCAAATAATATAAAGTGTACTGTCGAAGTGTTCAACAACAAATCTCCAAGGTATAGAACGAAACCGAGGACAGTTTTCTTTCAAGGGAGGGAAGATGATGTGACCCTATTTGTGGTTGCCAAAAATATGATTAACAAGGCCAGCTAGGGAAACTCTGAAATGTATGTAATTCCTGCCCGGCGCAATGAGAAAAAGAAACTGAAGGAAGCTACTATTGTGCGTGGCAACGACAATCAAAGAGTTGAATTGAGAGCCAATTTTGTACACAAGGACCAGACGTCTACGCATATTTCTACTGGACATTGTTCACGTTGGTGCACCAGAGGACGTCGAGCTACTTTTCAAAACGTCGTGCATGCAATCACATTTACATGCGCATGCAAGGAAAGAACTCTTGACCATACAAGAGAAAGCTAGTTCTGTTTTGGACGTTTGTGATCAGCTTGCCGGATATTAAATTAGTTATAAGTCTTGTTTAGTTAGATAAAAAAAGAGTCTTTTGTTTTTTGTCTCTTATTATTTGATCAAAGTACTCGTTTGTTAGTTTGTTATACATGGGTGTTCCAGGTCGGTTTCGAAGTCAGGAGATGGTCGGGCTTATCCCATCGTTCCGTGCCTGCGTGCACGATAATATAATTAAGGAGGCTGTTCCTCATGTAACGGGCAGATTGTTTTTGGCTGTTGAAACAGAAACTAGAAGCCGGGGTATCTTCCCTTTGCAACGAGTGATCTCGTGTGTTCTTGTCAAGAAGATTTAAGAATTGCTTTGTGTTTTTGGCGAGAGATTGGAGATGCCGTCTCTAATTTGCTGCTGATTCTTGGAGAATCGTCCACGTACTTCTTCAATAAGGTGTGCGTGTTGTTTTCGTGGTGATTGCTGTTGGAACCGTGGCCTTGCAGAACCCTAGCTAGTCCTCTCTCTCTCCTGCTGTGCAACGGACCGAGGAGGAAGAAGGGATGGAAGGGGTGGACACAAGAGTTTTTCCCGGCGCTCGAACGCCCGCCGCCGCACATACGGCGTATTTCCTCGAGCTCGAACTCGATGCCCTAGACCACAGCCGTTACAACAACCTGCACTTGGGCTTTATACTAATTTGTTTTTGTATACTAATCCATAATATATTTTCTAATTCATAATATTAATTGTTTATTAGTTCATCACAGAATACATATGATATCATCACATATACGTAATAATACTTAACTACTAGGTACAATGCATAAAATTGAAAACGAACAATACTAAAACTAATAATCCCTTCTGGGGCCAGTATTCTGGCAGCCCCTCGCTAGCATCTCCCTGGTGCGCGGCGTCTTCCTAGAGCAGAGGCAGTACTCCTCCTCCGCCTCGCAGCGCTTGACGTGCCGATCAGCCTCTTGCAGGAAGACGCGCGCGAACGATCTTGCCGTTTTGTTGGACGCCCACCGGAGCTCCTCATTGGTGGCATGCTGGAGCTTATCGGCCAGCTCCACGCAGCGATGAGGCGCCTAGCGCCTGTGGCCTTGCTCGCGAAGTACCCATCTTCGTACACCTGCTCCGCACGACGACGCGTCCGCCTCCAAAGGTTCGCCGCCTCCTTTTTCCAGGCGGCATCACGGGCTTCACAGGCCGCCTAGTACCTGGCATCCTCCTCCGCCATCTCCTTCTTGAAAGCCACTTGCCTGGCTTTCTTAGCCGGCGGCAGCGACTTCCAAAGACAAAGATCGTATTGGCCCCAAAATCAATCCAAAGTTGGGGGGTCCGGCGCAACCTCGTTCGGCGGCGCGTAGGTGTCCTCGTCGCTGCTCTTCGAGTGAGCCGCCTCGGGGGGGGGGGGGGGTGGCGACTCATCGTCGGTGCGTGGGCATACCGGCGGCGCCATGGCAGAGATTTGTGATAGAGAGAGAGAGAGGGAGCAAGGGGAGGATATAGATGAGAATGCAGGCGGGACGACGTGAGCAAGGTACTTCCTTCGTTCGGAGTTACTCGTCCAAGAAATGAATGTATCTAGATGTATTTTAGTTGTAGATACATTCATTTTTATTGATTGTTGTGACAAGTAATTCCGAACGGAGGGAGTGGTATTTATTGGCGGCTGGAATCTAGTTCGTCGGGAACAGTACACGTGCCGATCGTCGGAATTTACGAGCACTGTAGTGTAAATTACACACGATTCCTGAAGCAAAATCCGTGTGTGAACATAATACCTGACGGTTTCCAATGCAGAACCGTGTCTGATTAATAAAGCCCGCCACCCACCTTCCAAAACTCAAGAAGCGAAATAGAGTGCTAATCGTGTGGGGCCGGTTGTCTTGCTAGATTTTAGATTTTCTTTTTTGAACACCAGATATTTACCTCGTTTGATGATTTTTAAAATCACACACAAGTATACAAATATGATTTTTCAAACCATTATGATTAGCCGTTGCATGTAGATGTAGTTCAAATTTGAATTACGGTCATTAAATGGCTAGGAAATCACTTAAATGTCTTCAAAAGGTCAAATGACCCCTGAAATTTCCAAATTTTCACATGACAGTTAGTATCAGTGCACACTACATGTAGAAAAATTTGAAGGCCGTAAGAGAAAGCTATCTGCCATTCGTCATCAAACATGCACTGTTCCCTCTCGGAACCACGAGCCTTCTAGTGAGTTGCTCCGGTTTGTGAGGGGTGTGTGTCCAAACTTTCGTCAAGCAAGCCAATTTTTATACCACATCATCTTGGTGGCATGATATTACATGAAGCAAGGTTTCATATTTTTCTGATCATTTTTAAATTTTTTGGAATAACAATGCCATGGCATTCCATGCATGTACATGCATGTGTCCATGCCGTGAGACCAATATGTTTGAAAATTCCTTCTAATTTACTACACATGGAATTAACTCGCACACAAGTACACAAATATGATTTTTCAAACCGTTATGGTTAGCCGCTGCATGTACATCTAGTTTAAATTTGAATTACGTACGGTCATTAAATGGCTAGGAAATCACTTAAATCTCTTTAAAAGGTAAAATGACCCCTAAAATTTTCCAAATTTTCACATGACAGTTGGTATCAGTGCACATTACACGTAGAAATTTTTTGAAGGCCCTAAGAGGAAGCTATTCATTGTTCGTCATCAAACATGCATTGTTCCCTCTCGGAACCACGAACCTTCTAGTAAGTTGCTTCGGTTTGTATGGGGTGTGTGTCCAAACTTTCGTCAAACAAGCCAATTTTTGTACCACATCATCTTGGTGGCATGACATTACATCAAGCAAGGTTTCCTGTTTTTCTGATTATTTTTTATTTTTTAGAATAACAATGCCATGGCACTTCATGCATGTATATGTATGTGTCCATGCCATGAGACCGATATGTTTGAAAATTTCCTTCTAATTTACTGCACATGGAATTAACTCGCATACGAGTACACAAATATAATTTTCAAACCGTTATGGTTAGCCGTTGCATGTACGTCTAGTTCAAATTTGAATTATGTATAGTCATTAAATGGCTAGGAAATAACTTAAATCTCTTTAAAAGGTCAAATGACCCCTGAAATTTTCCAAAATTTCATATGACAATTAGTATCAGTGCACATTCGCGTAGAAAATTTTTTAAGGCCGTAAGAGGAAGCTATCTGTCGTTCGTCAGTAAACATGCATTGTTCCCTCTCAGAACCACGAGCCTTCTAGTGAGTTGTTCCGGTTTGTGAGGGGTATGTGTCCAAACTTTTGTCAAACAGGCAAATTTTTGTACCACATCATCTTGGTGGTATGACATTACCTCAAGAAAGGTTTCATGTTTTAATTTTTTTGGAATTTAAATGCCATGGCACTCCATCCTTAATTGTGTCATAGCCGTTAGACCAATATGGTTGAAAATTCCTTTCAATTTACTGCACGTGGAATTAAATCGCATACAAGTACACAAAATATGACTTTTCAAACCGTTTTGGTTAGCTGCTGCATGTACATGCAGTTCAAAATTTAAATTATGGTCATTAAATGGCTAGAAAATCACTTAAATGTCTTAAAAGGTCAAATGACCCCTAAAATTTTCCAAAATTTGACATGACAGTTGTATTAGTAATACAAATTTTCTCGTACATTTAAAACACCATCCGTTGCCACTTTACTCCAAATTCGTCTTTCACAGCTAATAAAAAATATCTACAACATCACACACAGTTGTTTTGTAGGAATCGTTTGCGATGAAAAAATTTGGGTCTATTTAAGTTTTCCTCCTTAAGCTTCGCCGGCTCATCTGCTCCAACGTCGGCAACCCCCGAATCCACAAATCCTGATAGCCATTCCCGCACCCCCTTCTTGCAAAGATGACGCTGTGGAAACGCTTTTGTGAAGGCCCGTGTCGGTGTCAAAACCGGCGAATCTCGGGTAGGGGGTCCCGAACTGTGCGTCTAATGTCGTGGTTCTAAGCCTGACAGTAGAGTGGGGGGTAGGTATGGAGAGGCAAGGTCCTAGCTATGGAGAGGTTGTAAGCACAAAGGATGTACGAGTTCAGGCCCTTCTCGGAAGAAGTAACAGCCCTACGTCTCGGAGCCCGGAGGCGGTCGAGTGGATTATGAATGTATGAATTACAAGGTGCCGAACCCCTCTGCCTGTGGAGGAGGGTGGCTTATATAGAGTGCGCCAGGACCCTAGCCAGCCCACGCAGGAGAGGGTTTAAGGTGAGTTAAGTCTGGGGCGTTACTGGTAACGCCCCACATAAAGTGCCTTTACTATCATAAAGTCTACTTGATTACAGGCCGTTGCAGTGCAGAGTGCCTCTTGACCTCCTGGTGGTCGAGTGAGTCTTCGTGGTCGAGTCCTTCAGGCCAGTCGAGTGAATCCTCGTTGGTCGACTGGAAGGCGACCTCTTCTAAGGATGTCCTAGGGTAAGTTACTTGGATCAGGTCCATGATCCTACCCTAGGTACACAACCCCATCATTAGCCCCCGAATGGATTGAGGCTTCGAGTGAAGAAGGAGTTGATGTCGTTTCCGATTGACCTTTGCGCTCTAGTTGTGCGCTGTTCTGGACCAAAGAATCTCTTCGTCGACAGGGAACAATTGCCTTCAGTCGACTCGATCCATTCTGTTTTTGCGTCGAGTGATCTTTCGGGCTTCGACGATCTCCGAGCGACGGATCGCCGGAAACACCGCGCCTGACAGACTGATTTGTTGCTCGCGGATTCCGCGGGATGCGAAATTTGGGGGCGCGCGCGAAGCGGGGCGGACCGCGGCGTTCGGATGGGACGGGGCATAGACGCCTCGATCTCCGCGCCGCCTTTTTCGCCACGTATCCAGCCTGCATAACTGCTCTCAGATATGATTAGATCGACCGGGCCCACCTGTCATCCACTCGGAAGGGACCTTATAAATGTGCCCGGCGAGGATTTCTGTGCTGCGCCTCAGCATTCTCCCTCTCTCTCTGCTTCCTTCCTCCCTGCTCAGCGTGCTCGCTCTCGCCCCCGCACCACTTCCCTTCGCGCATCTCTCCGGCGACCATGGCCAAGGAGAAGACGGCGGCGCTGGAGCGCGCAAGAAGGCGTCGGCGTCGGAGAAGGCGAAGGGGAGATCCACCAGCCGCGGAGGGTCCTCGTCCAGATCCCGCCTGCCGAAGGGCTGGGTCCAAGGAGACTGGATCCAGTCGACCATCACAGAGAAGGACCTCCTCGACATGGCCAACGAGGGCTTGATCCCTCACGGAGCTGCGAGGTTGCCGGGGAAGGAGTGGCAGCCACAGCCAGAAGAGGGTGAGTGTGTGCTTTTGGCCACTCATGTTGATCGTGGGTTTTCCTTGCCGCCAAGTATTTTCTTTCGTGGCTTTTTGAACTTCTTCGGAGCGCAGCTCCACCACTTTACCCCAAACTCCATTGCCTATCTTGCTGCGTTCGTGTCCATGTGTGAGGGTTTCTTGGGCTGTCGACCGCACTGGGGTTTGTTCAAACATATATTCACGTGTCGATCTCAGACCGTGAAGAAGGCGAGCCCAGGTGATGAGAGAACCCGAGTCGTCCAAATGTGCGGAGGCCTGGGGATTCAGGTGAGGAATAAGAGCACCTTCCCGCCCATGACCTTTCCCGAGTCCGTCAGAGGCTGGCAGTCGACTTGGTTCTACTGCCAGGTCCAGTCGACGCCAGGGCAGTCGAGTGGACTCCCTCCGTTCACCATGGACCGAGTGAGCAAGCCTTCCCCTCTGAAGCTGATTCCGGAGGAGAAAGCTGACGTGAAGATGTTGATGGAGCGCGTGGTGCAGTTGGTTCGGGAGGGAGTGACGGGCATGGACCTCCTGGAGGTTTTCCTCAGGCGTCGCATCCAGCCTCTCCAGTTCCGGAGCCACTGCATGTGGTTGTACTGTGGGACCGAAGACGAGACTAGAGTCCATCCAGAAGCAGTCGACGATGTCACTCTGGAAAGATGGATGGTAGCCGTCACCGGAAACAAGGACAACCCACGCGGAGCCAGAAGGATTCCTCCACTCGACCACAACAGTGATCCAAATAAGGTACACTTGCCCTGCTCTCCACTGCATTCTTGTCGCATTCATCTCTGTTTACTCTGCCGACTGGTCGACTGATCATTGTCTTGATATCTGCTAGGCCCTCACCGAGCTGTACTCGATGCCCAATGGGGCACAAACTCCGACTGAGGAGGGTGAGGCGAGTGGGGGCGAGAGCCAGGACGAGGAGGAATGGGACTCGGACGTTGCAGGGGACGACGACGACGATGATGATGACGACGGCGATGATGATGACGCCGAAGACGAGGAGGAAGAGGAGGAGGTCGTGCCACCGCGCTCGGAAAGGCGGTCGAAGCTCGTCCACGACCCTTCGACTGAACGTGGCAAGGGGGTTGCGACGCAGTCGACCAAGCGCCCTAGGACCACTTCTCCAGCGCCGACTGAAAAGGCGCCGAAGCAGCCTAGGGGGGCTCCGCCAAAGCCGACCAAGCTCCTGCCGAAGATGAAGGTGTCCATCCCCACCATATCAGGGTAATTGTGCTGCTCATATTTTCTTATTCTGTGCGAACTTTATCTCTGGTCGACGCTGAAGTTAGTCGACTGATCCTTTGGAGTTGCAGTGCTGCTACTTCTGAGACCTCGGCCCGGGCTGATGACCACGAGATGGAGGATGCAGCAACTTCGAATCCAGGTACTGTGTTCTTAACACCGTTCTTAGTCGACTGACTCGCGATCTCTGATCCTGATCCTTCTCCGCAGCTCCACCCAACACTGTTATCAATCTCCCTGACGACGACGAGGATGAAGAACCACTGACACGCAGGAGGAGTCGGAAAGCGTCCGCCAGTAAGGTACCTCAGGATGTGACGGCGCCTGAGATTCTGACTGTGGAGGAAGGGAACACCACTCGACACACGGTGTCCTTCGCAAATCCACTGACGAGTGCTCAGCAGCCCTCCCTCTTTACGACGCACCACGTCCCAGAGGACCAAGCTGGCGCAGCGAAGGAGGCAATACGCCAGGCGGGACTCATGATGGAGCAGCTGAAGACCATCCGGGACGCGAGCCAGGCAGCTTATGACGCCAGTTCTGCCCTCCAAAGCAATGTCCAGGTCAGTCGACCGCTGTTTGTTCTGTTGGATATGCTACCAAAAACTTTTCTTTTCCGGAATTTATATTAGTCACCCACTGGGTGTGTCGAATAAACTCCGTGTTAGCGGGGGCACGCTGAGTGCACCCGCTGGGTGTAGTCCCCAAGGCTAAGGTCGACTGCTGGCAGTCGGCCTTAGGCTTTATGATGTCAATCTTTCTGTCAGTCGACTGGTCGACTGGATTTCACAAACCGGTGGGGGCACGCTGAGTGCACCCACTGGGTGTAGTCCCCAAGGCTAAGGTCGACTGCTGGCAGTCGGCCTTAGGCTTTATAATGTCAATCTTTCTGTCAGTCGACTGGTCGACTGGATTTCACAAACCGGTGGGGGCACGCTGAGTGCACCCACTGGGTGTAGTCCCCGAGACTGTGGTCGACTGCTTGCAGTTGATCACAGTCTTAGAGAATGCATCTCGCACACTTTTTTTTTGAGGTCGACTGGTCGACTTTGTCTTCAACAGGATTAGTGGGGGCACGCTGAGTGCACCCACTGGGTGTAGTCCCCGAGACTACGGTCGAATGCTTGTATTCGGCTGTAGTCTTAGAAACGTGTGTTTTTCCCTTTTTCACTCGGAAGTGAATTATATTTGACATTTAGTCGATTGGTTCTTCACAGAACTCCTGTGATCTTGTGGCTCGCTACTCAGAGCTGGAACAAAACATACTCAAGTCGAGCTGAGCTTGAAGCTGGTTCAGGAGAAGCTGACAAAGGCAAAGGAGGAGACCGAAGGTATGTTTGGTGAGACCCTGACGACTGCTTTTCCCCTTGCTTGTTTCAGCATCTGATCTTGCTGTAACTTGCAGGTAAGGTAAGGGAGGCCCAGCAGAAGAAAGACCTTGAGCTAGCTGAGAAGATCAAGCTTGCTGACGAGAAGTTAGCTTCAGTCACCAAGCTCGAACAAGACAATACCAATCTGAAAGCTGCTCTTGGGATTGCCAACAAGGAGGTCAGTCGACTGAAAACTGACAAAGCTGCCCTGACCGACCAAGTCAGCAAATTGACTGAGAAGAAAACTGAACTGGAGGCCTTCCTGAGTGGCCTTGCCAAGAAGTTGTTCCTTATGCTTGAAGGTAGACCTCCATGTTTGGCAAATATTTCCAATTGTGGCTTTTTCCATTCGACTATCTCCTTGACTTAGTGATCACCCTTGCAGAATTTTGTCAAAACTTTGAAGAAGAAACCAGCCGACTGGAGCCAAACCTTGACCCCGTCAATTCTCCGGTGAACGACGAAGTTGCCATGGATGTTTTCCGACTGGAGTCTCGTGTTGCAGCTGTCGTGGACTATCTCGCAAGGCTGAAGGCCGCCACATCTCGCATCGACTCGACGCTCTGGCCTGAGGAGACACTTCAGAATGACCTTGAGTCGCTGATGGCCCGCTTGAACACGATCCCTGGTCGAGTGCAGGAGTGGAAGAAGTCCTCGGCTCGGTGTGGTGCAGATGTCGCTCTGTGTCTGGCCCGAGTCCACTGCAAAGATGCGCGAGAAGAGAAGCTGGCGGCCCTTCGGGTGGCCAATACCAAGAAGCACGACTTCAGATCCTTTATGGAAACTTTCCTTGCAGCTGCCACTCGGATCGCCGACGGGATTGACCTTGATGAATTTGTTGCACCTTCCAGCCCTCCACAGGAGGGGTAAAAAACTTCTTCTGGCTCGACGCTTTAAATTTGCCTCGGTATGCCGAGTGAAATTGTAACCGACAAACCTTAACAGGCTTGACGCCTGAGCACTTTCGGTTCCTTTAGATGTCGATTCAAACTTGGATTTGATGCTTGAATACGATTGCCTTCGGCTCGGAATGTCTTTTGCAGGTTCAAAGCAAGGTGCCTGTACTGCAATCGACTTATTCTTTAGTCCACTTAGGCGAGCACTGGGCTGCAGCTAAGCCCCCCGAGTGAGAGGGTTGCTCTCCACTCGGCAGGGTTTTTATACCTTAGGCGAGCACAGGGCTGCAGCTAAGCCTCCGAGTGAGAGGGTTGCTCTTCACTCGGTAGGATTTTTATAACTTAGGCGAGCACGAGGCTGCAGCTAAGCCCCCGAGTGAGAGGGTTGCTCTTCACTCGGTAGGATTTTTATAACTTAGGCGAGTGCTTGGACTGCAGCTAAGCCCCCGAGTGAGAGGGTTGCTCTTCACTCGGTAGGATTTTTGTAACTTAGGCGAGCACAGGGCTGCAGCTAAGCCTCCGAGTGGGAGGGTTGCTCTTCACTCGGTAGGATTTTTATAACTTAGGCGAGCACGAGGCTGCAGCTAAGCCCCCGAGTGAGAGGGTTGCTCTTCACTCGGTAGGATTTTTATAACTTAGGCGAGTGCTTGGACTGCAGCTAAGCCCCCGAGTGAGAGGGTTGCTCTTCACTCGGTAGGATTTTTGTAACTTAGGCGAGCACAGGGCTGCAGCTAAGCCTCCGAGTGGAAGGCTGACTTACCACTCGGTAGGATTTTGATAACTTAGGCGAGCACGAGGCTGCAGCTAAGCCTCCGAGTGAGAGGATTGCTCTTCACTCGGTAGGATTTTCACAACTTAGGCGAGTGCTTGGACTGCAGCTAAGCCCCCGAGTGAGAGGGTCGCTCTTCACTCGGTAGGATTTTTATAACTTAGGCGAGCACGAGGCTGCAGCTAAGCCTCCGAGTGGAAGGCTGGCTTACCACTCGGAAGGATTTTGATAACTTAGGCGAGCACGAGGCTGCAGCTAAGCCTCCGAGTGAGAGGATTGCTCTTCACTCGGTAGGATTTTCACAACTTAGGCGAGTGCTCGGACTGCAGCTAAGCCCCCGAGTGAGAGGGTTGCTCTTCACTCGGTAGGATTTTTATAACTTAGGCGAGCACGAGGCTGCAGCTAAGCCTCCGAGTGGAAGGCTGGCTTACCACTCGGTAGGATTTTGATAACTTAGGCGAGCACGAGGCTGCAGCTAAGCCTCCGAGTGAGAGGGTTGCTCTTCACTCGGTAGGATTTTCATAACTTAGGCGAGCACGAGGCTGCAGCTAAGCCTCCGAGTGAGAGGGTTGCTCTTCACTCGGTAGGATTTTCATAAACTTAGGCGAGCCCTTGGACTGCAGCTAAGCCTCCGAGTGGAAGGCTGGCTTACCACTCGGTAGGATTTTGGTAACTTAGGCGAAACGGATTCGCAGCTAAGCCTCCGAGTGGGAGTCTGGCTCACCAATCGGTAGGATTTTTACAAACTTAGGCGAAACGGATTCGCAGCTAAGTCACCCACTGAGGGGGAATTTTATTGGACAAAAATAAAAAGTGACAGAAATTATGGAGGAACTGTGACACTATTATTTTGAGGTCCATGAACTACAGAAGTACTTTATTGCAACTCATCCGAGTGATAAAACTTAAGTGTAAAATGGGCGGAGTAGCTCCGCGTTCCAAGCTCGGGGCTCGTCGATATTATGCTCGACGTTGTAAAGACGGTACGCCCCGTTGTGGAGAACCTTGGTGACGATGAAGGGGCCTTCCCAAGACGGAGCAAGCTTGCGTGGTTTGTGCTGATCCACTCGGAGAACCAAATCCCCTTCCTGGAAGGCTCGACCTCTCACATTTCGGGCGTGGAAACGGCGCAGATCTTGTTGGTAGATGGTCGACCGGATCAGAGCCATCTCCCTTTCTTCCTCTAAAAGGTCGACTGCGTCCTGCCGCGCTTGTTCAGCTTCTGCTTCGTTGTAGATTTCAACTCGAGGAGCATTGTGGAGAAGATCACTCGGCAAGACTGCTTCAGCTCCATAGACCAAGAAGAATGGAGTTCTTCCGGTCGACCGATTAGGCGTGGTCCGCAGTCCCCAGAGTACAGATGGAAGTTCGTCGACCCAAGCTCCAGCCGCGTGTTTGAGATCACGCATCAGTCGAGGCTTCAGTCCCTTGAGAATCAGTCCATTAGCTCGCTCTGCTTGTCCATTCGACTGCGGATGGGCGACTGATGCGTAGTCGACCCGTGTGCCCTGGGAGTCGCAGAAAGCTCTGAATTCCTCTGAGTCAAAGTTCGACCCATTATCCGTAATGATGCTGTGCGGGACTCCATATCTGAATATTAGTTCCCTGATGAAGCTAACAGCAGTACCGGTGTCAAGGCTCTTGATTGGTTTAGCCTCGATCCACTTGGTGAACTTGTCGACTGCCACCAGTACATGCGTGAAGCCACTTCGTCCTGTTCTCAAAGGACCGATCATGTCCAGCCCCCAAACTGCAAAAGGCCAGACGAGTGGGATGGTCTTCAAAGCTGACGCAGGCTTGTGCGACATATTCGAGTAGAACTGACATCCCTCGCACTTATCTACTATCTCTTTTGCCATCTCATTCGCCTTGGGCCAGTAAAATCCGGCTCGGTATGCTTTGGCCACGATGGTCCGAGAGGACGCATGATGACCACAGGTCCCCGAGTGAATATCATTGAGGATGAGTCGACCTTCTTCTGGTGTTATGCACTTCTGACCGACTCCAGTCGCGCTTTCTCTGTATAATTGTCCTTTGATTACGGTAAAGGCCTTAGATCGACGGACGATCTGTCGAGCCTCTTCCTCATCCTCCGGAAGCTCTTTCCTCAAGATATATGCGACATACGGAATCGTCCAGTCGGGAATGACCACCAAAACCTCCATGATCAAGTCGACCACCGCTGGGACTTCAACTTCAGTCGGATCTGTGGCGCTCTTGGGCTGCGGAGTTTCTTCGGTGAAAGGATCTTCTTTGACTGACGGAGTGTGTATATGCTCCAAGAACACACCACTCGGAATGGCTTCTCTCTTGGAACCTATCTTTGCTAGATCATCAGCTGCTTGATTTTTCAGTCGGGGTATATGATGGAGCTCCAACCCCTCGAACTTCTTCTCCAGCTTCCTCACTGCACTGCAGTATCCAGTCATGGCTGGGCTTCTCACGTCCCACTCTTTCATCACCTGATTGACCACTAAATCCGAGTCGCCATAGACCATTAGGCGACGGACGCCGAGTGAAATGGCCATGCGCAACCCATATAGGAGGGCCTCATATTCTGCCTCATTGTTGGAGGAATCAAAGTGAATCTGGAGCACATATCTGAGCTTATCTCCTCTGGGGGAAACCAGGACAACCCCAGCACCGGAACCATTCAACATCTTAGAGCCATCGAAAAACATGGTCCAATGCTCCGAGTGAACTTCAGTCGGCTGCTGTTGTTCAATCCACTCGGCGAGGAAATCTGCTATCGCCTGGGACTTAATGGCTTTCTTTGCCTCAAACTTGATATCAAGGGGAAGAAGTTCAATCGCCCATTTGGCCACTCGACCAGTTGCATCTCTGTTGTGCAAAATCTCTGATAGTGGAGCGTCGCTGACGACTGTGATGGAATGGTCAGAGAAATAATGAGCAACCTTCTTTGTGGTCATGTATATTCCATACACAAGCTTCTGATAATGAGGATATCTCTGCTTGGATGGAGTCAAGACTTCAGACAAATAATACACTGGGCGCTGAACTTTGAGAGCTTTTCCTTCTTCTTCCCGCTCGACCGTTAGCACAGTACTGACGACTTGTCCTGTGGCTGCGATGTAGAGCAACAGAGGCTCTTTGCTGATTGGAGCAGCAAGCACCGGCTGGGTGGAGAGCAGAGCTTTTAGCTCGGCAAACGCTGCATCAGCTTCTGGAGTCCACTCGAACTTGTCAGCCTTCTTCATCAGTCGGTAAAGAGGCAGTGCCTTTTCACCGAGTCGTGAGATGAATCGACTTAATGCGGCCAAGCATCCAGTAAGCTTCTGGACATCGTGCACTCGCACAGGGCGTTTCATTCGGAGAATAGTGCCAATCTTCTCTGGGTTAGCGTCGATTCCCCGTTCGGAAACGAGAAAACCGAGTAACTTGCCACCAGGAACTCCAAATGTGCACTTTGATGGATTGAGCTTGATATCATACCTTCTGAGGTTGGCAAATGTTTCGGCGAGGTCAGCGAGCAGGTCGGAACCTTTTCGTGACTTGACAACAATATCATCCATATAAGCTTCCACATTCCGACTGATTTGGGTGAGTAGACACTTCTGAATCATTCGCATAAATGTGGCTCCGGCATTCTTGAGGCCGAATGGCATGGTGATATAGCAGAAGCACCCGAATGGAGTGATGAAAGCTGTTTTTACCTCATCGGGCCCGTACAGACGGATCTGGTGGTACCCGGAGTAAGCATCTAAAAAAGACAACCTCTCGCATCCCGCGGTCGAGTCAACAATTTGATCTATGCGAGGGAGAGGAAAGTGATCTTTCGGGCAGGCCCGGTTGATGTGCTTGAAATCAATGCACATTCGGAGCGACTTGTCCTTCTTAGGAACCATGACGACATTAGCGAGCCACTCGGAGTGGTATATCTCTCGGATAAATCCTGCCGCCAACAGTCGAGCCACTTCTTCACCGATGGCCTTTCTCTTCTGGACGGCGGACCGCCGAAGATGCTCTTTGACTGGTTTTGCAGACGAGTCGACTCTTAGGCGATGCTCAGCCAGTCCCCTGGGAACACCTGGCATGTCAGCGGGCTTCCATGCAAAAATGTCCCAGTTCTCACGGAGGAACTGGATGAGCGCTTCTTCCTATTTTGGGTCGAGTGTTGTGGAGATGCGGGTCGGAGCTGCTTCGGGGTCGGTCGGGTGAATGTGAACAGGCTTCGTCTCACCGGACGACTGGAATGCAGACTCTGTGGCGGGCTTCTTGGATCGCAGCAAGTCACTCGGATCTGCGTTTTGCTTGTATTCTTCGAACTCGACCGCTGTCACTTGGGAATCGGCAATCTTGGAGCCCTTCTGAAAGCACTCCTCTGCCTTTTTCCTATCACCGGTGACAGTGATCACACCTTTGGGACCGGGCATCTTCAATTTGAGGTACACGTAACATGGTCGAGCCATGAACCGTGCATAGGCTGGTCTCCCCAAAATGGCATGATATGCACTTTGAAAATCCACGACCTCAAACGTCAACTTTTCTTTGCGAAAATGCTTCGAATCACCAAACACTACGTCCAAAGCTATCTGGCCGAGTGACTCGGCCTTCTTCCCTGGTATAACTCCATGGAAGCTCATGTTACTAGTGCTCAGTCGGGACATCGGAATGCCCATACCTTTCAATGTGTCTGCATACAATAAGTTCAGCCCACTTCCACCATCCATCAGCACCTTTGTCAGTCGAGTGCCTTCGACAACTGGATCGACCACCAAAGCTTGCCTCCCGGGGGTGGCAATATGAGTCGGGTGATCAGATTGGTCGAATGTGATGGGTGTTTGAGACCACTTCAGATAATTTGCCTTTGCTGGGGCAACCATGTTCACCTCTCGGTTAATCACTTTCAGTCGACTTCTGCTTTCCACATCTGCAAAGATCATCAGAGTGGAGTTGATATGCGGATATCCTCCCTCACTGTCCTCTTTGTCTTCGGCCTTGTCCGACTCCTTCTCCTTGTCCTTAGACTGTTTTCCCTGAAACTGCTGGATCAGGAGTCGACATTGGCGAGTGGTGTGCTTTGGGTAAATGATATTCCCCTCTTCATCTTTCTTCGTGTGAATGTGACACGGCATATCCATCACGTCGTTCCCTTCTTTATCCTTTACCTTCTTGGGGTTCCAGGATCCTTTTGGTTTCCCCTTAAACTTTCCTTGAGTCACGGCCAGAGCCTCTCCAGGAGCTGCCGGTTCAGCCTTCCGCTTCTGTTTCCGACTGGTGTTTCCTTTTTCCGACTGACTCGGCTTGTGCTTGCCGCTTCGGAGTCGGTCTTCTTCTTCGCCGTTGGCGTACTTGGTAGCAATCTCCATCATCCGACTCAAGGTCATGTCACCGGTTCGACCAAATTTCAAACTCAGTTCTCTGTTCTTGACGCCGTCTTTGAAGGCGCATACTGCCTGATGATCAGAGACATTTTCCACAGTGTGGTGCAAAGTGATCCACCTCTGAATATACTCTCTGAGAGTCTCATTAGTTTTCTGCACGCAGACTTGCAACTCTGTCAATCCCGCTGGTCGCTTGCAAGTCCCTTCAAACGTTCTGACGAACACTCGGGACAGATCTTCCCAAGTGTAAATGCTGCTAGGAGGTAATTGAGTCAACCATGCCCTGGCAGAACCTTCCAACATGAGGGGCAAATGCTTCATGGCCACCTCGTCGTTCCCACCACCGATCTGAACTGCCACTCGGTAGTCTTCAAGCCAAGTTTCAGGCTTAGACTCACCAGTGAACTTGCTGACTCCTGTTGCCAACCTGAAATTGGGGGGGATAACTGCGGCTCTGATAGCTCTGCTGAAACATTCAGGACCAGAAACATGTACTCGACTGCTCGTGGGTACATCTCTGTCGAGTGCGCCTCGATGGGCTCTGTTCCGGTCGACCAACCCTTGCACGATAATGGATCGCGCGTCGAAGCCTGGCTCTCTGGGGTCAACTGGAACCCTACGCCCTGTACTGTACTGACGCCTATCATCTGGCTGCCGAGGAGCGTAAGACCCACCCCTCGGAGGGGAATAGGGCACTCGACGCCTATCATCTCGGTCGAGTCTGTCGCCATATTGATCTCGCCGATTCTCACGCCCTTCGCGCCGCGGAGGCGATCTGGGGCTGTGAGCCGACTGAACCGTATTCACAGTGACAGATCGACTGTGAATTCTGTTGCGCGACTGAGACACGGCTGAATTCTGATCTCCTGCTGCCCGGAGCAGATCCCTGATCTGCAGCAAACCTCTGCCAGCTTCCGACTGCGAAGGCTGAATGGACTCTGCTATACGGGTCGCAGCTGCTAAATTCTGAATTGGGGTTCGATATACCTGAGTCGGCGGGAAGAGTTGACGTCGACTGGTGTCGGGAACTCGTTGCCGCGCGCGCTCGTCGAGTGCTCGCTGAAGGTTCTCCAGTCGAGTGCGCTCGGCCAAATTGGCCAGACGCGCCTCCTCCAAGGCACGAGCCTCGGGGGTTTCTCCTGCGATGGGAATACGCAGGGGATCCTCGTTCCTGCGGCGAAGCTCTTCTCTTTGCAGAGAGTCGAGTGGCTCGGGCTGGTACTCTTCGTAGTCTCGTGCAGTGTCGCCGCCGTCACCTGCTCCACCACCACGGGCGAAGCCAGGAGGGCTGTGGGGCCCGTCGACCATCAAGATTTCCGCCGCTGGATCACTGCTTCCGCACTCGGATGCAGTCTCTCCGGAGCCAGTCGACTGATCGAACAAGCCGTAGAGAGATTCGTTGGGCTCGATTGCCGCAACTTGTGTAGTGGCCGATTGGCGAGCCACCGCGTGACTCACCCATCGCTGGAGCCTCGACCGGCCTGAGCGCTTGCGCTGGCGGGAGACCGGGAGGGTGGACGATGGAGGAGCCGACCGATACTGGGTCGACGGTTGCCGCAGCAGAACGCCGCGGACACATGCGCGAAAATGCGTCGCACCGCGGACGGGGAGCGCGTCTACGTCGAGTGGAGCCTCCTGGAGCCATGCGGAGTCGTCGCCGATGAAGGTGAGAGTGCCGAGACGGATCTCTTGACCCTTGACCAAAACTCCAGCAGACACCATGATGAGAGTACTCGGAAGAATCGCAACTTCTCCACAAAATTGCTAAAACACCTGCCCCACGGTGGGCGCCAACTGTCGTGGTTCTAAGCCTGACAGTAGAGTGGGGGGTAGGTATGGAGAGGCAAGGTCCTAGCTATGGAGAGGTTGTAAGCACAAAGGATGTACGAGTTCAGGCCCTTCTCGGAAGAAGTAACAGCCCTACGTCTCGGAGCCCGGAGGCGGTCGAGTGGATTATGAATGTATGAATTACAAGGTGCCGAACCCCTCTGCCTGTGGAGGAGGGTGGCTTATATAGAGTGCGCCAGGACCCTAGCCAGCCCACGCAGGAGAGGGTTTAAGGTGAGTTAAGTCTGGGGCGTTACTGGTAACGCCCCACATAAAGTGCCTTTACTATCATAAAGTCTACTTGATTACAGGCCGTTGCAGTGCAGAGTGCCTCTTGACCTCCTGGTCGTCGAGTGAGTCTTCGTGGTCGAGTCCTTCAGGCCAGTCGAGTGAATCCTCGTTGGTCGACTGGAAGACGACCTCTTCCAAGGATGTCCTAGGGTAAGTTACTTGGATCAGGTCCATGATCCTACCCTAGGTACACAACCCCATCATCTAAGGCTAATGATAACAAGAGGCGGGGGACATAATGTGTACCCAGGTTCAGGCCCTCTCGTTGGAGGTAATACCCTACTTCCTGCTTGATTGATCTTTATGATATGAGTATTACAAGAGTTGATCTACCACGAGATCGTAGAGGCTAAACCCTAGAAGCTAGCCTATGATTATGATTGTTCTCCCCCTACGGACTAAACCCTCCGGTTTATATAGACACCGGAGGGGGCTAGGGTTACACAGAGTCGGTTACAGAGAAAGGAATCTTCATATCCGAATCGCCAAGCTTGCCTTCCACGCAAAGGAGAGTCCCATCCGGACACGGGACGAAGTCTTCTATCTTGTATCTTCATAGCCTAATAGTCCGGCATATGCATATAGTCCGGCTGCCCGAGGACCCCTTAATCCGGGACTCCCTCAGTAGCCCCTGAGCCAGGCTTCAATGACGATGAGTCCGGCGCAGATTGTCTTCGGCATTGCAAGGCGGGTTCCTTCTCCAAATACTCCAAAGTAGATCTTGAACATAAGAATCATGTCCGGCTCTGCAAAACAAATTCCACATACCACTGTAGAGAGTATAATTTCCCACGAGTCCAATCTGCTGACAACTCATAGCATGACATCACACCACGGCCCGGTCTTTATTCGAACCGTTTTTATCATGCCCCTCCGTATCTCGAGGCGCGGTTTCATTGGTACGTCTTGTCAAAGCAGAGATCGTGTCCCCTTATCATGGGATTCTCATCAATGCGGGTATGGGTAACCCAACCGTGCCATCCGCACAACGCTTGGGAAATAAGCGAGCTTTAGGGCATGTGGGGAGGCACATGATTTTTACTGCCTTTATAAAGGGATAAGGATTCCCCTCTGTCGGTGTCAAAACCGGCGGATCTCGGGTAGGGGGTCCCGAACTATGCGTCTAGGCGGATGGTAACAGGAGACAAGGGACACGATGTTTTTATCTAGGTTCGGGCCCTCTCGGTGGAGGTAAAACCCTACTCCTGCTTGATTAATATTGATGATATGGGTAGTACAAGAGTAGATCTACCACGAGATCAGAGAGGCTAAACCCTAGAAGCTAGCCTATGGTATGATTGTTGTTCGTCCTACGGACTAAAACCCTCCGGTTTATATAGACACCGGAGAAGGTTAGGGTTACACAGAGTCGGTTACAATGGTAGGAGAACTACATATCCGTATCGCCAAGCTTGCCTTCCACGCCAAGGAAAGTCCCATCCGGACACAAGACGAAGTCTTCAATCTTGTATGTTCATAGTCCAGGAGTCCGGCCAAAGATGATAGTTCGGCTATCCGGACACCCCCTAGTCCAGGACTCCCCCAGTAGCCCCTGAACGAGGCTTCAATGACGACGAGTCCGGCGCGCATATTGTCTTCGGCATTGCAAGGCGGGTTCCTTCTCCGAATACTTCATAGAAGATTTTTGAACACCAGGATAGTGTCCGGCTCTGCAAAATAAGTTCCACATACCACCGTAGAAAGAATAATATTTACACAAGTTCAATCTGCTGACGTATTTCGTGGCGTGACATCACACCACGGCCAAGCCTTTATTCGAATCGTTTTTACTGTCCCACCTCAGCGCGTTTAGCGAAGCAGTTTCCTTGGCACGTCTTGTCAAAGCAGAGATCGTGTCCCCTTATTCCGGGATTCCCTTCAATACGGGCGTGGGTAACCCAACCACGCCATTGATTACGGCGCTTGGGAGATAAGCGAGTTATACCAGGCTGGTGGGGACGCATAGTTTCGTCCGTCCATATAAGGGGATAAGGATCCACCTTTTTACCTACGCCTTCTTCCTCCTTTGCTTATCCATTTCCGCGCACTCGAGCTCCAGCGCCCAAGTACGCACATCTCGCCTCAATCTTCCCCAGCCATGTCCGGAGCGGGAGGCAAGTGGATGGCCTCCTCCATCACGGAGGGGCACATCAAAAAGTTGAGGAAAGCCGGATACCTGCACAACGACATTGCACACCGGCTTCCAGACGAGGGGCAGCTCGTCCCCACCCCAAGGCCCCATGAGATGGTGGTGCCCCTTCCCCATTTCCTCCGTGGACTGGGCTTCCCACTCCACCCATTTTTCCGGGGGCTCATGTTCTACTACGGCCTGGATTTCCACGATCTGGCCCCGAATTTCATCATCAACATCTCAGCATTTATCTTTGTGTGCGAGGCCTTCCTCCGCATCACACCCCACATCGGCCTATGGCTGAAGACCTTTAATGTCAAGCCGAAGGTAGTGGGCGACCAGCAGGCGGAGTGCGGAGGCGCCATGGTGGGAAAGATGCCCAACATCACATGGCTCGAGGGCGCCTTCGTGGAAACCATCAAAGGTTGGCAATCGGGGTTGTTCTACATCACCAAGCCGCATGACCCTGAATGGGCAGCGGCCCCCGAATTCAGATCTGGCATCCCACACGGCGCACCTCCTGGAAAGAGAAGGGCCTGACATGGGTGATTTGGAAGAGCTGACTGGACTCCAAACCTGCGTCCAAAACCTTGTGAACAAGAAGATCAAGCTCGTCAACGTGGTCCAGGTCATGCTCGTCCGCCGGATCCTCCCGTGCCAACAGCGGGCCTTCAAATTGTGGGAGTTTGATCTGGCATAGCACCAAACCTTGAGCAGGCTCTTCGACACTACGTACGAAGACGCCCGGAGGGTGCTGTTCAAGGGCGCCGAGGCTCCTACATCTGCTACCGAAGATCGCGGATTCAGCTCGCAGTGTCAAGCCAGTGAGGTAAGCTATTTTACCCTTTACGGGACACTTGTTTTCCATAGTTTGACTCTATGTGGGATCTAAACTCCCTTGCCTTTGACAGGCCTGGCAGAAGAAGTCCGGGCAGGTTAACTGTCCGGCTCCCTTACCAGAAGAACTAGCGGATGCCCGATTGACGGGGCTGCTGGTTCCGGCGCCTTACGTGGTGCCGGAGAAGAAGGCCAAGAAGAAGGCCACGGGAACCCGAAAGAGTTCCCGGCATCAGGTGTTATCGGACTCATCGTCCGATGACTCCAAGGCGGACTCCTCCCGTGAAGACAAGGAGGAGAAAAAGGAGGCTTCTCCCCCAGCGGGGGGAGAGAAGAAAAGGAAGGCCTCCCCGACTGGGGAGGCCGGAGGGTCCAAGAAGGGAAGGACCCTTCCTCCGGACTGTTCCACCAACACCGACGACGGCGAAGAGGAGTGGCCCTCGAGGGCCAAGCCAGTGGCGAGATTGTAAGTGTCTGGATTCCAGAATAACTCATGAGTTTTCCTTTGTCGCGTAGTGTCTTCTAACGCCGAATACAACCATGTAGCCCGCCCAAGGACGAGCTCCCCGCTTCATCGAGCGGCTCCCTGGATTCGTCAGATGTGAATAGCACTTCACTTCTGACCGCCTCCTCCCCCCGTGACGCAGACGACACCGCGGTGGAGTCCCAAAAGGGGCCCGACCAGGAGGAGGAGGAGGAGGTCCCGGAGGTGCCGCAGGGCAACCTCCCGGACTTTGGGCACAAGGGGGATCAGCCCCGAAAAGGTTCTAAGTTCGGCCCTGGGCCGGACTCCGCACCGGAACCTTTAGTGGTTCCGAAGTCCGGCGGGCCGCCCCTTCGTAAGGAGGGCGAGACTGCGACGCCGGTGACCTCCGTCCAACCGGAGGCGCCGGATAATTTGCTGGAGGAGCTCAATGGCGCCTCCATCAACGAGGAGCACCGCACTATTATGAGTGCGGTGATCTAGAAGGTTCAGTCCGCCAAGAGAGGGCTGACTGAAGCCTGTACCAGCCTTCTAACAGGCTTTGAGGTATGTAATTAAGATATGTAAAATAGTACCGCATAGACAGTAGCCCCTGATGCTCAGTTTGGTGTTCGGAAAGAAAAGCTGAACTGAGGATCTAAAAAGATATACGCAGGAGTCTAACGAAAGCATGTCAATATGGGAATGCAGGCTGCGCTGCTGACCTCTGCCGCACTGACTGCGGAGGTCAATGCATTGAAGCAGAGCCTCGAGCGGTCCGAGAACGAGCTCGTCCGTGCCAAGAAGCAGCTCGAGGACAAGGAAGGTAAGCAATACCTTATCAAAGTAATACTTGGTTGCAAAAAATGACAGGAATAACGTGAGTACTGCAGGGGCCACGAACGAGGTGACGACCCTGAAGGAAGCGGTGTCCAAGGCCGAAAGCAATGTGGCCGCGGAACGCACCGAGCGAAAGAAATAGGAGGCGCGGGTGGCGGAGGTGCGGCAAGAGCTCCAGGCTCTCGTGGAAAAACATAAGAGTTTGGAGCGTGACTCGAAGACTCGAGAGTCCGAACTCGCCTCAGCTCTTGAGAGTGCCATAGCCGCTAAGGCCGAAGCCCAGAAGGCCCTGCAGGAGATTGAGGCAATAAAAAAGATAGCGGTGGGTAAGGCATTCTTCATGCAAAGCAAGCATGTAAAAGTGAATTATCTGTTACTTACCCGAATTCGGAGTTCTCCAAGAGCGTTCACAGATCTGCCCTGTAGTGTGTCCGATGCTGCCGCATTCTACCGAGCCATGGAGGGGAGCTCGACGGAGAAGGTGTTCTGGTCTCAATATGCTGAGGCCGGACATCCGGTGCCCCTGAGCGACCAGCTGAAGCAGCTGGTCGAGCTCCACAAGGTGGCCGAACAGGCCATGAAGGGCCTCATAGTTCGGCTGTGGCCTAAAGAAGCCATGCCTGGGAGCTACTTCGGTCTGGTGCGGCGGCTGGTGGATGCCTGTCCATGGGTTGAAGTCATCAAGCATTCCGTCTGCATTGAAGGTGCCCGTCGGGCCCTTGCCCGCGCTAAAGTGCACTGCGGCAAGATGGACGCCGAGAAGCTTGTGACGGACTTGCCACCGCCGGGCAAGGAATATCGCACGCCTGAGATGTATTATAAGGGTGTCCTGAAGGGTGCCCGCCTTATAGCGGGTGAGTGCTCCAAAGATGTAATTTTTGAGTAGACTCGCATTTGTTATCCTATGCGCTGAAAACTTTGGTAATATGCGCTAAGCAATGCTTGTTAATTTAAAATATTACCTTTTGTGCGGCCGTTTATCGAATTTGAGAGATGGCAAGTCGTTGGATTCAGCCCCCATGCCACGAGTGCTGGGGTGTTCGGGATAAACTTGAGCGCTCTTGTTCCCATTCTTGGGTCCTTCGAGGGAGGCGCTCAACACAACGAACGAGGCAACCGGACTTATAATGCTTGAACACTCCCACTTAGCCATAGAATTCTATAATTTTAAATTTCGGCGAAGCCCCTAGTGTTCGGAAGACCGAATTCGGGGCGCTATCCACGCCTGGGCCAGACAAAGCCGGCTCCTCGCTCAAAGCGGCATAAGTCTTTAGGGACTCAAAAAAACCTCTCGAATAGCGACCGGCTCTCGCCTTATCATGACAGTCAGTTTTAGCTTTCTCCACTGAGGTGCTCAACCCAGCTCAACTGGGGCACAATCGCAGTGGTTCTCCCAGCACTACCTTAGCCGATATAATGGAACGTAAGGTACCAAAACATGGGAGCCGGGCAAACCCAACTATTGACCCAAGACATGATTCGGAGCCGATGCATATAATGCTATAAGTTCGGGGTGCCGCACTTGGGAAAGTGTTCGGTCTTATCACACCATATTTTGGGGAACTTAAGCCCCTGGTGTATTTGGCTGTACCAAAGCGTACGGATGCAACATGTCATAATGAACATATATAGATAGAAAAAGGAATGCAATAATAGGCAAACAGTGATGCATTGTTTATACAAAAAATACTGCAATGAAAGCAGAACGATGCAAATAGTGCGATAAGCAAGGGATGGGACTATTTAACATGTCCCCCTCCAGGGGTAGGCTGCGGGATGGTATGTAAAACAGGTATACTACTTGTAATAGAGACCACCTGGACACTGGACGTAGCTTTTCTGCTTCCCTGGCTGTTGCATCGTGAGTTCGGCAATTCTACTGCCGGACAGGGCTTCTGGAAAACGGAGTCCTGCGAATAAGAGAAAAAAAGAATGACACAATTGGGAGCCCCTGGTGCGGTTGAGCCGCTCTCCGGGCATGCCATGGTCGTGCCCCTACCCCTATGCCCACGGTATCTCCAGAGCATAGTTATGTACGCGTAGTACTGGTCTCGCGATTTCGCGAGGGCTGGGGTTGGGGCCGCATTGCTACGCGTGCTCGGAACGTGCCAGGCGGTCTTGTTGTAGGTTACTTCGGGCGCGCTTGACGGTGTCCAGCCGCTTGACAGCCAGACTCGAGAATTGCCTTAAGAGGCTGCTTTGTACTTCCGCCACGAGAGCCGCTGTATGCTCCTCCATTCGGAGAGAGCGTTCGGTGTTTCCGTTGACCGTAATGACTCCTCGAGGGCCTGGCATCTTGAGCTTGAGGTATGCATAGTGGGGCACCGCATTGAACTTTGCAAATGCGGTTCATCCGAGCAGTGCATGATAGCCGCTGCGGAACGGGACTATGTCGAAGATTAACTCTTCGCTTCGGAAGTTATCCGGGGATCCGAAGACCACTTCAAGTGTAACTAAGCCTGTACAGTTGGCCTCTACACCTGGTATGATGCCTTTGAAGGTCGTCTTTGTGGGTTTAATCCTTGAGGGGTCTATGCCCATCTTGCGCACTGTATCCTGATAAAGCAGGTTCAGGCTGCTGCCGCCGTCCATCAGGACTCTAGTGAGGTGAAATCCACCGACAATTGGGTCTATAACCAATCCGACGAATCCGCCATGGCGGATGCTAGGTGGTCCCTTCGATCAAAAGTGATCGGGCAGGAGGACCACGGATTGAACTTTGGGGCGACTGGCTCCATCGCATATACATCCCTGAGTGCACGCTTCCGTTCCCTTTTGGGTATGTGGGTTGCGTATATCATGTTCACCGTCCGCACTTGTGGGGGGAAACCCTTTTGTCCTCTATTGTTCGGCGGCCGGGTCTCCTCCTCGTCATCGCTATGCAGCCCCTTGTCATTGTTTTCGGCAATTAACTTGCCTGCCTGCTTGAACACCCAACAATCCCTATTGGTGTGATTGGCTGGCTTTTCGAGGGTGTCGTGTATCTGGCACGAGCGGTCGAGTATTCAGTCCAAATTGGACGGGCCCGGAGTATTTCTTTTGAATGGGTTTTTCCACTGACCGGGTTTAGAGCCTCTGAATCCGGCATTGACTGCCGTATCCTCGGTATTGTCGCCATTAATGCGGCGCTTGTGCTTGTTGCGACGCGACCTGCCGTTGGTGTCCTTGGTATCTGAATTACTAGGGCTTTTGGTCAGGTTGTTACTGCGATCTAGCCAGCTGTCCTCTCTCGCGCAGAAGCGGGTCATGAGTGATGTGAGGGCTGCCATGGATTTCTGCTTTTCCTGTCCTAGGTGCCGGGCAAGCCACTCGTCGCGGATGTTATGTTTGAAGGCTGCAAGGGCTTCTGCATCTGGACAGTCGACGATTTGTTTTTTCTTGGTTAAGAACCGTGTCCAGAATTGTCTGGCCGATTTGTCTGGCTGCTGAATTATGTGGCTTAGGTCATCAACGTCTGGTGGTCGCACATATGTGCCCTGGAAGTTATCAAGGAATGCGGCTTCCAGATCTTCCCAACAACCAATTGATTCCGCTGGCAAGCAGTTGAGCCAATGCCGAGCTGTTCCTTTAAGCTTGAGTGGGAGGTATTTGATGGCGTGTAGATCATCACCGCGGGCCATGTGGATGTGAAGGAGATAGTCCTCGATCCAAACCGCAGGATCTGTTGTGCCGTCGTATGATTCAATGTTTACGGGTTTGAAACCCTCGGGGATTTGATGATCCGTTACTTCGTCTGTGAAGCATAGTGGGTGGGCGGTGCCTCTGTATTGGGCTATATCACGACGCAGCTCAAACGAGCTTTGTCTGCTGTGTTCGGCCCGGCCGGAATTGCTGTATTCGGTGTGACGGTTGTCATCACGTATCGTGGGGTGCCCACGCAATCCGTAGATCGATCTTGTTTACCTTGCCTTGTCCTCGAGTATATCCCGCAGGTCTGGTGCGTTTTCCCGTGCCTTGGTATTTTTTGAGCGGCGCCGGGGTGCGGCTTCAGTGTGTGGCCGAGAGGCCTCTCTGTCACGGCCACGAGGTGGCCGGTCGGCCGTATTATGCACTGGTGATGTAAGTTTAGGTGCTTCCTCCTCTAATCGGGGTAGCAGCCTGCGTTTTGGGTAGCTCTTAGAGGGGCGTTCGAGTTCATACTCTTCGGCCGCAAGGACTTCAGTCCATCTGTCGGCTAGCAAGTCTTGGTCAGCTCTAAGCTGTTGTTGCTTTTTCTTGAGGCTGCTTGCCGTGGCCATAAGCCTGCGTTTGAAACGCTCTTGTTCGACGGGATCCTCAGGCACGACAAATTCGTCGTCGTCGAGGCTTGCCTCGTCTTCGGAGGGAGGCATATAATTATCGTCCTCTACCTCTCCGTCTGCCGCTCTCTCATGAGGGCTGGCCTCTCCATCCTCCTGCGCTGAATCCTGCTGGAGGGGGTTGTCTTCGGCACTGTCCGGGGTGTTATTGTCTCCGGTACCGGAATCTCCATTTTTGTTGTGGCGGGATTTAGAGCGGCGCCGCTGACGCCGACGCTTAGGCTGTTTCTTGGAGGGATCATCCTCCGTTGTTCCATCGCCATTCCCATCCTTTGGGATGTCCACCATGTATATGTCGTATGACGAGGTGGCCTTCCAGTGCCCTGTAGGCGCTGGTTCTTGGTCGTCTCCTGCATCATCGTCCATACCGTCGATGTCTTCGTAGTCATAGTCCAGCATGCCGGTTAAGTCATCGATAGTGACTACAAAGTGGGTGGTGGGTGGTCTTTGAATTTCTTCGTCGTCCGTGTCCCAACCTTCCTGACCATAGTCCGGCCAGGGCTCTCCTGATAGAGAGAGAGACTTTAGTGAATTCAGGATGTCGCCAAAGAGCGAGTGCTGAAAGATGTCCGCAGCGTTGAACTCCATGATCGGCGCCCAATCGGATTCGATTGGCAGGGGCACGGAAGGTCCGGAGTCCGACACCTTGGAGTCACGAGCTTCACAAAGGAAAGGGTCGGTATTCGGATCTATCGCCGTAGAGGTAGCAGCCCCCGAGGCGGTGTCCAGCCACCCGTCCTCGACCGGTGCAGTCGGCTCCGAGCTAAGGGTCAGAGCGGACACTTGTGCGGCCTCCAGGGCACTGTCCGGTAGCAGAGCTAGATCATGCCCATCGTGACAGTGCGGCGCGCTTGGCTGTGGCTCGAATCTGCCGAAGATCAAGTCTCCGCGGACGTCAGCCGTATAGTTCAAACTTCCAAATCTGACCTGATGGCCAGGGGCGTAGGTTTCAATCTGCTCCAGATGGCCAAGCGAGTTGGCCCGCAGTGCAAAGCCGCCGAATACGAAGATCTGTCCGAGGATAAAAGTCTCACCCTGGACCGCGTCGTTGTTGATGATCGAAGGAGCCATCGGGCCTAAAGGCGATGACACAGAGGAACTCTCAATGAAAGCACCAATGTCGGTGTCAAAACCGGCGGATCTCGGGTAGGGGGTCCCGAACTGTGCATCTAGGCGGATGGTAACAGGAGACAAGGGACACAATGTTTTTACCCAGGTTCGGGCCCTCTCGGTGGAGGTAAACCCTACTCCTACTTGATTAATATTGATGATATTGGTAGTACAAGAGTAGATCTACCACGAGATCAGAGAGGCTAAACCCTAGAAGCTAGCCTATGGTATGATTGTTGTTCATCCTATGGACTAAAACCCTTCGGTTTATATAGACACTAGAGAGGGTTAGGGTTACACAGAGTCGGTTACAATGGTAGGAGATCTACATATCCGTATCGCCAAGTTTGCCTTCCACGCCAAGGAAAGTCCCATCCGGACACGGGACGGAGTCTTCAATCTTGTATCTTCATAGTCTAGGAGTCCGGCCAAAGATGATAGTTCAGCTATCCGGACACCCCCTAGTCTAGGACTCCCTCACCCTCTTTCACCCACGCCTTCTTCTTCCTCTGCTCATTCATTCTCGAACTACAATGCCCAAGCTCCCATCTCTGCCTGGATCTGGAGCGCAAGGCAAGTGGATGGCCTCCTCCATCAAGGAGAAGGATATCAAGAAACTCCGGGGGGCCGGATACCTGGCCAAGAAGATCGCACACCGTCTCCCGGCGGAGGGACAGATCGTCCCTACTCCAGAACCCCACGGGAGGGTTGTATTCCTCCCTCACTTCGTCTGCGGACTGGGGTTTCCCCTCCACCCATTTGTTTGTGGCCTTACGTACTACTACGGGATAGATTTCCATGACCTATACCCCAATTCCTTCCTCAACATCTCGACATTCATCATCGTGTGCGAGGCCTTCCTCCGCATCCCTCCACACTTCGGACTGTGGCTAAAGATCTTCAACGTGAAGCCAAAGGTGGTAGGTGGCGAACACGCCGAGTGCGGAGACGCCATAGTGAGCAAGATACCCAACGTCAAATGGCCATCAAGTACATTCAACGAGTCCGTCAAAGGTTGTAAACAACAGTGGTTCTATGTTACCGAGCCACACGGCACCAAATGGGCCGCAACCCCCAAATTTCGATCCAGAGCCCCACTGCAACTCTTGTCCTGGCACAAAAAGGGCCTAGACTGGTCTTCGTCAGACGAGCTGACAACGCTCCAAGAGCGTATCAAGAGCATGGAGGACAAGAATATCAAACTTGTCGATGTGGTCCAGGTGATGCTAGTTCCCCAGATTCTTCCATGTCAACGCCGGACTTGCAATCTATGGGAGTTTGATCCGGCCAAGCACCAAACCTTGCTGGAGTTCTTCGGCACAACGCACGAAGACATCTGGAAGGTGCTATTCAAGCCCGGCAAGTCGTGGCCGGATGCCGCCGAGGATCGCGGGCACAAATTGTCCCGCCCCGCAAGTTTGGTAAGTCTTTATATGTTTTCAAGGTGTATCCTTTATTTGTATACCTTGGGGAAAACACCTAATATTTCCCTAACGATTCTCCCAGGGCTGGACGAAGAAGGCAGAGCGGATCTACTGTCTGGCTCTGCCGCCTGAAGAACAAGCCGACCCACTTCTGGATAAGATGCTGGTCCCGGCGCCATATAAGGCACCGATGAAGAAAGCCAAGAAGGAGGCCAAGGAGACTAGGGGCGGGGTCCGCCGCAAGGGTACTTCGGACGTGATGTCTGAAGACACCGAGGCCCACTCCTCCACCGAAAAAAGACGAGGAAGAGAAGGAGGAAGAAGAGGAAAGCCAGCCATCCCCCCTGCGAGGGGGAGAAAGAATAGGACGGCCTCCACACATTTGGAGGCCGAAACGTCTAAGAAGGGGAAAACTTCCCTTCTAGACGAATCCACCGCAGCCACCGACAGCAGCCCGGAGTGGGAACCCAGGGTCAAGCCCCTGGCCAAATCATGAGTACAAAGAAACCCGTACACATCCATATATCCAGTCTCACTTTTGCATAGCATTAATGTATTGAGTCACACAATATGCAGTCCGGCCGGGTTCGACATCGAGCGATCTTTGTTAAAAGATTCGTTGGACCCGGATGCGATGGACAGCGAGACCCCCCGACGGCCTCCTCCCCCAAAGGCGTGGACAACACAGAGGTGTCATCCCAATGGGGCCCAGGCCAGGGCGAAGCTCAGGGGACCGTCGAGGCGACGCTGGAGGGTCAAACCTCGGTAGCCGGACGCATGAGGGAGCAGACTCCCATGGATACTGAGGGCGGGGGCCGTCCTGAATTCGGCCCCCAGCCAGAGAAAATTCCGGGGACCAATACGACTCTGAAATCAGGCCAGCAACCTTCTTCAACAGAAGTTGGTGCGCCTATTCCACCGGTGACCTCAGTCCACCGAGAGGTGCCGGATACTTTATTGGCGGCGCTACAAAGCGCTTCCATTGTTGAAGAGCACCATACCCTTATGGGTGCGGTGATTGAGAAGGTCCAGTCTGCCAAAAGCGGGCTGGCCGAAGCCTGCACCAGCCTTCTAACCAGCTTTGAGGTAAGTAATGAAGTTAAAAGAATGTCACAATATAGATAGTAGCCCCTGATACACTGTTCGGTGTTCGAAGAGAAAGCCGGATAGAGGATCAAATATATTTCGCAGGAGACTAATTAGGAAATACCTATGTGAATGATCAGGCGCCGTTATTGACTCCAACCTCTCATACCGCGGAGGTCTCCGGACTGAAGCAGAGTCTGGAGCTGGCCAAAGAGGAGCTCGGCCAAGTAAAAAAGCAATTGGAAGATAACCAAGGTATGGGATAACTTTGTTTGTATTTAAATACAAGTGAATAGTTATTTTAAATGAAAAATGTCATGATATGTACTAGGAGCGGCGACTGAAGTCGAGGCTCTTAAGAAGGCGGTAGCCGAGGCCGAGAAGAAGGCGTCCAAGGAGCAGGCCACTCGTGAAAACCACGAGGCCCGGGTCATTGAAGTTCAACAAGAGCTCCAAGAAGCCATAAAGAAGTGCGAGACCTTGGAGCAGAGTATAACGGATAAAGAGTCCAAACTCACGAAGGCTCGTCAATCCGCACACGATGCCTGGGCTGAAGCCCAAGGCGCCTTCCAGGAAATCCAGGAGGCCAGAAAGATCGCAACGGATAAGGCCTTTATTATGCAGACGAATATGTGAAGGAAAGATTTCGTTTACTGACCCGGAATCGGAGTTCTCCAGGGGTGTTTGTGGATCTGCCGCACAGTGTGTCTGACGCCGCACAATTCTACCGAGCCGACAAGGGGAGCTCTACGGAGAAGCTGTTCTGGTCGCAATATCTCGCGCCAGAATATCCAGTACCCTTTACCGATCAACTGAAGTAGCTGGTCGGGCTGCATAGGGCGGCCGAACTAGCCTTGAAGGATTTGATTATCCGGCTATTGTTGGTGGGAAACGACACCTATGGGATCATTGGAATCCCTTCTACGGTTGCGGGGCACGGGGATCGTGAGAAGAGCGGGACTAGTAGACAACACAAGGGGGATCTACCCAGGTTCGGGCCGCAAAGATGCGCAAAACCCTACGATCCTGCTTTGGTGGATGTATTTAGTGTTCTTGAGCTCTCGAACTAGCTCTAGGTGATGTGCGGTTCGAAAGAGCCGAATCCTTCTCCCGTGCGCCATGTGCCTCCTTTTATAGGCGAAAGGGGTTGCCACAGTGGCACACAGGAGGTGGAAAGTGCTACAGCGTTGCGAGCTTATCGCTGGTATTATAGGACAAAGCGCATTTAATGCGAGGCTTAGGTGCCCCTTCGCTTTATCGGGGACGGGGGTGAGGCCCGTCCTGTCCATCACCGCTCCTCCTTGCTTCGACACGCGCCCTGGCCAGCGATGCATGCGGTGCCATGTAGGCAGGCAGGCAGCTGAGGTGGCGCGGTGGTGGAGCCTCCATGAAGGGCTGCATGTTGCCACGCAGCTGATGACCCACAAGTATAGGGGATCTATCGTAGTCCTTTCGATAAGTAAGAGTGTCGAACCCAACGAGGAGCAGAAGGTAATTATAAGCGGTTTTCAGCAAAGTATTCTCTGCAAGTACTGAAATAAGTGGTAACAGATAGTTTTGCGATAGGATAAATTGTAACGAGCAACAAGTAACAAAAGTAAATAAAGTGCAGCAAGGTGGCCCAATCCTTTTTCTAGCAAAGGACAAGCCTGAACAAACTCTTATAATAGGAAAAGCGCTCCCGAGGACACATGGGAATATCGTCAAGCCAGTTTTCATCACGCTCATATGATTCGCGTTCGGTACTTTGATAATTTGATATGTGGGTGGACCGGTGCTTGGGTGTTGTTCTTACTTGAACAAGCATCCCACTTATGATTAACCTCTATTGCAAGCATCCGCAACTGCAACAAAAGTATTAAGGTAAACCTAACCATAGCATGAAACATATGGATCCAAATGAGCCCCTTACGAAGCAACGCATAAACTAGGGTTTAAGCTTCTGTCACTCTAGCAACCCATCATCTACTTATTACTTCCCAATGCCTTCCTCTAGGCCCAAATAACGGTGAAGTGTTATGTAGTCGATGTTCACATAACACCACTAGAGGTTAGACAACATACATCTTATAAAAATATCGAACGAATACCAAATTCACATGACTACTAATAGCAAGACTTCTCCCTTGTCCTCAGGAACAAACGTAATTACTCACAAAGCATATTCATGTTCATAATAAGAGGGGTAATAATGTGCATAAAGGATCTGAACATATGATCTTCCACCAAACAAACCAACTAGCATCAACTACAAGGAGTAATTAACACTACTAGCAACCTACTCGCACCAATCCCGGACTTGGAGACAAGAATTGGATACAAGAGATGAACTAGGGTTTGGAGATGAGATGGTGCTGGTGAAGATGTTGATGGAGATTGCCCTCTCCCGATGAGAGGAGCGTTGGTGATGACGATGGTGATGATTTCCCCCTCCCGGAGGGAAGTGTCCCCGGCAGAACAGCTCTGCCGGAGCCCTAGATTGGTTCCGCCAAGGTTCCGCCTCGTGGCGGCGGAGTCTCGTCCCGAAAGGTTGCCTTCTATTTTTTCTCATCGAAAGACTTCATATAGGAGAAGATGGGCGTCGGAGAGCCACTAGGGGGCCCACGAGGTAGGGGGCATGCCCAGGGGGGAAGGGCGCGCCCCCCACCGTCGTGAGTAGGGTGTGGGCACCCTGGCCTTCATCTTTGGCGACGATTTTTCATTATTCATTTTAAGACATTCCGTGGAGTTTCAGGACTTTTGGAGTTACGCAGAATAGGCCTTCAATATTTGCTCCTTTTCCAGCCCAGAATTCCAGCTGCCGGCATTCTCCCTCTTCATGTAAACCTTGTGAAATAAGAGAGAATAGCCATAAGTGTTGTGACATAACGTGAAATAACAGCCCATAATGCAATAAATATTGACATAAAAGCATGATGCAAAATGGACGTATCAGCAGGTGCCTGCCCAGCTGGTTGGTTCGGCAGCTGCATGTGAATGGCGGCGAAGACTTGGCTGGCGCGGGCTTGGCAGTGGCCATGCCGGTGTGTTTGGCGAGGGTTTTGCCGGGTGGCCCAGCAATGGTCTTGCCGTGGCGTGCTGGCTTCCCCGGCAAGGATCTTGCCGGGGGTATTGTGGGTTCCTTCGGCAAGGATGGTTGCCTTCCTATCCTCATTTGATCTTGTTCTTCTTATGTCTTCACAAAGATCTGCATGCCACCACGGAGGTGCCTCCCGAGTCCTGCCTCAATGCGTTTGTCTGGCGTTTGGTGGGCTCAAGGGTGGCTCACTCAGTTGGTGTGGGCGAGCTGCCCCGGCAAGGGTCTTGCCGGGGCTGCTGAGGCTGTCCCCGGCAAGGGTCCTTGCCGGGGAAACCTGCTTCGCCCATTCGATCTTTGTGGCCTTGTACCTTGTCGGTGCTTTGTTTGTCTTGTGCCTTCGGCTTCTCTCCGGCTTCCCTTTACTGCCCTGTTATGCGTGGCCGTGGCGGGAGGCTCTGACTGCCCGTGCACAAGTAAAGGGGTCAAAAGGAGAGCCCCTACTTTTGTACACCGACAGGAGCCCCCGGGACTGGGCCACACATAAGCGTAGCATGTTGTTGGGCTAGGCCCAGAATGGTGCGAGGGCAGTTGGGGCGGATTTTTACCGCGGCCACTGTTGCGTCTGCTGCGCTTCCCCGCGACCTGCGTTGAACGCGCGACGTGGGGGTCGTGCGCGCGCATGACATGGGAGGCATGCGTGGGACAGCGCTCGCACGCATGCATCGGATCGCAGTTAATGGGAAAGGAGGTGGCCCGCGCCTGCCCATAAAAAGGAATAATCGCGGACGCGCTGCTCACTTTACCCCTACCCTGCGCCTTCCTCCAATCTCAGAACTGCCGCCCCCTTTCTTCCTTCTTCTCGAGCCTCTCTACCTTCGCCCATCGCCGCCGTGCTTCCGTGATCCGCTGCTTTTTCTCTTCCCGCAGCCGCCATGGCGCTAAGTCCACCAAGATCAAGGGAGCATTGAAGGATGCCGGCGTGTCGGAGTAGCCAGAGAGCAAGCTAGTGGCGCGGCGGGCGCAGTCCGCCTACTTCCCCTCGACGGTTGGTGTGCCCGAGCTTTGGGAGATGTTGAAGGATCTGTGGGGAGTGAAGACGGGGGGAGAGAAGACGGGGCATCCAGCCACGCACGTCGTCCCCGCCAGCGTCGGGCCCTCCCCACATCGGTATCCCTTCTTCGTCGACTATTTCTCTTGTGGGCTCTATCCCCCCTTTTCTGATTTCTTCAAGGACATCATGCACACCTATGGCTTCCGCCTCTTGGATTTTACCTCGAATGTCATGGCGTGCATGGCTCTCTTCGCACACCTCTGCGAGGGCTTCGTCAGGGTGCACCCCAGCACGGCGCTCTTCCGCCATTACTTCTCCCCTCGGATCCAAAATGGGGGCACCATTGCTGGTTGCGTTGCCTGGATACCGAGGGCCAAGGGGGCGTATCCGGACGGTGCCACAAAGGAGAGGTGTGAAGAATGGCAGGGCCGGTGGTGCTGGATTGAGGAGAAGGACCCGCCATCATTCTACGAGGTTCGCCAGAAGCCGCTTGTCCGTGGCGGCCATTGGGGCGACGTCGACGCCAACGACGTGAAGCTCACGGTCGCCACCACCAGGATTCTTTGGCTCACCCAGGCAGGGCTCACCCTCGTGATGATCGGGGCGGATTTCATTTGCCGCCGGATTGCCCCTCTGCACGATAAGGGGAGGCCGGCCTGGCTCTTCGTGAACGCCGCCGACATCATGAGGCTTCGCCCCGGCCTTGACAACAACCTGACGGTGCTGCGGCACGCCCATCTTTGTCAGCGAATCTTCCAGCTCGAGGCTGACGACGAGGGCGAGGTTGAGCGGTCCGGCAAGCTTTCCAGGGCCGCCACGAAGGCCGGCAAGGACGACAAGGAGCCCGTTTTCAAGCTGCCGGTGGGAGTGGTCCCGCTGAGCAACAACTCTCGCCGGAACGAGATCATCGCCATGATGCCGCTCTTCAACGCGCATGGCCTTGACCAGAACTGGGTTGAACCGGACGGGCTCGTGGTGCAGGAGTTCTTCGACACCCTGCATGAGATATATGTCACCGACGAGCCGCGGCTCATCCAGGACACCTCTCTGGCGGAGCTGGACTATATCGCTGCCAGGGTGGAGGAGGCGAGGCTTGCCGAGTAGGAGGCAAAGCTCATCAGGGAGGCCGGTAGCGCCGGCGGCGTGGTGGACAAGGCCGCGGCAAAAGCGGAGGAGGGGGAGCTCGCCCGGTGGGCAGCAGCCGCTGGGGAGGCAAGTGGTGCTGACACCGGGGCTCCCCTCATCGAAGACGCCGCTGACGGGTCATCAAGGAGGAGGGCGAGTAGGGGAGGACCGCGACCGCCGATCCCCCGACCACCGGAGAAAGGCGGGTCCTGTGGCGGGCCACCTCCGGCAAGCCGGTCCGCCTCGACCGGGCCGTGTAGCCGCGGCAAGCCCAGGAAGTGCCCGTGCGCCAGACAAGGGCGGTGGGGATGAAGAAAATGGCAAAAGCCGTGGCGTCGAAGAAGAGGACATCTGCTTCTTCGTCGTCCAAACGCGCCCTGACGCCATCGCCTCCCCCCTCTCCGGCGAATGTCGGCGTGGGGTTTGCGTTTGACTTTGGGACTCTTAGCCCAGAGGGAGAGCTCGGGCCTCTCAGCCCGGAGAGGAAGAGGAGAGCAGCAGAGGAGGAGGAGGAAGAGAACGTAGAGTAAGCCTCTGCTTTCCTCCCTCATTCCTTACACTCCCCCTGATGGCATTGCTTACTTGTCTTCATCTTGCAGGGATGTGGAGACGCTGACCCGGAGGATAATTAAAGAGGGCCAGGATTTCGGCGAGTGGCCAGCCCCCAGCAGGCACCTCCAGTACACCACTGGTGGTGTCGAGCAGCCCGGACAGCAGCCCCCAGCCTAGCCCCCAGCGTCAGTCCACCATCCACCCTCGATCACTCTGCGTCGTGGGCAATGCTCAAGTGTTAACCGTGTCGTGGATGCAGGACAGGAGCAACACCAAAGGGAGCCACAGGGGGCTTCTTCGATCGTGCCACCTCTGTCAACTACACCACCGCAAAGGGCGTCCCCAACAAGGACACCAAGCACCGAGGCCGTGTGCATGGAGGAGGGGGAGGAGAACACAAGCGCTGATGGCTTTGCCTTGACGCCAGACCTTGGCGGAGAAGGGGCTTCCGCCTCTCGGCCCGGCATGGGTGAGCTACTCGCTTTCCTCTTCTGCTTGCATTCTTCTTTCCCCCTTTCCCTTATTGACTTTCGATCTCGGCTCCGCCCTGTCTCTTTCATGGCGCCCAGACCTCTCCTCAGAGGACGTCGACACCACCATCAAGGACGTTGCCGCGGATGCCGCGGTGGAGGCGGAGGAGATTGCTGCCGACGAGAGCGCCAGGGGTGCCGCCGAGGATGCCACCAAGGGCCCCGCCAAAGAGCCCGGTAAGGGGCCTGCCGAGGGAGCCGGCAAGGCCACTGCCGAGGAGGGGGAGTTTGACGACCTGTCCTCCTCCTCCGCTGCCTCTGGCTCTGGCAGGTACCTGAGGGTCAGCAACGACCTCTTCGTCCATCTCCTTGGCCCGTCGAGCACCAGGGCTCCCTTTGAGGGAGAGGTGTTCGACAAGGAGGCGCTCGCCACCACCGGGCTCGAGGTCGTTGATGAGCCGGGCATTGGTGGTGCCGGCTCCCAAGGGGAGCGGCTGCTCCAGGCCATGGGTGCCAACTTCCGGAAGCTTCAGGCCTCCATCGCGCCTGTCTGGACAAGGCCAAGTCTAGGACGGCGATGGTGGAGAAGGCGGAGGAGGACTTTGGGGAGCGCGTCGCCGAGGCGCAGGACTGGTTCCGCTAGGCCAAGGATGAGCGGAAGGCCGCCCAGGGTGAGCTGGCCAACTGTGAGGTGGAGCTCTCCCTGAAGCTGGCCGACGTCGAGAAGGCCCAGGAAACGGTGAAGAGGTTGGCCAACGAAGCCGAAGCCGCTCGGACCGAGCACGAGGCCGCACTGAAGACCCAGGAAGAGGACCTTGCCAAGCGCGAGGATAAGCTTGCCGCCACGCTCCGCGGCAAGGACGAAGAGGTGGACAACCTCGTCCTATAGCGGACCCAAGAGCTGGAGCGGGGGCATCAGGAGGCACTCAACTCCCAGGCTCAGGCCCATGCTGGCAGGGTGAAGGAGCTGGAGGAGCAAGCTCTGAAGCTGGCCCAGGAGAAGCATACGCTCAATGGTGCTCTGACGGTGGCGCACGGCGAGGTCATCAGCAAGTCTGGAGAGCTCTCCGAAGCCAACATCTCCATCAAAGACCTCAAGCTGAAGCTGGGAGAGCTCGAGGAGACGCTGTCGGAGGCCAGAACCCGGGAGGGGATCCTGACCAAGGAGCTGGAGACGGAGAAGCAGCTGCTGATGAACGAGACCGCCAACCTCAAGGACCACAAGGCGGGCGAGAAGCACTGGCTCGAGCGCCTTGCCGTTGTTGCAAACTCGGCCATCGATCAGCTGGCCATTATGGCGATGCCGGAGATGGGGTATGCCCCAGAAGCGAGCCTGAGCCCCAACGCCATCCTGGCCATATACTTTGAAAAGGTCGTCGGCGCCCTGGGGCGGCTTCACTCCAACCGGGCGGCCTCCCTGGCCGAGGAATCCCGGGTACTCTGCCGGGGGTCCATGACCAGGGTGCTCACCAAGATTGCGCACTGGCACCCAGAGCTCGACTTCGAAACTGTGCTGAAGAGCTTGACGGAGGATTCTGACTTCGCGACGCTCAACGAGCGTATCCAACCCATCCTCAGCCGCATCGACAAAGTCAAGAGGGTGGAGGGCCAGCGCCGGGACTAAGCACCTCGTTCTCCGTCGCCGCTGCAGGTTCATGACCAAGACAATGCTATCTTTAGTTAGAACTGTGACGGCAATTTGTGTAATATAACTCTGCAGTGCTCCTAAAACTATGATGTTATTCTCCTATTTGATTTTTCTTTGTATGTCCACCCTACGTCAACTGGGTAAGCTTGCCGGCACGTAAACCCAGGGCGGCACTTTGAGGACAGATCCTCATTAGCCTGCCGAGTGTGCTTGTTGCCGGGCAAAGCACCTTGCCGCCCTTGGCGCGGACGCTCGATCTGTCGAGCTTAACTCGAGTCAGAACTGAGGGCGGTGCCGATGGCGAAAGGCTACCCTGCCGCTCTCGACGCGGCCGCTTGAACTGTTGAGCAGACTCGAAATAGAACAAAGGGCGTTGCCGATCGCATGAATACCCCTCTACGTACAGGCTCTCCATACATGGGCCGAACCGTCGAGGATAATAACCTTATATTTAAGGAGAAGAACTTAAAATTCAGCATGACTTAGCTCTCTCGTCGCCGCCTCGACGCCCTTCGCGCCACGGGCAGCGCCGCCTTCTTGGCTGCCTTCTCCGCAGGAGCCGTGGCGATGAGGAACAGCTAGGTCGACTGCTAGGCCAGATTCTCACAATTGCGCCCCCTACCTGGCGCGCCAAAGATATCGGTGGGAAACGACACCTATGGGATCATTGGAATCCCTTCTCAGTTGCGTGGCGCGGGGATCGTGAGAAGATCGGGACTAGTAGACAACACAAGGGGGATTTACCCAGGTTCGGGCCGCAAAGATGCGTAAAACCCTACGATCTTGCTTTGGTGGGTGTATTTAGTGTTCTTGAGCTCTCGAACTAGCTCTAGGTGCTGTGAGGTTCGAAAGAGCCGAATCCTTCTCCCATGCGCCATGGGCCTCCTTTTATAGGCGAAAGGGGTTGCCACAGTGGCACACAGGAGGTGGAAAGTGCTACAACGTTGCGAGCTTATCGCTGGTATTAGAGGACAAAGCGCATTTAATGCGAGGCTTAGGTGTCCCTTTGCTTTATGGGGGACGGGGGCGAGGCCCATCCCGTCCGTCGCCACTCCTCCTTGCTTTGACACGCGCCCTAGCCAGCGATGCATGCGGTGCCATGTAGGCAGGTAGGCAGCTGAGGTGGCGCGGTGGTGGAGCCTCCATGAAGGGCTGCATGTTGCCACGCAGGTGCCTACCCAGCTGGTTGGGTCGGCAGCTGCATGCGAACGACGGCGAAGACTTGGCTGGCGTGGGCCTGGCAGTGGCCCTGCCGGTGTGTTTGGCGAGGGTCTTGCCGGGTGGCCCAGCAAGGGTCTTGCCGGGTGGCCCAGCAAGGGTCTTGCCATGGCGCGCTGGCTTCCCCGGCAAGGATCTTGCTGGGGGTCTTGTGGGTTCCTTCGGCGAGGATAGTTGCCTTCCTATCCTCATTTGATCTTGTTCTTCTTATGTCTTCACAAAGATCTGCATGCCACCACGGAGGTGCCTCTCGAGCCCTGCCTCAATGCGTTTGTCTGGCGTTTGGTGGGCTCAAGGGTGGCTCACTTAGCTGGTGTGGGCGAGCTTCCCCGGCAAGGATCTTGCCGGGGCTGCTGAGGCTGTCCCCGGGAAGGGTCCTTGCCGGGGAAACCTGCTTCACCCATTCGATCTTTGTGGCCTTGGACCTTGTTGTTGCTTTGTTTGTCTTGTGCCTTCGGCTTCTCTCTGGCTTCCCTTTCCTGCCCTGTTATGTGTGGCCGTGGCGGGAGGCTTTGACTGCCCGTGCACAACTAAAGGGGTCAAAAGGAGAGCCCCTACTTTTGTACACTGACAGCTATGGCCTGCCGAAGCGATTCCCAACAGTTACTTCGGACTCGTGAAGCGGCTGGTTAGTGCCTGCCCTCGGCTTGACGCCATCAAGCAGTCGGTCTACATCGAAGGTTCGCGAATGGCCTTTGCCCATGTCAAGGTGCATTGGGTGAAGATGGATGTCGTGAAGCTGATGACCGAAGGACCGCCCGAAGGGAAAGAGCACGGCAAGCCCGAGCTGTATTATGACAGTGTCCTTGAGGGATCCCACCTTGTGGCGGAGCAATGTGCCAAGGATATTATATTCCCATGAATATATGCATGTTATCCTGTGTCCTGTAATATGAAACAAGGTTGTTATGTAAAATAATGCTTGTTATTTGAATTTTTACCTCCTGTGCGACCGTTTTTAAATTAATTCTGAGAGTTGGCCAGTCGTCGGCTTCTGCCCCCACGTAGGAAGTACAGGGGTGTTCGGGATAAATCTAAACACTCTTTACTCCAGATTTTTGGTCCTTAAAGGAGGTGTTTAGTGTGACAAACCAGGCAATCAGACTATAAGGCTTTATCACCCTCACTTAGCCATAGGAGTTTGACAAAAGAAAGTTAGGCACAGCCCCTAGTGTTTGGAAGATTGAACTTGGGGTATTGTAAAACATCTCATCGGATAAAAACCGATCCGTCGCACGATGCATTAGCTATCACATAATGCGGAAGAAATCGCTAAAGATTTTGTGACCTCTCGAATAGCTGACCAGCTCTCGTCGCATCATGACAGTCAGTTTTCGGCTTTCTCTACTAAGGTGCTCGTCCAGAAGAACCGGGATACAATCGCAGTAGTTCTTCCTTTACTACCCTAGCCGATATAGCAGAACGTAAGGTAGCAAGCACAGGAACCGGGCAACCCAACTGTTGACCAAAGACATAATTCGGAGCCAATGCATATAATGCTATAAGTTCGGGGTGCTGAACTATACTGTAAAAGTGTTCGGACTTTCTTGCCGTGTTATGGGGTACAATGAAGCCCCTGGCGAATTAAGGCGTACCAGAATGTATGGGTGCAATAGATAATAAATAAATAGACAAGAAAAAAATTAAGTAATAAGCTGATGCTACAAATTATTTTTCATTGTAATTTGATTAATACGTCAAGGCGTATGTGTAAAAGTAGTGAATAAGCAAATAAGGCTATTTAACATGCCATGACCAAGAGCAAGCTGCGTGCGGGTATTTAAAACAGGTAAGACGATCATTAGCAGAGACCACCTGCGTATTCCTTTGTACGTCCAAGCCCCTAGCTTTCTTGGTGTATCCGTCCCACGATGGGTCTGGTGATTAGGTTTCTCAGAAAAAGCCTCGAGAGGAGAAAAAACCTGAAAGAAAAGAGAAAAAGTGAAGGTATGCGGATCCGGGAGCAGTTGAGCCGCATTGTGGACCGTGGTGTAGCCGTGCCTCCGCCCGTGCCCATGGTATTTTAAGTGTGTAGTTGTGTACGCGCGGCACGAATTTCACTGCTTGATTGGGGCTGGGACGAAGGCCGGGTTGCTAACTGAGCTCTGGACGAGCCGGACGGTCCTGTTGCAGAGTAGCTCAGACCCGCTTGCCGGTGTTAGGGGGCTTTATTGCCGAATTAAGGTTTTGCCTAAGAAGGCTACTCTATACTTCTGCTGCAAGGGCCGCGGTGTGCTCCTCTGTACGGAGGAAGCACTACGTATTTCCGTTGACTGCTATAACACCGCGAGGTCCGGGCATCTTGAGCTTAAGGTAGGCATAGTGCGCACCGCATTAAAACGAGCAAATGCAGTTCGTCTAAGCAGTGCGTGATAACCACTGCGGAAGGGGATGATGTCGAAGATTAATTCTTCACTTCAGAAATTATCCGGGGATCCAAAGACCACTTCCAGTGTGATTGAGCCCGTACAACGGGCCTCTACACCTGGTATGTCACCTTTAAAGGTGGTTTTGGTGGGCTTGATCCTTGAGGAATCAATACCCATTTTGTGCATTGTATCCTGATAGAGCAGGTTCAGACTGCTACCACCATCCATGAGGACGGTGTGAGGTGGAATCCGTCAATGATAGGGTCGAGCACCAGTGCGGCTGAACTGCTGTGACGGATACTGGTCAGATGGTCCCTTCGATCGAAAGTGATCGGACAGGAGGACCACGGGTTGTATTTTGGGGCGACTGGCTCCATCGCGTAGACGTCCCTCAGTGCGCGCTCCCGCTCCCTTGTGGGGATGTGGGTAGCATATATCATATTCACTGTTTTAACTTGGGGATGAAACTTCTTCTGTCCCCCTGTGTTTGGTGGCCGGGGCTCCTCGTCGTCATCGCTTTGCGATCCCTTTTCCTTGTTTTCGGTGTTTAACTTGCCGACCTGTTTAAAGACCCAACATTCTCTATTGGTATGATTGGCTGGTTTATCATGGGTGCCGTGGATTTAACATGGACGATCGAGTATGCGGTCCAGACTGGACGGGCCCGGATTGTTTCTATTAAATGCCTTTTTCCGCTGACCGGACTTGGAGCCATTGAATCCGGCATTGATGGCCATGTCTTCAGAGTTATCGCCAGTATTTTGACGCTTGTGTCTACTTCGCCGGGGCTTGCCATTACTGTCTCTGGCTTCAGTAGTGCCAGGTTTACTTGAGGTGCTGTTGCTACGAGCTAGCCAGCTATCCTCGCCCGCACAAAAGCGGGTCATGAGCGTCGTAAGGGCTGCCATGGAGTTCGGCTTCTCTTGGCCGAGGTGTCGGGCGAGCCACTCGTCATGGATGTTATGCTTAAAGGCCGCTAGGGCTTCGGCATTCGGACAATCGACGATTTGCTTCTTTTTAGTTAAGAACCAAGTCCGGAATTTCCTAGCTAACTCTCTGGGCTGTTGGATTATATGACTTAAGTCATCAGCATCCGGAGGTCGGACATAAGTGCCTTGGAAGTTGTCAAGGAATGCATCTTCCAGGTTCTCTCAACTGCCAATGGAGTTTTCGGGCAGACTGTTCAACTAGTGCCGAGCTGGTCCCTTGAGTTTTAGCGGGAGATACTTGATGGCATGGAGATCATCACCACGGGACATATGTATATGGAGAAGGAAGTCCTTGATCCATACCGTGGGATCTGTTGTTCCATCATATGATTCAATGTTTACGGGTTTAAACCCTTCTGGGAATTCATGCTCCATTACTTCATCAATGGAGCATAGGGGGTGTGCGGTGCCTCTGTGTCGGGCTACGTTGGGACGCAGCTCGGATGGAGCCGGTCTGCGGTATTCGGCCTGGACAGGTTTGTATTTGTTATATCAGGCTTGGTGGCCGTTGTTGCACATTGGGGCGCACCCCCGCGATCCATAGATCGATCTGGTTCATCCTACTCTATTTTCCAAGTCATACTGCAGGTCATGTGTGTATCCCCGAGCTATTGTGTTTCTATTTGTTCGGCGAGGCAGTGCCGACTGGTGTTCAGGCTGAATTGTCGTTTTATCTCGGCCACGCGGTGGTCGATCAGCCGCATTATGCGCTGGTAGTGTTGGCTCCAGCGCCTCGTCATCGAATTGAGGTTGCAATTTGCGCTTCGGGTAACTTTTGGTTGGGCGTTCGAGTCCGTACTCCTCGGCTTCCAGGACCTCAGTCCATATATCAGTGAGCAAATCTTGATCAGCTTGAAGCTGCTACTGCTTCTTCTTCAGGCTCTTTGCCATGGCTATAAGCCGGCGCTTAAAACGCTCCTGCTCAACGGGATCCTCTGGCATGATAAATTATTTGTCGCAGAGGCTCATCTCATCCTCGGAGAGAGGTATGTAATTGTTGTCCTCCGAGTCATCATTCACGGCCTGTTCATCAGGGCTGGCTCGCCCGTGATGTCTACTACACAACCTTCTTCTTGTAGACGTTGTTGGGCCTGCAAGTGCACATGTTTGTAGGACAGTAGCAAATTTCCTTCAAGTGCATGACCTAAGGTTTATCAATCCGTGGGAGGCGTAGGATGAAGATGGTCTCTCTCAAGCAACCCTGCAACCAAATAACAAAGAGTCTCTTGTGTCCCCAACACACCCAATACAATGGTAAATTATATAGGTGCACTAGTTCGGTGAAGAGATGGTGATACAAGTGCAATATGGATGGTAGATATAGGTTTTTGTAATCTGAAAATATAAAAACAGCAAGGTAACCAATGATAAAAGTGAGCGTAAACGGTATTGTAATGCTAGGAAACAAGGCATAGGGTTCATACTTTCACTAGTGCAAGTTCTCTCAACAATAATAACTTAGATAGATCATATAACAATCCATCAACATGCGACAAAGAGTCACTCCAAATCCACTAATAGCGGAGAACAAACGAAGAGATTATGGTAGGGTACCAAACCACCTCAAAGTTATTCTTTCGGATCAATCTATTCAAGAGTTCGTACTATAATAACACCTTAAGACACAAATCAACCAAAACCCTAATATCACCTAGATATTTCATTGTCACCTCAAGTATATGTGGGCATGATTATACGATATGCATCACACAATCTTAGATTCATCTATTCAACCTACACAAAGTACTTCAAAGAGTGCCCCAAAGTTTCTACCGGAGAGTCAAGACAAAAACGTGTGCCAACCCCTATGCATAGGTTCATGGGCGGAACCCGCAAGTTGATCACCAAAACATACATCAAGTGGCACGTGATATCCCATTGTCACCACAGATAAACACGACAAGACATACATCAACTGTTCTCAAATCCTTAAAGACTCAATCCGATAAGATAACTTCAAGAGGAAAACTCATTCATCACAAGAGAGTAGAGGGGGAGAAACATCATAAGATCCAACTATAATAGCAAAGCTCGCGATACATCAAGATCGTGCCATAGAGAGAACACGAAAGAGAGAGATCAAACACATAGCTACTGGTACATACCCTCAGCCCCGAGGGTGAACTACTCCCTCCTTGTCATGGAGAGCGCCGGGATGATGAAGATAGCCACTGGTGAGGGATTCCCCCTCTGACAGGGTGCCGGAACGGGCTTCCGAGAGGTTTTTGGTGGCTACAGAGGCTTGCGGCAGCGGAACTCCCGATCTATCTTCTGTTTTGGAGGTTTTAGGGTATGTGGACTTATATAGGCGAAAGAAATCGGTCGGGGGAGCCTCGAGGGCCCCATGAGAGTGGAGGGCGCGCCCAGGGGAGTGTGCGCGCCCCCTATCTTGTGGCTTCCTTGATGCTTCCCCGGCTTGCACTCCAAGTTTCCTGGGGCACGTTCGTTCCAAAAATCACGCTGTCAAAGGTTTCATTCCGTTTGGACTCCGTTTGATATTCCTTTTCTTCGAAATACTGAAACAGGCAATAAAACAACAATATGGGCCGGGCCTCCTATTAATAGGTTAGTCCCAAAAGTAATATAAAAGTGTATAATAAAGCCCGTAATCATTCAAAACAGATAATAAAATAGCATGAATGCTTCATAAATTAGAGATACGTTGGAGACGTATCAACATCCCCAAGCTTAATTCCTACTCGTCCTCGAGTAGGTAAATGATAAAAGAAAGAATTTATGAAGTGTGAATGCTAGAAGGTGCACAAGTTTGATCAATGATAATTTCAATCACCTTTTCTAGCATGATTATATGTCATAATAGTAGTTCATCTCATAAAACTTCTCACGAACAAGTAACAAGCAATTCACATGTTGAAAGCATAGACCATAGACTAGCAAACTTCATTCTTAGTCATCAAACAATTATAATTCATCTTATTTTCAGGAAGGGTCTATGTCAGAGCTTTAATTTAGAAAACTCGACATACTCAACTATCATATAGTCTTCTACAATTGCTAACACTCACGCAATACTAATGGTTATGGAGTTTTAATCGGACACTAAGAAAGATAGGGGCTTATAGTGTTGCCTCCCAACGTATTCACCTTTGGGTGATGTCAACAATAATAGTTCATGCTAACTTACATCCAATTGGATATATATATATATATATCAGGATCTTTCCAACACGAGGTTCTTGCCAAAGGATAAAATGAAAAAGGGAAAGGTGAAGATCACCTTGACTCTTGCGTAAAAGTAAAAGATAGGCCCTTCGCAGAGGAAGCAGGGATTTGCAGAGGTGCCAGCTCAATTTTGAAATAGAGATAAATAATTTTGAGAGGTATGATCTCATTGTCAACATAACAACCAAGAGTTCCCAATATCTTCATACTACATACATTATAGGCGGTTCCCAAACAGAATGGTAAAAGTTTTTACTCCCCCTCCACCAACAATCATCAATCCATGGCTTGCCCAAAACAACGGGTGCCTCCAACTAACATCAAACCTGGGGGAGTTTTGTTTGCAATTATTTTTGATTTGATTTTGATCTTTTGATCATGGGACTGGGCATCCCGGTTACCAGCCATTTTTCTCGTGCATAACATGGAAGATACTGACATCCCCTAGTCGCTACATGAGCGATTCGGGCATACAAAATAGATTATTATTTGAAGGTTTAGAGTTTGGAACATGCAAATTTACTTGGAACGGCAGGTAAATACCGCATATAGGTAGGTATGGTGGACACTCATGGCAAAAACTGGGTTAAGGATATTTGGAAGCACAAGTAGTATCTCTACTCGGTGCAAGGAATTTGGCTAGCATGAGGGGGAAAGGCAAGCTCAACATGTTTGAATGATCCATGACAATATACTTTAACTGAGATGTGAGAAAACATAACCCATCATGTTGTCTTCCTTGTCCAACATCAACTCTTTAGCATGTCATACTTAATGAGTGCTCACAATTAAAAAAGATGTCTAGGATAGTATATTTAGCTGTGTAATCTCTCTGCCTTCAATATTCTTTCATGAATTGTTCAAATGACCAATACAATGCTTGCTAACCTTCAATAAATTTACAACCTCTACTTCTTAGATGTGAAGTCATTACTTCCCATGGGATAAGCAAATGAAACATATGTAATTTCAGATTTATGACAATCAACTCATTCAACCATTTACTCATAGGATATAAGTGAAGCACACGAGTAAACGACAAACTACTCCAACAAGATATAAGTGAAGATCAATGAGCAGCTAAATTATGTAACTATGTGAAGACTCTCTCTCATTAAAGAATTTAAGATCTTGGTATTGTATTCAAACAGCAAGCAAAACAAAACAAAATAACATTGCAAGGATAGCACAACTCATGTGAAGAAGCAAATACTTAGGCTCAACTGATACTAACCGATAATTGTTGAAGAAGAAAGGTGGGATGCCTACCGGGGCATCCCCAAGCTTAGATGCTTGAGACTTCTAATATTATCTTGGGGTGCCTTGGGCATCCCCAAGCTTGAGCTTTTGTGTCTCCTTAATTCCTCTTATACCATGGTTTCTCTTTTTTATCAAAAGCTTCATCCACACCAAACTCAAAAAGGACTCATGAGATAGGTTAGTATAAACCAATGCAAAACTTTATCATTTTCTACTATAACAAATCAATAAAAATATTATTCAACATTGAATACTAAATTCCTCTGCATATTTAATACTCCTATCCTCAAATAGAATCATTAAACAAGCAAACATATGCACACAATGCAAACATAACAGCAATCTGCCAAAACAGTACAGTATGTAAAGAATGCAAGAGTATCAATACTTCCTTAACTCCAAAAACTATGAGAAAAATACTACTCTTTAGAAGATTTATCAGAGCTCAATATGCAAAAGGTTTCAACATTATATCATTCTCTGACTTTTCTAGGGAATTTTTGCAACAGCGGTAAACTTTCTGTTTTCAAACAGCAACATGTAAACTAGCAAAATAAGCATGGTAAAGGCTATCCTTGACATTCTTATTGAAAATATAGATGCAAAACATTATTTTAAATAACAGCAAGCAAATAATAACAGAAGAAATGACGCTCCACGCAAAACACATATCATGTGGTGAATAAAAATATAGCTCCAAGTAAAGTTACCAATGAACGAAGACGAAACAGGGGATGCCTTCCGGGGCATCCCCAAGCTTAGACTCTTGGTTGTCCTTGGATATTACCTTGGGGTGCCTTGTGCATCCCCAAGCTTAGGCTCTTGCCACTCCTTATTCCATAGTCCATCGAATCTTTACCCAAAACTTGAAAACTTCACAACACAAAACTCAACAGAAAACTCGTAAACTCCGTTAGTATAAGAAAATAAAACCACCACTTAGGTACTATAATGAACTCATTCTAAATTCATATTGGTGTAATATCTACTGTACTCCAACTTATCTATGGTTCATACCCTCCGATACTACTCATAGATTCATCAAAATAAGCAAACAACACATAGAAAACAGAATCTGTCAAAAACAGAACAGTCTGTAGTAATCTGTATCAAACATATACGTCTGGAACTCCAAAAATTCTACAAAATTAGGAAGTCCTAATAAATTTGTGTATCAATCCATAGTAAAAAGAATCAGATCAGAATCACGTTTCTAAGAATTAAAAAAAAACTAATTTACGGGGTGAAAAAGTTTCTGATTTTCAGCAGGATCAACACAACTATCACCAAAAGCTAGCATAATGTTCTTACTTGGCACTTTATTGAAACAAAAGCTATAAAACATGATTACTATAGTAGCATAATCATGTGTACACACAAAAACAGTAAGGAAAAATATTGGGTTGTCTTCCAACAAGCTCTTTTCTTTAACGCCTTTCTAGCTAGGCATGATGATGGCAATGATGCTCACATAAAAGATAAGAATTGAAACATAACGGGAGCATCATGAAGCATATGACTAGCACATTTAAGTGTAACCCACTTCCTATGCATAGTGATTTTGTGAGAAAACAACTTATGGGAACAATAATCAACAAGCATAGGAAGGTAACACAAGTATAACATCAAGATTTTAAGCACATAGAGAGGAAACTTGATATTATTGCAATTCCTACAAGCATATGTTCCTACCTCATAATAATTTTCAGTAGCATCATGAATGAATCCAACAATATAACCATCACCTAAAGCATTCTTTTCATGATCTACTAGCATAGAAAATTTACTACTCTCCACATAAGCAAATTTCTTCTCATGAATTGTAGTGGGAGCAAACTCAACAAAATAATTATCATGTGAGGCATAATCCAATTGAAAACTAAAATCATGATGACAAGTTTCATGGTTATCATTATTCTTAATAGCATACAAATCATCATAATAATCATCATAGATAGCAACTTTCTTCTCATAATCAATTGGAACCTCTTCCGAAATAGTGGAATCATCACTCAATAAAGTTGACACTCTTCCAAATCCACTTTCATGTTCATCACAATAAGATTCAACATCCTCCAAAATAGTGGGATCACTACTTCCTAAAGTTGACACTCTTCCAAACCCACTTTCATCAATATAATCATCATAAATAGGGGGCATGCTTTCATCATAATAAATTTGCTCATCAAAACTTGGGGGACAAAAAATATCATCTTCATCAAACATAGCTTCCCAAGCTTGTGGCTTTGCATATCATTAGCATCATGGATTTTCAAGGAATTCATACTAACAACAATGAAATCATGCTCATCATTCAAAGGTGTAATACCAAACATTTTATAGACTTCTTCTTCTTCTAGCACTTGAGCACAATTTTCCTTTTCATCATACTCACGAAAGATATTAAAAAGATGAAGCGTATGAGACAAACTCAATTCCTTTTTTTGTAGTTCTCTAAACTAGTGATAAAACAAGAAACAAAAAGATTGGATTGCAAGATCTAAAGATATACCTTCAAGCACTCACCTCCCTGGCAACGGCGCCAGAAAAGAGCTTGATGTCTACTACACAACCTTCTTCTTGTAGACGTTGTTGGGCCTGCAAGTGCACAGGTTTGTACGACAGTAGAAAATTTCCCTCAAGTGGATGACCTAAGGTTTATCAATCCGTGGGAGGCATAGGATGAAGATGGTCTCTCTCAAGCAACCCTACAACCAAATAAGAAAGAGTCTCTTGTGTCCCCAACACACCCAATACAATGGTAAATTGTATAGGTGCACTAATTCGGCGAAGAGATGGTGATACAAGTGCAATATGGATGGTAGATATAGGTTTTTCTAATCTGAAAATATAAAAACAGCAAGGTAACCAATGATAAAAGTGAGCGTAAACGGTATTGCAATGCTAGGAAACAAGGCATAGGGTTCATACTTTCACTAGTGCAAGTTCTCTCAACAATAATAACATAGATAGATCATATAACAATCCCTCAACATGCGACAAAGAGTCACTCCAAAGCCACTAATAGCAGAGAACAAACGAAGAGATTATGGTAGGGTACGAAACCACCTCAAAGTTATTCTTTCGGATCAATCTATTCAAGAGTTCGTACTAGAATAACACCTTAAGACACAAATCAACCAAAACCCTAATGTCACCTAGATACTCCATTGTCACCTCAAGTATATGTGGGCATGATTATACGATATGCATCACACAATCTCAGATTCATCTATTCAATTTCAACCAACACAAAGTACTTCAAAGAGTGCCCCAAAGTTTCTACCGAAGAGTCAAGACGAAAACATGTGCCAACCCCTATGCATAGGTTCATGTGCGAAACCCGCAAGTTGATCACCAAAACATACATCAAGTGGCACGTGATATCCCATTGTCACCACAGATAAACACGGCAAGACATACATCAAGTGTTCTCAAATCCTTAAAGACTCAATCCGATAAGATAACTTCAAGAGGAAAACTCAATTCATCACAAGAGAGTAGAGGGGGAGAAACATCATAAGATCCAACTATAATAGCAAAGCTCGCGATATATCAAGATCGTGCCATAGAGAGAACACGAGAGAGAGAGAGAGATCAAACACATAGCTACTGGTACATACCCTCAGCCCCGAGGGTTAACTACTCCCTCCTCATCATGGAGAGCGCCTGGATGATGAAGATGGCCACCGGTAAGGGATTCCCCCTCCGGCAGGGTGCCGGAACGGGCTCCCAAGAGGTTTTTGGTGGCTACAGAGGCTTGCGGTGGCGGAACTCCCGATCTATTTTATGTTTTGGAGGTTTTAGGGTATGTGGACTTATATAGGCGAAAGAAGTCGGTCGGGGGAGCCTCGACGGGCCCATGAGAGTGGAGGGCGCGCCCAGGGGGGTTGGCGTGCCCCCTATCTCGTGGCTTCCTTGATGCTTCCCCGGCTTGCACTCCAAGTTTCCTGGGTCACGTTCATTCCAAAAATCACGCTGCCGAAGGTTTCATTCCGTTTGGACTCCGTTTGATATTCCTTTTCTTCGAAATACTGAAACAGGCAATAAAACAGCAATATGGGCTGGGCCTCCGGTTAATAGGTTAGTCCCAAAAGTAATATAAAAGTGTATAATAAAGCCCATAATCATTCAAAACAAATAAGAAAATAGCATGAATGCTTCATAAATTATAGATACGTTGGAGACGTATCAACCCGTCGTCCCGTTCAGCCTGTTCGAAACTTGGCTTGGCGGGGTCTTTGTTGTCTTCGGCATCGTCCGGAGTGCTATTTTCTCCTTTACCGGTATCGCTATTTTTACCATGGCGTGATTTAGAGCAGCGCCGCTGACATCGGTGCTTTGGCTGCTTCTCAGGAAGTTTATCCTCAACTGGATCCTTTTTGTCATCGCCATTGTCTTCTTTGGGTGTATCCACCATGTATATGTCGTATGAAGAGGCGGTGGTTCCTGTTCTTCTCCGGCATCGTCATCCATACCGTCGATGTCTTCGGAGCCGAAATCAAGCATGTCGGTCAAATTGTGGACAATGGCTATCAAGTGGTTGGTCGGTGGGTAATGAAGTTCCTCGTCGTCCGCTTCCCACTCAAGCCGGACATAGTTCGGCCAAGAATCTCTTGACAAGGAGAGAGACTTTAATGAGTTTAACACATTGCCTAGGCGTGAGTGTTGGAAGATGTCCACGGAGGTGAACTCTAAGATCGGCGCCCGGTCAGATTCGATGGGTGCGGATACACACGGTTCAGATCCTATGGCCAGAGACGAGTCCGAGGTTCCGATGACACATGCCTCGTTGGAGGTCAGATCTGTGTTCGTCTCTAGCGCCGCTGAGTTTGCGGCCTCCGTGGTGAGGTTGAGCTTCCCGTCCTTGGATGGCGTGCTCTGCTCTGGATCAAGGGCCAGAGCGATTACAGGCGCTATCTCCTGCACATAGTCTGGTGACAGATTTGGGTCATATTTATCATGGCGGCAGGGCGCAACTGTCATGGGCTCGAATCCATCAAAGATCAAGTCTCCACGGATGTCGGCGATGTAGTTCAAGCTTCCAAACCTGACCTGATGGCCAGGGGCGTAGACGTCGATCTGCTCCAGATGGCCAAGCGAGTTGGCCCGCAGTGCGAAGCGCCCGAATACGAAAATCTGTCCGAGGAGAAGAACTTCACCCTAGACTGCGTTCTTGTAGTTGATTGAAGGAGCCAACAAGCCTTACGGTGACGACATAGTGGAACTCTCAATGAAAGCACCAATGTCGGTGTCAAAACCGGCGGATCTCGGGTAGGGGGCCCTGAACTGTGGGTCTAAGGCTAATGGTAACAGGAGGCGGGGGACACAATGTTTACCTAGGTTCGGGCCCTCTCGATGGAGGTAATAGCCTACTTCCTGCTTGATTGATCTTGATGATATGAGTATTACAAGAGTTGATCTACCACGAGATCGTAGAGGCTAAACCCGAGAAGCTAGCCTATGATTATGATTGTTCTCCCCCTACAGACAAAACCCTCTGGTTTATATAGACATCGGAGGGGGCTAGGGTTACACAGAGTCGGTTACATAGAAAGGAGTTGTAACGCCCCGAATCCGATGCGCCAGGTGTCTTCCAGTTATTCGCCGTCTTTGCCATGGCATTTGCTTGCGTGTTGCATTTTGCCATGTCATCATCTGCATTTCATATGCATGTTTTTCAAAACTTGCATCCATCCGGGTCCTCCCAGTTCTCTCTGTTGTCTGTTCTGAGCCCAACCACACTCGCACGCGCCCGAGGCACCTCCGAAATATTATTTTATAAGTGGCGTAAAAATGTTCTCGGAATGGGGTGAAATTTGGCGTGCGATCTTATTATAGTGTAGGTAGACCGCTTGTCAAAGTTCGTCGCATTCGGAGTATGTTTGATAGCCCAACTGTTATTCATACAACCGCAATATAGCCGGTGTATTCGTCGAGTGTTTTCGGTCTCCGAAAAGCCATGCCGGGCTGCTATCTCTTCTCTCCTTAAAGCCTAGCCCATCTACACAGCCCACTAGCCACTCACCTAGTCCCTCTCCGCTCCGGAGCCATTCGATGGCGATTGAACGGTCCGAAAATGGAGCAAAACCCCCAACCCTAGCCCCCTTTTGCTATATATAGACCCCTCCTTCCAAATTTGGGCTAATCTAGCCCTCCACCACCCCCCTCGAATTCTGCGCCTCCAACCGCCGCCTCCATCGTTTTCCGCGCCGGTCCTCCCCTTCGCCGCCACTTGTCACTGCCCCACTTGCCAACGTCGCCGCCAGCCGCCGCCTCCACCCACTCCTATGCTGCCACGCGTCCCAGCCAGCCCCTCCGCCGCCAGCCGCCGCCTCCACCCACTCCTATGCTGCCACGCGTCCCAGCCAGCCCCTCCGCCGCCGCAGCCCGCGAAGCCCACGGGAGGCCCGCCCCGGGCCGCCCCGGGCCCGAGCGCCCCCGTGCCTCACGCTCCCTCGCTCCCGATCTGGATTGAGAGGAGGAGCCTGAGCTCCCGACCTCCCCGTCTCCTCCTCGCCGCCATCCTCTGGTGACCGGAGCGTCTCGCCGCCGCCTCAGCAAGCCGGACCCCTCGCGCCTTGCTCCTCCCTCTTCCTTCTCCCCTTCTCCTTCCTCTCTCTCATGCCTCATCTCTCTCTGTCTGTGGACAGGAGCTTCTCCCGTTGGCCATGGAGCCCGCAACCCCAAGCTCGTCGTTCGTCGCCGTCCGCCGTCGGATCCTCGACCCCGACTGTCAGATCCGGTTGACTCGCGCCCGATCTACCCATTACCGGCCTTCTCGAGTCCTCCCGGAGTCCCGGCTCACCGCCGCAAGCCATGAAGCTTCATCAACCCACGTCCTGGAACTCCTTGTCCCGATTTTCGCTGGGTAAAAACAAAACCACCAAGTCCCTGTATTTTATCATTTTCATGCCTTTTACTTCATGTGTAACTTTCTGCCCGTAGCTCCGATTCATACATATGATATATATCAGTGTGTCCATTGTGAGATGCTCTTCATTTCATTCCATTATGGTATGCTTGTTTGAGTCCATCTTGATGCCCTAATCATCGTTGCAAGAGTGCTACATGATGTTTACTGCTGGAATCTGCTGATTGTTAACATCATTTGTGCATCTTGTGATTGCAACAACTTTGTCCCTGTTGATGCTATGATGATAATCTTGATATGCACATGTTCTGCTCTTCATGCTATACACGTTGGTGTGCTTTTCCTTCATGTTAGAGTGCATCTTGATATCGTAATTCATGTTGCAATAGTGCATGTTGCTGTTAACCACTGAAAACTGTTGTAACTTGCTGAATTGTCATTTTTGTTGCATTTTGTGTGTGCATCTTATGAGCATGATGTCTACATGTTTTAGGAGAGTTTTTATGCCATATTTACAGGGGTGCAATCCATGTATTTTTATATGCCCAATAGTGAGTGCATCAAGCTTGTGAAGTGGGCCACTTGCTGTTAACTTTCTGTCAATGCTGAAACTGCTACATCATGTTGCCATGTTTGCTTGATGCTACAAATTAATCCATGCATAGTCTAGAGATACTTAGTTGAGATGTTTTGTTGTATATGTTATTATGTATCATGCTATGCCTCTTGATGCCATATATATGTCATGTAGAATATGTTTTTGTTGCCATGAACATGCTTATATAATATTCCAGATTTCTGTTAACTTCATGATGCCTTATTGTGAGCTTGTTATTTAGTGATACATGCCTCTTATCACTAGTGCAGAACCGGGCAATAGCACCAGTTCGTAAGGCCCTTTAGTGCCGGTTCCATAACCGGCACTAAAGTGTGGGCACTAAAGCCCCCCCCCCTTTAGTATCGGTTCAGCACGAACCGGTGGTAAAGGGCAACCACGTGGCACAAGCCAGCTCCGGGGGGCTGGAGCCCTTTAGTACCGGTTGGTAATACCAACCGGTACTATAAGGTTTGGGTTTTTTTTAGTTTTATGATTTCTTTTTCATTTAATTTTGTGTTTCCATTTTAATTCTTTTTCGTTTGCTGGTATTTTACGATACTACACATTGTACACGTTATGCATATATATATATATATATATTATATATATATATATATATATATAGAATTTCTAGTAGAACCAATCATGCATATATATATCATCAATGTCTCACAAACCACCATATTAATTAATTCACACATACACAAATGTATAGCTATATACAATTTCTCCTACATATGCATGTTGCCTTCGGAGCCAGTGGCATTAGCCTATTGGTGCCTTCGGAGCATGATGGCAATTGGAAGTGGTTTGCATGGGGGCAGTAGCGGGTAATAGTATTCTCCCTTCGGATTTATGACCTGGTCGAGCAAAAATCCCGCTATTTCCTCTTGAAGTGCTTCTACGCGCTCCGTTTCTAGGAGCTTCTCCCGCACCTCTCTGAACTGTTAAGAAGGAGATCAATATGCATGTGTATTAGTTGTGTGACTAGATATCGATAATGGTGTAAAAATTGTGAATAGTGTTCTGACAAGCGTACCCATTCCTGTCTTTGAGATCTGCTCCTTTCGGACGCCATCATGCGAATGTTCTTGCAAACGCAGAATGCACACAGATCAGTCCCCTGCGCCTGCTTCAGGGCCTTTACGAGAATGGAATTTGATCAGATAATAATTAATCAAGCATGATAATTAAAGAGATGGCAGCTAGCTAGCTAGCTAGTACTACTTAATTACTTACCTTGGGTCGAAACCATTGAAGCTTTTTTTCCATTCGCCATCCGTGACGCTGATGAACCTTGCCCAAGCCCTGCCCGCCGACAAAGAAAATGAATAAAGGGGTTATTAAATAGTTCATATCATGAAATGACGAACTAAATAGGCCGAGATATATAGTTAATAATGATTGAAATTACCTGTTGACTATCCCAAACAAGATGTTATAGTCAGTTTTAACTTTGAGTAGTGAGTCCAGTATTTCAACTGTTCCGGCGTCAACTTTAATGATACACAAGACCCAGTGAAATCTGCATGCACACACGTTTGCATGTATCTTAATTAAGCGGGCATATGTAAGCAAAAACATGTAGCTAGCTAGTAGGCAAAAACAGAGAATTTGTAGTACAAGACAGTGTGACTCACTGGAAGTTGTAAGGAAGTAGTATATCTTCATTGTATTTGAGGCGCTTCAAGAACTCTAGCATGTTGTCCTCTACGTCCTTTTGATGATGTGGATTTATCCGCCATGTGTATTCATTAACGGTGTTTGGGTCAATGAACCCAATGCCATAGCGTCCACCTTTTCTCATTTCATACATCTTCATCCTGCATAATACCACAGAAAAGAATATAGTGAGGATAATTACAGGTAATGATTGATCAAAAGGATCACTACAGCTAGCTTGAGACTTAAATTACAGAAAGAAATCACTTACAAACAATAGCAACTGATGATAGATTTGTCGAGTGCGTCTTGATTGTATAACTGAAACAGTTCAGAATACTCAACGGACAGAGCTTTGTCATGGAAGTAATGCTCCTCCTTGACATTCACCATGAGGGACAATCGATCTGAAATCTTGGTAATGTTCATGTACCATTGATGCAATTCATACATTCTCGTTGGGAGGTTCTTGACCTTGTCTGGCCCCGGACATATTTCCATTTTATTTCATCCTCTCTAAGCACAGGCATGGGCTCGATCTCGAGGAGTTGTCCAACAGTGATGTTGAGAACTTCAGCCTGCATTATATGGTCCTTGGTTATTACCACATTGCCCACCTAGGGAACGTAAACTGTTTGCCCACAATAATATTGGGTGCGCGTACTGTCACGTGTTGTTGGCAAAACAAGCGAGGGGATTGATTGTGCCGCCTGTTCTCCCAGCTGGGGAATGGTTTTCCTGCATTTTTTGACAGCTGCTTGTTGTTTCTCGATCCCGAGCTCGCCTCCTTACGTAGACGTGCTCGATTTAACTTCCTGATGTGGCGCTCATAGTCTATGTCAACAGGCTTGGGAGCTGGTGGTTGAGCCATACGAATGAAGTGGTCAATCGTTTCCTCAGGCACTTTCTCCCTTGGCGGCGGTGGCGGTTTCGGTGCAAAATGGGCTTCCACCTTGGCCTTCGATATGGCTGCGTTTTCCTCCTCGGACTTGTCATAAGCCCTCTGCAGAAGAGGTGTGAGGCTTGGACCATATTTATATCGCTAGCCTCCGCCTGTACTTCCTGTACTACCTCGACTCGTACCGCTACGCACCATAGCTGCGGGGTGTCTCTTCTGCGATTGCTGAGGCGGCGGAGACGGCTGACGGGGCTGAGTTGGACGAGGAGGAGTGGCCTGAAGCTGTGCCGGACTTGGAGGAGTGGCCTGAGGTTGTGCCGGACTTGGAGGAGGAGTGGACGTCTGACGCTGTGGCGGACTTGGAGGAGGAGGAGTGGCCTGACACTTTGCCGGACTTGGAGGAGGAGTGGCCTGACACTTTGCCGGACTTGGTGGACTTGCAGGAGCGGGAGTCTGCTGACTCGGTGGCGGACTTCGATGAGGAGTCGGCTGACGCGGTGTCGGTGGCCTTCGAAAGATGATGCAATCCTTTTTCCATAGGATGATACGATGTTTGGCCTCTCCGAGAAAGCGCTCGTCGTCACCTCCAGGAATGTCAAGCTGTAGCTCCGAATATGGTGGGTCCACCACCTCATCAACCAAGACACGAGCATAGCCCGCTGGAATCGGGTTGCAATGGAAGGTTGCCTCGGGGGGATTTGTAAAAGCAACGGCGTCCGCCACCTTCATGGATATGTTCGTTATTTTGACATGTAGCTCGCATTTAGTGTTCTCCATGATGTCATCCACGGGGTATCTACCCAGCATTGCATCGTCCGGGGCGGAACCCACGCTGCTTCTCGGCATGGATGGGGCGGTGCTATCCAATGCTGGATCATCCGCTAGAAGCTGCAGCTGCTGAGACCCCCTTTGCTGGGTAAGTGAGTCGATCTGCTCCTGCTGCCGCTGGAATTTGACTGCCAATTCTGCTTGACTTGCTTCTAGGCCTTGAAGGCATTCATAGTCCCGCTTCCTCTGCTCCTCCTCCATCTTCCTCTTCTTCTCCTCTGCAATCTTCTTTCTCGCACGGGTTCTGTAGTCGGTGTTCCAGTCTGAAAACCCCTCATACCATGGAATAGAGCCCTTGCCTCGTGTTCTTCCCGGGTGTTCAGGATTTCCCAGGGCACGTGTAAGCTCGTCGTTCTCTCTGTTGGGCTGGAACACCCCCGATCGTGCCTCTTCTATTGCAACAAGTATCGCATCGTCGGCTCCCTTCAGACTTGCCTTCGTCGAAACATTGCCTGTCTTCGGGTCCAACTCCCCCCATGCGCATAGAACCAAGTCCTGCACCTGGGGGGCCAGCTCTTAGTAACCGGAGTGACACCTGCATCCTCCATCTCTTTCTCAGACTTATCCCACTTAGGCATTGCCACCGCATAGCCACCTGGCCCCAGCTTATGGAACTTATCCTTTTTTCGGCATTCTTCTTGTTTATTCTCGACCGTTCCTTAGCTAATTCCGAATCCTTGAATTTCACGAAATCGTCCCAATGAGCACGTTGGTTCCCTAGTGTTCCCTCGAATACTGGAGTCTTCCTTCCTCCCTTGACGTACTTGTCCCATTCACGATTCTTGTGGGTCTTGAATTCAACCGCCATCTTCCTAAGAGCAGCGTCCTTGACTTTCTGCACATCTGCTTTTGTGAAATGATCTGGTAGGGTGAAATGTTCCATGAGAGTATCCCAAAGCAGATCTTTTTGATTCTTGTCGACAAAAGTAACATCTGGACGTGGCTTTGCTGGCTCTCTCCATTCTTGAAGTTTGATCGGGAGTTGGTCCTTCACAAGAACTCCGCACTGACGAACGAACTTGTCCGCAATCTTCTTAGGCGCTAATGGTTCGCCATTAGGTCTGACTGCCTCGATATTGTACTTTACGCCCTCCTTCAACTTTTTGTTCGGGCCTCGTTTCGTCCTTTTGCCTGAAGATTTGCTCGATCCGGATGGCTGAAAGAACAAAGATCGATTCGTTAATATATCTTCAAGTCATTTAAAACATGTGATGATCACCAGATGCCTGCTTATATAAATATACCTCGCCGGTCTTTGTTGTTTCAGGATCAACATGTTCTTCGTCATCGTCATAATCGTAGTTCATGACTTCATCAATTCGGTCGTCGCGATCGAATATCATATCACCCTCTCCGGTGTTGTTTAGAAATTCGGAGCCGTCATAATCTTCTTCTTCATTCTGATCATCATCTGGCCCGCGTATCATATCGAACATGGTCTGTTCTCCCTCTCTGTCGGTATTGTCTGCCATAGCTTTTATTTAACTAATCCAAAAGAAATATAAAACAATTTAGTATTCAAATTACATCGTCTCGAATAATAGATATAATCTCGAATACATCGTCTAGAATAATAGATATAATCTCGAATACATCGTCTCGAATAATATATAATATTGAATAGTACATCACTGGCTAGGTAGCTAATTAAAGATCGAATACTACAGAAGAATCTAGGACACTCGCGGTTCCTGCGGCGCGGGCGGTGGACACCCAAAGAGAAGGAACCCTCACAAGATCATAGCTGAAGTGAGATCCCCGAAGAAACTGCCAGGTATTGGAGAACCCGCCGCCTTCTAACGCAACCATGTAGCGATGGACGTGCTCGTCCTCCTCCCTGACACAGCGACGTACCACCTCCGGCGGGGCCGGGTCCCTCCGCACCGAAACTGGCCCATGCGAACGCCACCAAACGAGATCAGGGTCGACGACGGGACCCGGGGCCGGGTTCCTCATCAAGCGGCGCGCCCCTCCAGGCAGCACCTCCCAGTGCCAGCCCGGCGGAGCCTAGTCCCGGACATGGGTCAGCAGGACGTCGTCGCGGAGGGGTCGACAGCGAGGATGCAGGCCGGGCATCGTCGAGAACAAATACTAGCTATATGCCCGCAAAAAGTAACATTTTTTTAATGATTGGATTTTGATAACTAAAATTTCTAACATTTCTATATAACACTAATTATGCTATCATTGCATATGTCAAAAATCTATATACTATTTCAGACTAATTAAGCATCTAACACTAAAAACAGAAAACACAACTTCTATACATCCATTAAAAAACTGAAAAACAACATTATATAAAAAATTTCCATACCAATTAAACACTAATTATATCCATGTAACATGCATTCATACATATATAATAGTGAAAAAATAATAATCTAAATAATCTAAACTAATTAAACATACAAAATACGTATATACATGCATTAATTCATACATATGTATGTGTGTGTGTGTGTGTGTTCATCATGCTTGTGTGTGTGTGTATGGGCTCGGGGAGGGGCGGCGCCCATGGTGGCCGCTGGGGGCGAGGGAGAGGGGTTAGAGGGGGAGAGCTCGCAGCGGGGCGACGGCGAGGCGACGGCCGGGGGCGGTGACGGGCCAGGGCGTAACGCGGGGGCGGCGACGCGGGGACGGCGCGACGGGGACGGGCCCGGGGCGGCGACGGCGACGGGGGCGGCGACGGCGACGGGGGCAGCGACGGTGATGGCGTCGATCGAATGGGGAAACAGAGGAAGAAATGAAATTTTCGCAACTGTTGTATATATAGGAGAGGCCTTTAGTACCGGTTGGAGCCACCAACCGGTACTAAAGGCCAGTTTTGGCCAGTCCAAGCGGCGGGAAGTGACCCCCTTTAGTACCGGGTGGTGGCACAAACCGGTACTAAAGGCCCCCCTTTAGTACCGGTTGGTGGTTCCAACTGGTACTAAAGGCCTCGCGCTGCCACCCCAAAGTTTAGTCCCACCTCGCCGGGCAAAGGGCAGCCGCACTGGTTTATAAACCCAGCCGCGGCTACCACTTCGAACTCCTCTTTATAGCAGGCTTTTGGCCCTAAACTCTGTGCGCTGCCCTGTGAGTCTGCTGGGCCTTTAAGGCATGTAATTACACACCTGTGGCCTATCAGGCCCATAGGGCAGCGCCCCAATTTTTTATAGTTTTTTTCTTTCCTACTTTATTTTCTTCTACTTATTTTTGCGTAGTTTTTTGTATAGTTTTTTCTTTTCTATTATATTTATTTTCTTCTATTTATTTGTGAGTAGTTTTTCATCTAGTTTGCCAAAATTCAACATTTTCAGAGTTCATTTTGTAGTGATTTTCAATTTCACGGTCATTTTGTAAACGATTGAAAAATAGCAAATATAATTTTTTCTTTTCTACTTTATTTTTCCTTCTTTTTATTTCTGAGTAGTTTTTTCTTTTCTGCTATATTTATTTTCTTCTATTTATTTCTGAGTAGTTTTTTTGTATAGTTTTTTTCTTTTCAGCTATAGTTTTTCTTCTTTTCTGCTATTTTTTCTTTTCTGCAAAACTTGATGGTCAAAGTCTGGAGTTATAAGTTAAACAAAAGAAATGTCAACGTGCAATTAGTTTTTGCCATAACAGAAGAAGTCTGGAGTTGTAATAAGTTACTAAAAATAAAAAAGAGGTGCAATGCTCATTAATTTGCTTCAAGCCTTTCGGAATAGTGTAAACTGCACTGCGCATAGCTCGGTGCAGTCTACCGTATTCCTGAAGGCTTGAAGCTAAGCAACGTGAGCATTGAGCCTCTTCTTCATCGTCTCTGCACTCAGGGCTTATAAACCGCTCCTAGTCCCTCTCACTTCGCGAGGTGGGACTAAAAAACAGCTTACGTCTGGTTCATCCATGAACCGGTACTAAAGGTGCTCGTGGGGCCCCAGCCTTACATGACACAACCTCATTAGTACCGGTTCGTGGTACACACCGGCACTAAATGGTGATGGTGGGGCCATAGCCTGACCGGAGGCTGACACATCCTCTTTAGTACCGGTTCGTGGCATGAACCGGTACTAAAGGTTCGCCACGAACCGGTGCTATTGATCGCCGCCACGAACCGGCACAAGTGTACACATTAGTGCCGGCTGAAATTCCAACCGGCACTATTGTGCTTCACATTTGACCCTTCGCCACGACCCGGTACTAAAGGGGGTGCGCTAGCGCAGGTGCGGTGCGGCAAGTTTAGTCCCACCTAGCTAGCCGAGGGGCGACCGCACTGGTTTATAAACCCCCTTGTGGTCGCTCTCTCGAGCTCCTCTCCAAAGCAGGCCTACTGGGCCTACGTGTTCTTTGCTACCCTGTGGGCCCACTTGGCCTTTGCGGGCCTGCATCCTAGCCCAACAACAGGTTGGGTTTCTAGTCGTATGCAGGCCGCTCTGGCCTAGTAGGCGGGCTTTTTTTATTTTTTTTGCATTATTTGTTTTTGTGTTTTTTTTGTGTATTTAGAGTTTCTTTGTGAATATTTTTGCTTTAGGTACAAAAAATTACAAACTTTCTGTTAGTGCCTGTAGTTTTCAAATTTGAATAGTTTAAATTTTGAATTATTTGAAATTAGTGTGAATCACTAGTTTGTGAATAACTTAACTCTAAAAATCAGTAAAGGCATGAAAGAATTTGTTTGCACATAAAATTTCTTCGCGTTTCAAATGCCAAAACAGATAACTACCCTAACTATTACAGAGATTCCACTCTGGGTGTGAAACACAGAAGAAAGTGATGATAGTGAAGCCGATCACATCCCAGATCTTTGGGTGTGAAACTTTTTCTTCGCGTGTCTCCCTTTGCGACATAACCATGGAAACTCTTCATCATTTAACGGGATGCTCGGGTCAATATTCACTGTGAATGGAGCAATTTCATCAAACTTTTCATAATCTTCTGACTGGTCTGTCTTGTCATCCACTCCCACGATGTTTCTCTTCCCAGAAAGAACTATGTGCCGCTTTGGCTCATCGTATGATGCATTCGCTTCCTTATCTTTTCTTTTTCTTGGCTTGGTAGACATGTCCTTCACATAGAAAACCTGTGCCACATCATTGGCTAGGACCAATGGTTCGTCTGCATATGCAAGATTGTTGAGATCCACTGTTGTCATTCCGTACTGCGGGTCTTCCGTTACCCCGCCTCGTGTCATATTGACCCATTTGCACCGAAACAAAGGGACCTTTAAACCACGTCGATAGTCAAGTTCCCATATGTCCTGTATATAACCATACTATGTTTCCTTTCCCATCTTGGTTTCTGCATCAAAGTGGACACCACTGTTTTGGTTGGTGCTCTTCTTATCTTGGGCGATCGTGTAAAATGTATTACCATTTATCTCGTACCCTTTGAAAGTCATTATATTCGAAGATGGTAACTGGGACAGCAAGTACAGGTCATCTTCAATAGAGGTGTCATGCATGGTACGTGTCTGCAACCAGCTGGCGAAACTCCTGGTTTGTTCACGTGTAATCCAGTCATCAGACCGCTCCGGGTGTTTGGAGCGTAGCAAATTCTTGTGTTCATCCATATATGGAGCCACCAAGGCGGAATTCTGTAGAACTGTGTAGTGTGCTTCAGTGAGAGAATGTCTGTCCATACATATTATTTGTTCCCCTCCTAGCGTGCCTTTTCCATCCAGTCCGCCCTTATGACGCGATTCAGGAACACCAATCGGCTTAAGGTCAGGAATAAAGTCAATACAAAACTCAATGACCTCCTCATTTCGATGGCCCTTGGAGATGCTTCCTTCTGGCCTAGCACGGTTATGAACATATTTCTTTAAGACTCCCATGAACCTCTCAAAGGGGAACATATTGTGTAGAAATACAGGACCCAAAACGTTAATCTCTTCGCATAGGTGAACTAGGATGTGCATCATGATGTTGAAGAAGGATGGTGGCAACACCAACTCGAAACTGACAAGACATTGCACCAAATCATTCTGTAACCTTTGTATGATTTCTGGATCGATTACCTTCTAAGGGATTGCATTGAGAAATGCACATAGCTTCACAATGGCTAATCGAACGTTTTCCGGTAGAAGCCCCCTCAATGCAACCGGAAGCAGTTGCGTCATAATCACGTGGCATGTTTATTATTCCCTTTATATTCGACGAGAAGCCAGACGGTACCTTAATACTGAGCAGGCATTCAAAGAAGATTTCCTTCTCTTGTTTGGTAGGAGCGTAGCTTGCATGACCCTGATGTATGCCGTCTTCTCCGTGCATACGTTGCTGGTCCTCCCGTGCCTCAGGTGTATCTTTTGTCTTCCCATACACGCCCAAGAAGCCAAGCAGGGTCACGCAAAGATTCTTCATCACGTGCATCACGTCGATTGCGGAGCGGACCTCTAGGTCTTTCCAATATGGCAGGTCCCAAAATATAGATTTCTTCTTCCACATGGGTGCGCGTCTGTCAGCGTCCTTCGGAACAGGTTGTCCGCCAGGACCCTTTGCAAATATCACCTTCAAATCCTTGACCATATCATGTACATCAGCACCAGTAAGGTGGCGAGGCTTCGTCCGGTGATCCACCTCACCTTTGAAATGCTTGCCTTTCTTTCTTACGGGATGCCTGCTCGGAAGAAATCGACGATGTCCCAGGTACACATTCTTCTTACAACTACTCAAATATATACTGTCGGTATCATCCAAACAATGCGTGCATCCGTGGTATCCCTTGTTTGTATGTCCTAAAAGGTTACTGAGAGCAGGCCAATCATTGATGGTCACGAACAGCAACACCTTTAGGTCAAATTCTTCCCACATGTGCTCATCCCACACACGTACACCTGTTCCATTCCACAGTTGTAAGAGTTCTTCAACTAATGGCCTTAGGTACACATCAATGTCGTTGCCGGGTTGCTTAGGGCCTTGGATGAGCACTGGCATCATAATGAACTTTCGCTTCATGCACAACCAAGGAGGAAGGTTATACAAACATAGAGTCACAGGCCAGGTGCTATGGTTGCTGCTTTGCTCCTCAAAAGGATTAATGCCATCTGCGCTTAGACCAAACCATACGCTCCTTGCGTCATCTGCAAACTCCTTCCCGTACTTTCTTTCGATTTTTCTCCACTGCGACCCGTCAGCGGGTACTCTCAACTTTCTGTCTTTCTTACGGTCTTCTCTGTGCCATCGCATCGCCTTGGCATGATCTTTGTTTTGGAATAAACGTTTCAACCGTGGTATTACAGGAGAGTACCACATCACCTTGGCAGGAATCATCTTCCTGGGGCGCTCGCCCTCGACATCACCATGCTCATCGTGGCTGATCTTATAGCGCAATGCACCACATACCGGGCAAGCGTTCAAATCCTCGTACTCACCGCGGTAGAGGATGCAATCATTAGGGCATGCATGTATCTTCTGCACCTCTAACCCTAGAGGGCAGACGGCCTTCTTTGCTTTGTACGTACTCTCGGGCAATTCGTTGTCCTTTGGAAGCATATCCTTTATCATTACCAGCAACTTTCCAAATCCCTTGTCAGATACACCATTCTCTGCCTTCCATTGCAGCAATTCTAGTGTGGTGCCCAGCCTTTTCTTCTCACCTACGCAATTCGGGTACAACAATTTTTTGTGATCCTCTAACATGCGCGGCAACTTCTTCTTCTCCAAATCACTTGCGCAGTTTCTCTTTGCATCGGCAATGGCCCGACCTAGATCATCAACGGGCTCATCTGATGCCTCTTCTTCAGCTTCTTCCTGCATTGCCGGCTTAGCTTCTTCCCGCATTACCGGCTCAGCTTCTTCCCCCATTGTTGTATCATCGTATTCAGGGAACCCATGGCCAGGATAGCTGTCGTCGTCCTCTTCTTCTTCATTGTCTTCCATCATAACCCCTCTTTCTCCGTGCTTGGTCCAAACATTATAGTGGGGCATGAAACCGGACTCAAACAGGTGGACGTGAATGGTTCTTGACGTAGAGTAATTGCGACCATTCTTACAGCCAGCACATGGACAAGGCATAAAACCATCCGCCCGCTTGTTGGCCTCAGCCGCAAGCAGAAAAGTATACACGCTCTCAACGAACTCGGGAGAGCATCGGTCATCGTACATCCATTGCCGGCTCATCTTCATTACACAACACCAAATAGACCAAATTAATACAAGTTCATACATAAAGTTCATACAACACTTAAATGCAACAAACAAATAACTCTCTAGCTAAAGCATTTAAATGCAACAACAAATGCGATCAATATCGCAACTAAGGTAACAATTGATCCAACAGCATAATGATACCAAGCCTCACTATCGATGGCATATTTTCTAATCTTTCTAATCTTCAAGCGCATTTTCTCCATCTTGATCTTGTAATCATCGACGACATCGGCAACATGCAACTCCAATTCCATCTTCTCCCCCTCAATTCTTTTCAATTTTTCTTTCAAGTACTTGTTTTCTCTTTAACCTAAATTTAACCTCTCGACAATAGGGTCGGTTGGAATTTCTGGTTCACATACCTCCTAGATAAAATATCTATGTCAACTTGATGGGCATAATTTGTCATAAACACAAAATGTAACAAATAGTTTTAAAAGAGAATATACCACATCCGAATCATAACAAGGACGAGGGCCGACGGGGACGGATATCAAAACCATGGCACTATGTATAACAAACAACGTACGGGTAAGATAATTATTATACGAGTAACTATATATCCAAATCACACAAACATCAATTTTTTATATAAAATTTCATGAACAAGAGGCTCACCACAAGGTGGTGCCGGCGATGGGACGGTGCGGACGATCGACGGTGGTTACGACGGAGATTTAGAAGGCACTAAGTAAACCACACCTACATATGCAAACTAAGTGTTATTTTGACCTCAAATTGCATATAAATCAAATACTACCACATATAATTCCTCCCAAATTACTAAAACCCACAATTAATCACTATATAAACCAGTGCAAGAGCTAATCTAGCAATGAGAGATGAAAGGACAAAGTTGCTAACCTTGGTGATCATTTGAATGGATGAGGGCCTGCAAATCTTGACAAATTTGGGGCAAATTTTGTGATGAACTCGAGAGGAAGAAGGGAAGAACAGAGGAGAGGGAGAGGGGAAAGGGGGAAGAACAGAGTGCGGGTGGACGACGGGTTTATATAGGACGACCTTTAGTACCGGTTCATGGCACGAACCGGTACTAAAGGTGCTGGAAGGGCTCCACTCTGACAACATCCTGCCACCACTTTCTTTAGTACCGGTTCGTGGCACGAACCAGTGCTAAAGGTTTGCCACGAACCGGTACTAAAGAGCTCCTCCCGCCTAGCCGTTGGAACCGTCACTAATGGACACATTAGTGTCGGTTCTGTTACAAACCGGGACTAATGTGTCTCACATTTGACCCTTTTTCTACTAGTGTATGGAGATTCTCCAATTACAATATTTAAATTATGCTATGAGGACTTGGTTCACATGCCATGTTTGCTAATTTTGTATGTCATATGCCTCTGTTCCATGCTTGCAAACATGCCATCACAATGTTGTTGTTTTACACTTGCTGAAACTGTTTCAGTATTCAATATTGTCATGTTGGTTCCCACTAATCCATGAGCCATATGTTTATGATGCCATGATGTTATTTGCTCTTTGTTATGTGTAATTCGATGCCATGCCCTTGGTTGATATGTTTACCTGCTGTAGCTTGTCTCTTTCTTGCTCTCAATTTGCCATCATATTAACTCTACTCATGCATATGCTGATGTGATATAAAGTTGCATTTTGCATTAATCATATTTGTTTAATCTTGATGCCTATGAACCTGAACCTTTAATGATATTTGAAGTATGTTATCTGTTCATGAATCACATGTCAAGCTTGTGCTCATAAGATTCCTGTAGCTTGTTGTTTTGATGTTTGCAAAGTGCCTACTTGCTGTTTTGGGCAGATTGTTGTTATAACTTGTTTGGAGTGTATGTGTTGCACCGTTGCTCCGTTTTGAGCATGCTCTATATGAAACTTGCTTAGAATTGCATGTAGTTTCATCTCATCATGTTGCATCCATGTTTTGAGAGTGTTTGCTTGATGTTTGAATGCATTTTGCATCAATGCCATGTTTAACTTGTTTTGCTCATATCTTCTAGGTCGTAGCTCCGAACTAAATGAACTTTATATGTAACTTGACTAGAATTTCATGTAGGTCATCTTGGTGCATTTTAACTTGCTGTTTAAAAACTTGAACATCAGGTTTATTCAGATCTGGACCAATTTCGAAATTTGCATATGAGGACTTACCAGATTTGTTATATGTTGTTTCCGGCCTCATTTAAACTTGCTTTGATGTGTTGCTCTTGTATGCATCATCTCTTGCCATGAGTAGCATCATATAGCCTTTGTCATGCATCATACTTGGTTGAGCATCATTTCATGTTTATGTGTTGTGTGTTTACCATGTGGTTTGCTTCTTTCCGGTTGTGCTTCTTCTCGTTAGTTCCTGTTTCGTTGCGACCGTGAGGATTCGTTCGACTACGCTTGGTTTTTCTTCACCCGTTCGTCTTCTTCATGGACTCGTTCTTCTTCCTAGCAGGATTTCAGGCAAGATGACCGCTACCCTGGATCTCACTACTATCATTGCTATGCTAGTTGCTTCGTTCTATCGCTATGATGTGCTACCTATCACTTGTTTATCTAGCCTCCCAAATTGCCATGTCGCCCTCTAACGTTTTTCACTCTTCCTAGCAAACTGTTGCTTGGCTATGTTACCGCTTTGCTCAGCCCCTCTTATAGCGTTGTTAGTTGCAGGTGAAGTCGAAGATTGCTCCATGATGGACAGGATTATGTTGGGATATCACAATATCTCTTATTTAATTAATGCATCTATATACTTGGTAAAGGGTGGAAGGCTTGGCCTTATGCCTGGTGTTTTGTTCCATTCTTGCCACCTTAGTTTCCATCATACCGGTGTTATGTTCCTTGATTTTGCATTCCTTACGCGGCCGGGTGTATGGAAACCCCTTGACAGTTCGCTTTGAATAAAACTCCTCCAGCAAGGCCCAACATTAGTTCTACATTTGCCTAACCACCTATAACTTTCCCTTGGGGTTGCAAACCCAAGGGTCATCTTTATTTAAACCACCCCGGGACAGTGCTCCTCTGAGTGTTGGTCGAAACTAGAGCCCTTTGCAGCGCCCCCTCAGGGAAACTTGAGGTCTGGTTTTAGTTGTACGGATTGCTCATCCGTTGTGCCCTGAGAACGAGATATGTGCAGCTCCTATCGGGATTTGTCGGCACAGTTGGGTGGTCTTGCTGGTCTTGTTTTACCATTGTCAAAATGTCTTGTAACCAGGATTCCGAGACTGATCGGGTCTTCCCGGGAGAAGGAATATCCTTCGTTGGTCGTGAGAGCTTATAATGGGCTAAGTTGGGACACCCCTACAGGGTATAAACTTTTAAAAGCCGTGCCCGCGGTTATGTGGTAGATGGGAAATTGTTAATGTCCGGTTGTAGAGAACTTGGCACTTGACTTAATTAAAACGCATCAACCGCGTGTGTAGCCGTTATGGTCTCTTCTCGGCGGAGTCTGGGAAGTGAACACGGTTTGTGTTATGTATGAACGTAAGTAGTTTCGGGATCACCCCTTGATCTCTTCTAGCTTCTCGACCGTTCCTTTGCTTCTCTCCTTGCTCTTATTTGCGTTAGCCACCATATATGCTTAGTCGCTGCTGCAACCTCATCACTTATCCTTTCCATACCCATTAAGCTTTGCTAGTCTTGATACCCATGATAATGGGATTGCTGAGTCCTCGTGGCTCAGAGCTTACTACAACCATAGTTGCAGGTACAGGTATGGCGATGATCATGATGCGAGAGCGATGTTTACTTGTTTTGTAGTTCTTCTTCTGCTTCTTCTTTGATCAGGGGATAGGTTCCAGGTCGGCATCCTGGGCTAGCAGGGTGGATGTCGTTTGAGTTTCTGTTTGTGTTTCATCCGTAGTCAGATGATGCTCTTATGTATGATGTTGTTGTATTCGTGTGGCATTGTATGCCTCTTGTATGTATCCCCAACTATTATGTAATGGTATGATGTAATGATATCCACCTTGCAAAAGCGTCTCCAATATGTGCTTCTATCCTTGGTGGGACCTTCGAGTTCCTTTAGGGTAGGGTCGCATATTGGGCGTGACAGGAATCTTCATATCCGAATCGCCAAGCTTGCCTTCCACGCAAAGGAGAGTCCCATCCGGACACGGGACAAAGTCTTCTATCTTGTATCTTCATAGCCCAACAGTCCGGCATATGCATATAGTCCGGCTGTCCGAGGACCTCTTAATCTGGGACTCCCTCAGCCCGTACGATGGCCGCGCCCCCCCCCCCCCCCCCCCGAGCATCGCCGCCTGCGCTGAGAGCGCGGCCTCCTACGACGAGAGTGCCGCCGCATCCGCATTGAGCGCAGCCACTTCCGTCGAGAGGGCATCTGCGGCAGCTGACAGGGTAGCTGCAGCAGCCGAGACGGCTGCAGCTGCTGCTGCGATGGCGGCTGCAAACACTGAGAGCACTCGAGATGCCGTCCGTGCCGTCGATGTCACTCTGGCCCGGGTCGACGCCATCCACGCCAAGATATTCCAGGCCACCTCAGAATCTAGCATGCAACCCACGTCCGAAAAGGCGGCGGTGGCCATGGAGCACCTGCTTCCTCATGAGGTCGTCAAGCAGGAGCTGGAGATGCAGGAGGCGGCGGAGCTCGAGGAGCGCCGGGAGGAGGAGTTGCGCATGGCCTAGGTCAAGGTCGAGAAGAGTCTATTCGTCGAGGAATCGACGGTGGAGTACCAACGCGAGCTCTGGCAGGGCCACTACTATGAGTACTACAACCTTGAGGGCGGCGCCGAGGACGAGGACGAGGATGAGGACGCGGTCGACTTCGGCATGGGGGGATGCGGATTCCACCAACAGTGGCATGTCGCCAGGACAAGTCATCGACATCTCATCTCACACAGGCGATGCATAGGCCAGCGCGGCGGCGGGGTTGTTAAAATTATTCGTACTTAGGCTTTGTTTTTAATGCTGGTCTTTTGTTAGAGCAATGATAAGGTGAACTATCTCTATTTAATTACTAAAATTGCTCGATTCAGTAAGTCTAGTCTGTGTGCTGCACGCTCTTTTGTGTGCCCAAATTAGCAAGCGATGTTAAATTATGCAATGACGTACGCGGGGAAATTTTCACCAAAATTTCAGTTTTCAAACTCATCCCATGCGCGTTAAGCAGAAGAATCATTTGCGTTGCACACTATCATTCAAAGTGAATGGTGTTCGGCGGCATCGCGCGCAAAGTTTCCCTCCACATTTCAAAATTTTTGGTCTACCGCCGAAATATCTACCCTCCCACCCTCCCCATCCCCTTTTCTTCCCGACCACAAGTCACATTTCCCCTGTTTCCCCCTTCCTTCCTTCCTAAGCTACAGCCGCTTCCTCGCTTGCTTGTTCGCTCTCGCCGTCTCGCATCCTATCGTTAGGGTCGCCATGGTCATCTTCAAAGACCTCTCCAGTGGTTCCTCCACCCCGACAATGACTCCACCACCTAGGTATGCCTCTCTTCTCTCTCTCTCTCGGGCTATGACTTTGAATGAAGGATTTTTACCCAGCGGTTGATTTGAGTCATTTCTTCCTCTTGTAGTTCCCTAGGACCATCAGTTGCAACGAATGGAGCGGGGTGGCTGAAGATCTGTCTGCTCGTTGTCACCATGAATCTCCATGCGTGAGGCTAGTTGCGTTTGAATCTGTGGACTGTGGGAGGAAATTTCTGGCATGTGCAGAGAAGGTTAGATCCACTTTCTTTGTTACAAATCATTTGTTAGATGTGATTCAGACACTATCATGATCCCAACCCATTCATACCACACCTTCGACCAAGCGCATCCTAAGACAGTGTCACGGTTTGTACCTAGTATCTAAAAATGTTGCCATCTCATCAGCGGTGCCATTAGAAAATTATTTGGCAGCGCTTCAGAAGTTTGTGCAGCCAACTTGTCCAAACATCAGAGGGGCCAAACAGTAAAATACTTAATCTTTATGCCATGAAGGAACTGGGCGTCGGAGCAACTAGGTGCTCCGGAGTTCGGGTCCCTGATTTTTTTTCGCTGCATCGGCTCGCCAGTGTAGGGCACCGGTGCGAGATGTAGCAACAGTTGTCTTTACACCGGTTTTGGCATATATAGTGGACGCCTTAGTGCTATTAGTTAGATGTTACTAAATTTGTGCATGTACACATGTTAGTATCAATTTGCTGTCACCCAAACACTGTCGCTATGCTGTTGCAATTATATTTACCTTCCTCACAAAATTTTCAATTTATTATTTATAGTACATGAGTAAGAACTTGTAGCGTTGTTGTAATTAATTATAGCTTCTGATGTTTCGGAATTTGGTTGTTCTCTCAGTAGCAATTAATTCATTTGCACATTGATCTTTTTGAGAAGATATGTCATAATTAACCTGTTTCTTCAGTTTTTCAAAATAAGAATTTGGTGATTTTCTATGTTGCTATAAACCCATTTCCCCTACAATTGTTACTGATATAGTTTTCAATGTTATAGGATGAATGGAAGTGTTCTTACTTGGAGTGGGTTGATCAAGAGTGGCCATTGTCTTTGAAGATGTGCCTTGCAAAGCTCTGGAGCACGTATGAGGAAGAGAACAGAGGTATGCTTAGAGAAAGTGTTGTCAACACTGAAGAATATTTGAAGACGCGGGATAAAAAGAGGAAGGTGGAGAATGAGCTCAGATTTTTTAAATCAGACTTTGCTAATATGGTGTTGGCGAAGAAGGAGGCACTTTCCCAGTTGGCCAGTGCAAAACAGGTTCTTACTGAACTCAAAGCAGAGGTGGATAAGATGAGCCTGGATGATCTCGATTAGGGAAATGAATATATTTTTCTAATATTGTTCTTATGAAGCTGAACTAGTTATATGTTGTATTGTGTTGTTTTCAGGTAGCTATTGTACTGTGATGTTAAAATATATTTATGTGCCTGATATGAAATTGGCAAACAATTGTTCGATATGAAATGTGAATTTGCATAATACTGGAATTATTAATTGTAAACTAATAAACCTGCTAAATGGGTCATGGAACTTTGCAAACTCTTCTAGCAGTAAAAACCTTGTGATGGATAGCCCAATGCCTATACATAAAAGCAAACGGTTAACCAAATGGTTAACCAAGGCAGAGCGTGTGTGATAGTTACACGTATCACACACGAGCCTATACATATACCTGTGTGGGATGTACATACGAACAGAAACGTTTTCCTTGGATTGACTGTGTGGGATGTACATAGGAACGGAAACGTATTCCTTGGATTGACTGTGTGTGATATACATACCTACGGAAATGTTTTTCTGGGATTCACTGTGTGGGATGTACATACCTATGGAAATGTTTTCTGGGATTCACCGTGTGGGATGTACATACCTACAGAAATGATTGGGTTTCCGTGCGTCACCCGATCGCACACAAACTCATTTGGTGTCCCAGGAGGGCCTATCCTGTGACACCCCAAAATTTTGGCCTTGTTTTATTAAATTATTTTTTTTCCAGGAATTAAAACTTTGGATTTTTGAGCTCCATTTTGATTTTTTTAAATCATTTCCTTCCCTATTATGATGAGTTTTTCCCAAAGAGAAAACTTTTCAAATATGTTATTGGACTTGTTTAACCTCTCAAGAAAAACTTTCCTTTTATCAGTATAACTAATTAACTAACTTAATTGCTTGATCTTTACTTTCTTGAAAATAGTTTTTTCAAGGTTAAATGGCCATATTTGAACTACAACCATTTGTTAAATTCACTTAAAATTTCCACAAAAATTTGGAGATGTCATGTGATGTTTTTAAATCACTTTTATGCAAAAATATATTTCATTCACTAAATATTTTGAGCCCTACTCTCAATTTTTCTTCTCTGGTCCAGAGTGCATTTTGCACTACAACCTATTTGAGTATTCATTTAAAACTTCTACCAAAATTAAGGGAGGTCAGTAGGAGCCTGTTATCCCTCTTTGTGCAAAAAACTAATTATGTTCTTTGAAAAATTTGAGTGAATCAACCTCATTTCCATTCAGGACCAACTTGAGGATTTGTACAGCAACCACCATTTTAGTTGCTCCTATACCCTTAACTATTTCTCCTACTTGTAGTCCCCCATGTTAAACCCTTAAGTCCAGGAGCATGCACCATTTAGATCATTTTTGGTTCATGGAATAATGTCATTTATTTCCTGTCCAGAATTGAAGTTTTGTAAAACTTGCACTAACAAGTTTCTTCTTTTGTCCAACTAACATCACCACTCTCTCTTTCATCCGCAGAGACACTGATCTGGAGATTTTGGCCACTCCAAGAAATGCCTAAGTGCCCTTGGCATTTTGTCAAACACCTGGTGTGCATGGCCAGTTTTGACATGATTTTGTCTTTGCATTGTGACCTTGAACCTTGGATCATACCAGCTTGTCCAATGGTTTTGCCTTAGACTATAACCCCACCCTGCTAAATCCCAGCTCCAACCAAGCGCTTTGGAGTGCCATGGCATTTCGGCGAGCACATTCAGTGCGTGCACTAGACGCGCCCAGAGCGTGCGTATTGCAGCCACGCGGCCGAGCCGACACGCTGGCCCCCACGGCTTTGGCCCGCTCTGCAGAACCTCGCCACGCGCTCCCCGCCTCGCAGCATCGCGCCAAACCACCCTGGCACGCTACAGCGCCACCGCCAGGGCGTTCTTGGCGGCACTCCGGCGTCGGCAGTGCGCCTCTGCCACGGGAAGCGCCGCCCAAGCCTCGCCCGCTCGCCACCTGGCCCCTGGAGCAGTGCGAGCTCATCCACAAGGGTGTCGCCTAGCTCTCGTCGCCGCCACGTTCCCCTGCAGCTACAGAACGGCGGTTCGCCGGCCACCCTTATCCACCGCCGCGGAACCGACCTCGTCGCACTATAAATGGACACCCCGAGCCCCTTGAGCACGCACGCGACCTCATGCTACCCCCATGGCGCTCCCCTGCCTCGCATTCGACCCGGGGAGGTCTCCTTCCTCGTCTCCGGCAACTCCTGCCGCCGCCACCGCCCCGGCCAATCCGGCACCTCCAGTACCTCCCCCTCTCCGTTCTCTTCACCAGGAACCTTCTCATCCTCCTGTGAACTCGTTCCCCTGCTTGATTTTGATCGGGAGCCATCGCCTCCACAAAATCACTTTGCTCCCGAAGCTCCCTCCGCCGCGAAGCTCACCGCCGACGACTTCTTCCACCCCTGTCGACCCAACGACCACCGAGAAGGCCGCCGCAGTCTCGCGGATCCATCCAGACCCTCTGGAACCCGCGGGGAGCCACCGTTCGCCGGCGGCGATCGCCGTGGCCTCGCCTCCGTTCGGGCAGAGGAAGAGGAGGGAGGGATAGACTGGTCAAACCTGACCAGTGGGCCCCTTGGACCCACTGTCAGTGACCCTGCGCCTATCCACGTCGGTTAAGTGAAGGCGTATTAACCCCAGTACGCTTTCCCCGCTCCGAAAACGTATTCCCTTCCGAAACGTTTTCTTTTCTGTTTTATTTTAAAAACAGATTTTGACCAGAACTTTGACTAGCTATAACTTTTTAAATATAAGTCCAAATGAGTTGATTCTTTTTCCTACCTTCTTCAAATTTGATCTAGTTTATTTTAAGATTTATTTAAAAAAATTCAAACAACTTTTTGGTTCTGTTTTTGAAATATGTGTTAATTCAAATATATTTTTCAAATAGGATTTTGGGGAAAGAGAAGAAAACTTTCAAAAGTTTGGAGAGCACCCTGCCTTTCCACACGTTGAAGGCAAGCATTCTGAACCCCGGCATAATAATTTTTGGAGTAATCATTGATGCATTTATAACACCACCGCTTTTCGAAGGACTTGTTATTTCATGTGATATGATCATATGCATGGGTGCATGTTATTGTTTTCCATGCTGTTGGAAAAGAACACACTTGTGATGATCATCATCCTCATGTGCCTTGCATGCATACCGGTAGGAACCGGGAAAACCTCTGCCTTGGGTAGGCATGAGTTTGTCGCCAGTCACCGTCGGGACGGTTATGTCCGGTATGGCATGGTAAGATATAATGAGTGTTGATTGTATTGGTTGAAATATATTCGTTATACTAATCATGCAGGTAATACTTAAACCTCCTGAGTCGACCGTAGATCGAGTCTTATTCCAGTAACCCCCATTCTTCTTTCGTACTACCACTCGTCTCTACAGCAAGTAGAGTACGGTTCAGTAAGTTTTCAACCTCTTTCTAGCACACACCGTATAGAGAGGCCATGGTGGAAGATACTGGTTGTAACTGGTAGGCAGGCCACCTGGTCCGGGAGCATGGGTGTTTCCGGTTGGGACCGAGAGGGGAGGCCACCCCTTAGAGCGCGCGATATAAATTTGATCCCATGCTACGCGAGGTTGTAGCCTCCCCACTTAGAGTTTGCTTAACAGGTGTCGTGGGTGATTCCAGACACGTGTGTGATAAGCTGGTGTGTGCAAGTTAGGTGTGTTTTCAACAAAAAGACCGTAGATGGAATTAGTCCCGATGGACTAAAGAAATCCGTTACTCGTGGGTAAAGAGTACACCCTCTGCAGAGAATAAACCTATTCGAATAGCCGTGTCCATGGTTAAGGATTACAGTCTGGGATGGGTCAAGTATCGGTCTTAGTGTCGGTCTTCGGAGGTGAAACTATTAATCCAGAAATGGAATTACTACTTGTGACTAGTGATAACTATGATTATTATTATTTGACTAACCCATGATATTGTTGTTATTATCGTGTATCTCTGGGATAGTTCTACCTCCGGGATATTCACTTTGATTGTTTTAAAGCCCTTTATGAGGCGTCGCCCAGACGCCCGACTGTGGCATTTCTTTTAAAGCCCTTTATGAGGCGTCGCCCAGACGCCCGACTGTGGCATTTCTTTTAAAGCCCTTTATGAGGCGTCGCCTAGACGCCCGACTATGGCATTTCTTTTAAAGCCCTTTATGAGGCGTCGCCCAGACGCCCGACTGTGGCATTTCTTTTAAAGCCCTTTATGTGGCGTCGCTCAGACGCCCGACTGTGGCATTACTTGTTATTTATTTCATAAATTTCTTTTATACTATCAGGTTATTGCAATTTTATAAATAGCTTGCTTGCACGCATCCGAGAGTTACTTATCTTTTGTGGCCGACGTCATGAGCATAAAAAAATATTTTTTTAGCACATCATTGTTATATTATACCTGTGTTCATAATGTTTGCGAGTACATTCAAAGTACTCACTGGCTTGTCCCTGGCTATTGTCTTGGCCAGATTTTCCTGCACGGAGAGGAGCGACGCGATGCCAGCCCCGGAACCCACGCAATGGAGATAGCAGCCTCGCGAAGATAGGAATTTAACCTGGTCAGCTGTTCCCGTGGGGAATGGAGTCCCATAGACACAGATGTTTCACAACCCGCTTCCGCCATCAATCACTAGAAACCATTGGTTGTACCCACAGGCCAGAATGGTCTTGTACTACATATTCTGTATTTTGCTTGGAATTTCTGTATCAAGTTGGAGCCTCATCAGCTAACAGTAATCCTGGGGCTGATGAGAACGACAGTCTTTTCTGGAAATTTATTACCCAGAAAACCCGGTCGTGACAGGCTTGGTATCAGAGCCAGGCTGACCATTGGCTAATCCTATCCTAGCCAGGTCAATAAACTTAGGCAAACCAACCCACTAGACCATAGCCAAACACCAGCCAAGCTTCTCGTGCAAGATAGCCACACAGTGACCCAACACCTTTTGGCAGTCGGTGCCCAACCTATCAACCTAACCTGTCACTCATGCGCCAGTGACCGGCCCCTAAATAGTCTTTTCTCGCAAGCGTGCGAAGGAAGATTCCGTCCCCTTTTCCCTATAAAAAGGGCGCGCTAGCCTCAACCCAGCACAGCACAGCCGCTACCCCCCAAACCGAGCCACAATGCCTGGACCTATAGTGCACAACGAAACCACAGCAACCAACCTTGGAGGTTTTGTGACCATCCTCGCAAACCTCACCCGTCGTGCCTACGCGTTAGAGGAGCCACCAGAATATGTTGTGTATCAAGGACCCATGAGCGGTGAAGACCGCCAATTCTGGGCCACTGTGCACATTTACGGTAGGGGTCTAGCACCCGAGCGCCCCTACCGGTTCACCGGAAGAACAACTTCCTTTGAGCCACAAGCCATCCAGCTAGCCGCTCGAGAGGCTATAGTTCATCTCAGGCACTTGTCGCCCAGAGTTAACTGTCGCTCGTTCCACTACTACCCCAGACGAGAAGGGTATGGTAGACCACCCCAAGTCGCCAATGGAGACCACGAGACGGACCCCGCATTGTTGCACCTAGTGCGCTATGTAAGTGCACTAGAGGCACTGTTCGACCAGATCACCATTGATCTAATAGCAGCTCGTGGAGAGCTGGTTCGTCGAGCCCCGGCGAGAGAAGAAAACGAGCCCAACACCAACAACCCGGTCGTGCTGTTTGGACAACCGATCGAGACCCCGAGATCTGCCCCAGCCATCGGCCAAGGTGCTGCGATAACCCCAGAAGTGCTTCGTAGCATATTGGGAGCACACTCCAACGGGGTTGTGGCCAACAATCCCCGCAATGGTCATTCTCACTACCCCGACCCTGCAGTTCCTCCGCCATCTCCGACTAATCCCGGCAGAGAGACACGTGGAGAAGCCTCGACATCCGCCAGGCACGCCCGTTTAGACATAAACGAGGTAGACTGAGCCGTATGAGTAGTACCAAGTTTCAATGTATCCTCGCTTTGTAATCATGCGACCGCATATATTAACGCAGCCTGTCTTTGTGCCTCTGTTTTAATAATAGCCTTGCATGTTTGGTCAGCGCATAGCTGCATATTCTTCCGGGCACAACTACCAAAACCAGCCCGACAACAACCACAGTAACACATCTCTTTATGAGATATGTGTATCTCTGACACTGACCTGACCTTTGGAGCCAAACTGGCAAATTTATTACTTTTCGCCACGGTAAAACGATCCGGCTCCTTTGCTATATAAAGGCCACCTTGTGACCTTACCCAGCAACCCTCACTTTGCGCACAACACTCACGCTTCTTCCTGTCATGCCGAACCCCAGCATTCATCTGAGAACCCCAGATGCAACCCCAGGTAGCTTTGTCAAATTATTGTGGGATTTTACCCGCAGTACCATGGGTTCTACCCAGCCACCCCAGTACGAGCTGTTCAAATCAAGGATCACCCCATCCACCTCGGAATATTGGGCAGCAGTACACATTCCTCCTGTAGACCCCAACCAAGATCCAATAGAAGTTTCCTTCGTGGGGAAATCTATGCCAACCCCACACTTGGCCATAGAAGCTGCTGCGAAAGAAGCGATTGCTCGTCTTCGATCCGCAGTACCCTATGCCCGCGAACGAGGATATTATTACTTTCCAAGTCGTGCAGCACCCGGAGAAATAACGTCTTTTCCCGGTGGGCGGATTGAGAGAGACCCAGTTCTGGCCAACCTTATCCAGTACATCATTGCTCAAGAGCATTTAAACCAGCGAGTAATGGATTATCTCCAGAGCCTCGCAGATTTAAATCCTCAGATTGCCATCGGCAGACCACTGAGACCCGACCCGGAGAGACGCATTCATCGACTGGTCAATCCACTTCCTCCAATAGAAGAGGAGTGTATTCCTTTACCAGAGACATTTTATCAGGACCCCGTCCAGTTACTGTTTTCATTTTAGACGTCACTATTGTATTTGTTCCTTGCAGCATTTATTTATGTATGTGACTTATGCGGGATACCCTGAGTTTGTACGGCAAGTTAATTATTTGGCTTCTGCTCATGTGTGTAGCTTTGTTGTGGTTTACGCTCCTTTAAAGTAACTGTTTTCCCCTCGCCAAACCCTGGAGTGAGATTTTCTTTTCTCTGAGTTGCTACATCTACACTTTCTCACGGCGTGGATTATTTAATTTCACTCAGCACCACGAGCAGACTCACAGCCATAATCATACGGACACATACACTGTTTGCAAAACTTTGCAACAGTGTTACATCCAGCTAATCACCCCCTAACAACAGTAAGCACCCGGCATACTTCACCTACTCCTCATGATCACTATCACGGAGAGCCAACACCCGAGCCGCAGCATCGCGATACTCGTCGAAGATCATCGCGCACAGGAGCACAGAGAGCCCCAGCAGTGTCGCCAGCCCTCCGCATATCAGGATCACAAACCAGTCCGGCATCGCCTCCGCCATTAGAGCCTCGACCGAGCTTCTGTAAGCAGTAGCGGAGAAATAAGGAGGAGGAGAAGTGAGGCCAGGTGTAAGGAGGAAGAGAGAGGCACCCCGGCCGTTTTTATAGCTCGAGCTCGGTGTACGGTGGGCGAAGTCCACCAACGCCGCTCGTCGCCGATCGCCGGTGTTCGAAGTCGAATCCACGAGCAGTGCCGATAGCGCACTGGCCCGCGAGGTGAGTGCACGCTGCACCAGCAGCTAGCACGCCGCGCACTACCACGGTACGGCCTAGATGCCCTACACACCAGGCGTCGCCGGTGGAGAAAGCGCGCGGGAGAGAGGAGGAAGAAAGGTCCAGAGGGAGAAGAAGAGGAGACTGACAGTGGACCCCGGGTCCACCTGTCAGCCAGAGAGAGCACTATGCTCTCGGGTGCGATCAGCGTATATCTAAATTTAGGAGTTATCCTAAATTTATATCCAGCGTAGAAATCGCCCGTTTTTGTCTCGGACCGTAGACTTTTCCGCGCAGCACCAGTTTTCACACGGTGGTTTTTTCACCACTTATTGCCCTCTCACTGTAGCTACATCTTTGTTGCGTAAATATTCTCTTAACACCGCTTTCAGCAAATCTCGAGGACGAGATTTTTCTTAAGGGGATAGTATTGTGACACCCCAAAATTTTGGCCTTGTTTTATTAAATTATTTTTTTCCAGGAATTAAAACTTTGGATTTCTGAGCTCCATTTTGATTTTTTTAAATCATTTCCTTCCCTGTTATGATGAGTTTTTCCCAAAGAGAAAACTTTTCAAATATGTTATTGGACTTGTTTAACCTCTCAAGAAAAACTTTCCTTTTATCAGTATAACTAATTAACTAACTTAATTGCTTGATCTTTACTTTCTTGAAAATAGTTTTTTCAAGGTTAAATGGCCATATTTGAACTACAACCATTTGATAGATTCACTTAAAATTTCCACAAAAATTTGGAGATGTCATGTGATGTTTTTAAATCACTTTTATGCAAAAATATATTTCATTCACTAAATATTTTGAGCCCTACTCTCAATTTTTCTTCTCTGGTCCAGAGTGCATTTTGCACTACAACCTATTTGAGTATTCATTTAAAACTTCTACCAAAATTAAGGGAGGTCAGTAGGAGCCTGTTATCCCTCTTTGTGCAAAAAACTAATTATGTTCTTTGAAAAATTTGAGTGAATCAACCTCATTTCCATTCAGGACCAACTTGAGGATTTGTACAGCAACCACCATTTTAGTTGCTCCTATACCCTTAACTATTTCTCCTACTTGTAGTCCCCCATGTTAAACCCTTAAGTCAAGGAGCATGCACCATTTAGATCATTTTTGGTTCATGGAATAATGTCATTTATTTCCTGTCCAGAATTGAAGTTTTGTAAAACTTGCACTAACAAGTTTCTTCTTTTGTCCAACTAACATCACCACTCTCTCTTTCATCCACAGAGACACTGATCTGGAGATTTTGGCCACTCCAAGAAATGCCTAAGTGCCCTTGGCATTTTGTCAAACACCTGGTGTGCATGGCCAGTTTTGACATGATTTTGTCTTTGCATTGTGACCTTGAACCTTGGATCATACCAGCTTGTCCAATGGTTTTGCCTTAGACTATAACCCCACCCTGCTAAATCCCAGCTCCAACCAAGTGCTCTGGAGTGCCATGGCATTTCGGCGAGCACATTCAGTGCGTGCACTGGACGCGCCCAGAGCGCGCGTATTGCAGCCACGCGGCCGAGCCGACACGCTGGCCCCCACGGCTTTGGCCCGCTCTGCAGAACCTCGCCACGCGCTCCCCGCCTCGCAGCATCGCGCCAAACCACCCTGGCACGCTATAGCGCCGCCGCCAGGGCGTTCTTGGCGGCACTCCGGCGTCGGCAGTGCGCCTCTGCCACAGGCAGCGCCGCCCAAGCCTCGCTCGCTCGCCACCTGGCCCCTGGAGCAGTGCGAGCTCATCCACAAGGGTGTCGCCTAGCTCTCGTCGCCGCCACGTTCCCCTCCAGCTACAGAACGGTGGTTCGCCGGCCGCCCTTATCCACCGCCGCGGAACCGACCTCGTCGCACTATAAATGGACACCCCGAGCCCCTCTGAGCACGCACGCGACCTCATGCTACCCCCATGGCGCTCCCCTGCCTCGCATTCGACCCGGGGAGGTCTCCTTCCTCGTCTCCGGCAACTCCTGCCGCCGCCACCGCCCCGGCCAATCCGGCACCTCCAGTACCTCCCCCTCTCCGTTCTCTTCACCAGGAACCTTCTCATCCTCCTGTGAACTCGTTCCCCTGCTTGATTTTGATCGGGAGCCATCGCCTCCACAAAATCACTTTGCTCCCGAAGCTCCCTCCGCCGCGAAGCTCACCGCCGACGACTTCTTCCACCCCTGTCAACCCAACGACCACCGAGAAGACCGCCGCAGTCTCGCGGATCCATCCAGACCCTCTGGAACCCGCGGGGAGCCACCGTTCGCCGGCGGCGATCGCCGTGGCCTCGCCTCCGTTCAGGCAGAGGAAGAGGAGGGAGGGATAGACTGATCAAACCTGACCAGTGGGCCCCTTGGACCCACTGTCAGTGACCCTGCGCCTATCCACGTCGGTTAAGTGAAGGCGTATTAACCCCAGTACGCTTTCCCCGCTCCGAAAACGTATTCCCTTCCGAAACGTTTTCTTTTCTGTTTTATTTTAAAAACAGATTTTGACCAGAACTTTGACTAGCTATAACTTTTTAAATATAAGTCCAAATGAGTTGATTCCTTTTCCTACCTTCTTCAAATTTGATCTAGTTTATTTTAAGATTTATTTAAAAAAATTCAAACAACTTTTTGGTTCTGTTTTTGAAATATGTGTTAATTCAAATATATTTTTCAAATAGGATTTTGGGGAAAGAGAAGAAAACTTTCAAAAGTTTGGAGAGCACCCTGCCTTTCCACACGTTGAAGGCAAGCATTCTGAACCCCGGCATAATAATTTTTGGAGTAATCATTGATGCATTTATAACACCACCGCTTTTCGAAGGACTTGTTATTTCATGTGATATGATCATATGCATGGGTGCATGTTATTGTTTTCCATGCTGTTGGAAAAGAACACACTTGTGATGATCATCATCCTCATGTGGCTTGCATGCATACCGGTAGGCACCGGGAAAACCTCTGCCTTGGGTAGGCATGAGTTTGTCGCCAGTCACCGTCGGGACGGTTATGTCCGGTATGGCATGGTAAGATATAATGAGTGTTGATTGTATTGGTTGAAATATATTCGTTATACTAATCATGCAGGGAATACTTAAACCTCCTGAGTCGACCGTAGATCGAGTCTTATTCCAGTAACCCCCATACTTGTTTCGTACTACCACTCGTCTCTACATCAAGTAGAGTACGGTTCAGTAAGTTGTCAACCTCTTTCTAGCACACACCGTACAGAGAGGCCATGGTGGAAGATACTGGTTGTAACTGGTAGGCAGGCCACCTGGTCCGGGAGCATGGGTGTTTCCGGTTGGGACCGAGAGGGGAGGCTACCCCTTAGAGCGCCGATATAAATTTGATCCCATGCTACGCGAGGTTGTAGCCTTCCCACTTAGAGTTTGCTTAACAGGTGTCGTGGGTGATTCCAGACACGTGTGTGATAAGCTGGTGTGTGCAAGTTAGGTGTGTTTTCAACAAAAAGACCGTAGATGGAATTAGTCCCGATGGACTAAAGAAATCCGTTACTCGTGGGTAAAGAGTACACCCTCTACAGAGAATAAACTTATTCGAATAGCCGTGTCCATGGTTAAGAATTTCAGTCTGGGATGGGTCATGTATCGGTCTTAGTGTCGGTCTTCGGAGGTGAAACTATTAATCCAGAAATGGAATTACTACTTGTGACTGGTGATAACTATGATTATTATTATTTGACTAACCCATGATATTGTTGTTATTATCGTGTATCTCTGGGATAGTTCTACCTCCGGGATATTCACTTTGATTGTTTTAAAGCCCTTTATGAGGCGTCGCCCAGACGCCCGACTGTGGCATTTCTTTTAAAGCCCTGTATGAGGCGTCGCCCAGACGCCCGACTGTGGCATTTCTTTTAAAGCCCTTTATGAGGCGTCGCCCAGACGCCCGACTGTGGCATTTCTTTTTATTTATTTCATAAATTTCTTTTATACTATCAGGTTATTGCAATTTTATAAATAGCTTGCTTGCACGCATCCGAGAGTTACTTATCTTTTGTGGCCGACGTCATGAGCATAAAAAATATTTTTTTAGCACATCATTGTTATATTATACCTGTGTTCATAGTGTTTGCGAGTACATTCAAAGTACTCACTGGCTTGTCCCTGGCTATTGTCTTGGCCAGATTTTCCTGCACAGAGAGGAGCGACGCTATGCCAGCCCCGGAACCCACGCAATGGAGATAGCAGCCTCGCGAAGATAGGAATTTAACCTGGTCAGCTGTTCCCGTGGGGAATGGAGTCCCATAGACACAGATGTTTCACAACCCGCTTCCACCATCAATCACTAGAAACCATTGGTTGTACCCACAGGCCAGAATGGTCTTGTACTACATATTCTGTATTTGGCTTGGAATTTCTGTATCAAGTTGGAGCCTCATCAGCTAACAGTAATCCTGGGGCTGATGAGAACGACAGTCTTTTCTGGAAATTTATTACCCAGAAAACCCGGTCGTGACATATCCCCGACTGTTTTTTGGGTCGTGTGGGAAGGACCCCCTAATCGCCCACACTCAAAGGTGACGGAAATGCCGTCACAGAAAGGGGTTTTAAACCGTTTGTATAGCACCAACGCGTACCAGTGTAATGAATAGTGATGATCATCACACTTCTATTTACGTACAACTCAAAATTACAACTCGATACTAGAACAAAATATGACTATATAAATGCCAGTAGCAGTGTACCAAGATGTGCAATGATCTAGTGTTACATGTATAAAAAATGACGAATGGTGGCTGAGCCACAAATGTTATATCAGCTATATGATCATGCAAATCAACATGACAATGACGATGTGTGTCATAAAACGGAATGGCGGAAGTTGCATGGCAATATATCTTGGAATGGCTATGGAAATGCCATAATAGGTATGTATGGTGGTTATTTTGAGGAAGATATAAGGAGGCTTATGTGTGATAGAATGTATCATATCACGGGGTTTGGATGCACCGGCGAAGTTTGCACAAACTCTCGAGGTGAGAAAGGACAATGCACGGTACCGAAGAGGCTAGCAAATTGCGGAAAGATGAGAGTGAGTATAATCCATGGACTCACATTAGTCATAAAGAACTCATATACTTTTTTTTAACCTGGAAGACTACAGGGCTTATGCCCCATACTATCTTATTACTCAAAGAACAAACACATGTACAAAAGTTTCCAACAAGTGGAGGAAAGAAAACTAGAGAAAGAAAAAGATTACAAAATACAAAAAAACCCTCAAGGAGGCAGAAAGTCAAGCCATCGAAGTAAGGCATCTCTGTATCTGCTCTTGATTCTCTGAGTAAGGAGGATGATATCATGAATGAAACCATTCCTCCATTGCCTGAAAGTTGGTCTGATATGTCTTAAACTCCTTGTCATTTCTCACTTTCCAAATGTTCCACCATGCAAGGAACACCACTTCAGCAAAGAAAGGTTTATTGAAATCCTTTCTTACTTGTAAAGCAATGTGTGCCATGTCATTGATGTCTGTCCAATCAATCTGGAGGTAGTTCCACACTCGAACACTGAAGTTACATTGGAAAAAGAGATGGTTTCTATCCTCCAATGTCAAAGTTGGACAAAGAACACATTCTGGCCCATCATTAATTTTCCAGTGTCTATGCTGATTCACGTCCTTGGTGTTAATCTTGTCCATGATAACCAACCAAGCAAACATTTTGATAGACATGGTGCAACAACTCTTCCAAATCCAACTGAGTATGGGGTTGGCTAGAATTGGTTGGTGTGCAAAATCATAAAATTTCCTGGCAGAGTAGTCTCAAACCTTACTATATCTCCAGGACCAAGAATCATTAGTACCATTATCCAAACTTATACTGGCCAACATGGATGTCAACTGATTTAACTCTTTGAAAGCCAGTTCAGAGATGGGCAAAGAAAACAACTGGTGAAAGTTATCACACTGAATAGCCTCCTTGACAGAAAGATTTTTATCCAGACAATATGAAAATAACCTGGGGAATCTCTCTTGAAGAGGAATGCAACTATTGTCAATCTGCCAACGATCAGCCCAGAATAGCACAATGTCCCCTTTGTTGACAGAGACACAAGTGACTGCCCTAAATTTATCCATTAGCTTAGATATGTCCCTCCACCAGAAAGAGCCACACATAGTTTTGTCATTAGCTTAAGTATGTCCCTCCACCAGAAAGAGCCACACATAATTTAAACTTGATGTAATTTAAACTTAAAACGACATGGAAATACCGCATATAGGTAGGTATAGTGGACTCATAAGGCAAAACTGGTTTATAGGGTTTTGGATGCACAAGTAGTGATCATACTTAGTGCAAAATGAAGGCTAGCAAAAAGATTGAGAAGCGACCAACCAAAAGGCAAAAAATATCGTACCCAAGCATTACGCATAAGTAACACTGAGTAATACACCATAAGTAGGATATAAATTTCATTTCATAACTATTGACTTTCGTACTTGCATAGGGAATCACAAACCTTAACATCAATATTCTTACTAGAGCACAATTACTCATCAACATGACTCACATGTCATATCGTCATATCTCAAAACCATTACTAAGAATCAAGTTTATTTTGTCCAATGATCTTCATGAAAGTTTTTATTATATCCTCCTTGGATATCTATCACTTTGGGACTATTTTCATATGTTGCTTTTGATAAGCTCAAACAAATTTAAGTGTAGATCATGAGCATAAATATTTTCTTTCTCTCAAAATAATCTATGTGAAGCAAGAGAGAATTTCTTAAAATTTTACTAACTCCCAAATAAATCTAAATGAAGCATGAGAGCATTTCTTCAAAATTAACAAAGCACACCATTCTCAAAAAGATATAAGTGAAGTAGTAGAGCAAGTCCATGGCTCTAAAAATTTAAGTGAAGCATAGGAGCAAGCATAGCATAATTTTTGGCTCTCTTAAAAGGTGTGTCTAGAAAGGATTAAACACTTAAAACACAAATCAAAACAAGCAAAGACTCATATCATACAAGATGCTCCAAACAAAACTCATATCATGTGACGAATAAAAATATAGCTTCGAGTAAAATACCGATGTTTGTTAGAAGAAAGCGGGGATGCCACTCGGGGCATCCCCAAGCTTAGTCGCTTGCTACTTCTTTGAATTTTATCTTGCGGTGCCTGGGGCATCCCCAAGCTTATCCTTTTGCTTATCGTTATTCCTTCATCCATCGTAAGATAACCCAAAACTTGAAAACTTCAATCACACAAAACTCAAACAAAACCTTCGTGAGATCCGTTAGTATAAGAAACCAAACCACTACTATGAGTACTGTAGAAAACCTATTCTTATTTATTTTTTGCATTATATCTACTGTATTCCAACTTTTCTGTGGCAAAAACTCATCAAAGAAAACCATAGAATCATCAAAACAAGCACACAACGCAAAGAAAACATAATCTGTCAAAAATAGAACAGTCTGTAGCAATCTGAGAATTTAGAATACTTCTGTAACTCCAAAAATTATGAAATAAATTGGTGGACTTGAGGAATTTTTCTATTAATCCTCTGCAAAAAGAATCAACTTAAAATCTCTCTTCTTTAAAAAATGACAACGAATCTCGTGAGCACAAAAGTTTCTTTTTTTCAGCAAGATCAAATAAACTTTCAGCCAAGTCTTCCCAAAGGCATTGCTTGGCACAAACACTAATTAAAACACAATCATAACAGTAGCATAATTGTGCTAACACTCAAGAACAGAAAGCAGAAAGCAAAAAGAAAAAATAAATTTTATTCATTGGGTTGCCTCCCAACAAGCGCTATCGTTTTACGCCCCTAGCTAGGCATAGCGCGTAGGATCTAAGTTTTCTTTTTCCTTAAATGGGAGCAGAGCAGGTTTGAAAAAGGATCTTAGAGTGTCTAGGGTTGGGCCAGCTATGGGTTCAAATCTAAGAGAAATTCTAGATAATGTTTCCTACCCTGAAATTTTCTTGTCTTTCCCGAATGCTAAGGAGAAGAAGAGGATTGAGTCAAAAGAAAAAGCTATTTTGGAGTTTTATCAACAATTTGCGTGTGTAGGTGTCATCCTTGTCCAATTCTTCGATCGGGCACTTTACTATTTTTCAAGGATCTTGCATATAAATTCTCATAGGCAATACTTCTAGGCATGAGTTTGAAAAACTTATTTTCGCAAAAAGGGTCTCTTATGACTTCAATAAAATTGGGATGAATACTAATCATCTTAAGATATCCTTTATCATTGCTAGAAGTTGATCCTTTGTTCTTAATGACTTGAGTAGGCTTGCTAGTTTTCACGGGAGTTTTAGCAGAGGCAAAAGCCGTACCTAGATTAGAAAAAATTTCTTCTAGTTTATCAATCCTAGACGGACTTTCATCAATTCTTTCATGAATTATAGTTCCTTTTTCTTTTAGCAACTTGAAAACGTCTCCTACTTTTGACCCAACTTTAGTAGCATAACTTTGCATTTTTCTATCCAAATTTTCAATATGTTCTGCGTAAGCATTTTCTTTTCAATAGCATCTAGTCTTTCCATAACATGCTCGAGAGTCAATATTGTTTCATTGATCACGAGTGGTGGTGAACCGACTAGATTCCCCAGAGTATTAAAAGCATCAAGAGTAGGACACACCAAAAAGTTCACACCGGTAATCGTATCAAGGACGAATCTATACCAAGTGGTGAAGCCCACATAAAAGCAACGAAGAAGAACAATGGTAGATTGCTTGCGGATAGATCTATTATGACCATTGCAAATCCTATAACAAGCATCTTTTAAACTTTCTCCTCCCCTTTGTTTAAAGTTTAGAACCTCGTTCTTGGGGGTGCACGCAATAGAAGAAGAGAAATCCATAACGACAAAAAGGTGATAAGCAAGATTGCATACGGAAAACAGATCTGACGAGAAAACGGCGAACGAAAAAGAGGGCGAATAAAATGGAAAAAAATTGTGAAGGGGGGGGGGAGAGGAAAACGAGAGGCAAATGGCAAATAATGTAAATTGCAAGGAGATGAGATTTGTGATTAGGAACCTGGTTGATGTTGAAGATCCTCCCCGGCAATGACGCAAAAAATTCCTTTTGATGTCTGCTAGAACTATGTCGGTATTTCCCCAAAGAGGAAGGGATGATGCAGTATAGCGACGGTAGGTATTTCCCTCAGTGATGAGACCAAGGTTATCGAACTAGTAGGAGAACCTCCTCACACCATGTAAACAGCACCTGCACACAAATAACAAATACTCGCAACCCGACGTGTTAAAGGGGTTGTCAATCCTTTCGGGTGTGGTGCCTCAAGATAGGCAAATAACATGAGGTAAAAGTGGTAGATAGGATAAATAGATCGCGGAACAAATAAATTGCAGAAAGGTATTTTTGTATTTTTGGTTTAATAGATCTGAAAATAGATCGCAAAGGCAAATATGATGAAAAGGGACCCGGGGGCCGTAGGTTTCACTAGTGGCTTCTCTCGAGAAAAATAGCAAACGATGGAAAAAAAATTATTGGGCAATTGATAGTACTTCAAATAATTATGACGATATACAAGCAATGATTGTTATATAGGCATCACATCCAAGATTAGTAGACCGACTCCTGCCTGCATCTACTACTAGTACTCCACACATCGACCGCTATCCAGCATGCATCTAGTGTATTAAGTTCATGAGAAAATGGAGTAATACAATAAGAACGATGGCATGATGTAGAAGAGATCCGTTTATCTATTGCGGCAGATATATATATATATCTCATCTTGTTATCCTTAATAGCAATGATACATACATGTCCGTTCCCATTCTGTCACTGGGATCAAGCACCATAAGATCGAACCCATTACAAAGCACATCTTCCCACTACAAGAGAAATAGATCAAGTTGACCAAACAAAACCCAAATATTGGAGAAGAAATACAAGGCTATAAGCAATCATGCATATAAGAGATCAAAGAAGACTCAAATAACTTTCATGGATAAAAACATAGATCTGATCATAAACTCAAAGTTCATTGGATCCCAACAAATACACCGCCAAAAGACTTACATCATATGGATCTCCAAGAGACCATTGTATTGATAATCAAGAGAGAGAGGAAGTCATCTAGCTACTAACTACGAACCCATAGGTTTACAAAGAACTACTCACGCATCATAGGAGAGGCACCAATGGAAGTGCTGAACCCCTACATGACGGTGTCTAGATTGGATCTGGTGGTTCTGGACTCTACGGCGGCTGGATCAATATTTCGTCGCCTCCCCTAGGGTTTCTGGAATATTGTGGTATTTATATAGCAAATAGGCGGTTCTGGGGACACCCGAGGTGGGCACAACCCTCCAGGGCGCGCCTGGGCCTCCTGGCACGCCCTGGTGGGTGCTGCTCACCTCGAGCAGCCCCTTAGGTGCTTCCTTGGCCCATTGGCTTTCTTCTGGCCCAAAAAAAATCCTCCAGGAGTTGCGTTGCATTTGGACTCCATTTGATATTGATTTCCTGTGATGTAAAAAACATGCAGAAAACAGTGGCACTGGGCACTATGTTAATAGGTTAGTACCAAAAAGATATAAAATGACTATTAAATGATTGTAAAACATCCAAGAATGATAATATAACAGCATGGAACAATCAAAAATTATAGATATGTTGGAGACGTATCATCCCACGGCCTCTTGCTCCGTCGTGTGGCTCGCCGGCCGGTGTGCCCACGCGCTACTGTGTGCAAGGAAGGAGCTACTGTCCACGGGGGGAGGGGGAGGGGGTTGATTGCTTTTATTTTTAAGATCTCAGGGTGTATATGTAAATGTTTTACCAAGTCAGCTCCTGACAGTTCGGCTCCCCTTGTCAGAAAGTGATTAAACGACCTAAATCACTCGATGAGTGCTTTTTGCAAAAAGTTTACTGAATGTGCGGTGTTTTTTGCAAAATAAGTAAATAAATAGTGACCTCATGGTTTTCTGCAAACGATGCCCCAAATGTGATGGTTTTGTGCAATTAACTCTAATCTGCCATTATATTGATTAACAACAATAAAGCGGCTATTGTTTCTGGTTGTACGTCATCGTAATTGTCCCCAAAGTTGACATAAATTACCTACTATGCCATCCATAAGTGAAGACAATATGATTTGTTTTTCTCTCGAAATCGCACCTAGGCTTAGTAGTTCTTATATAAACTGCTGCACTCAAAGAACATCAGCACCCGAGCAGCGGAGTGGGTATGACCTCCACCCTCCTCAAGGGAGACCACGGTTTTGATCCCTAGTTCCTACCCATTGCTCTCCTTTTTTCCTCTCGTAAGCACGCCTGCTCCTCCCGCAGGTGGTAATGGGCCGGCTCATTTGTTGGTCATAGCGCCATGTTTTCTATTTCATTTTTTCTTTTTACTTTCTCATTTCTGTTTTGTCCGGCCCATTTGTAGGTCGTAGCGCCCTTTTTTCTATTTCATTTTTTTTTCTTTTTACTTTCTCATTTTTGTTTTAGTTTTTAATTCATGGTTTCCAAAAGAACAAAATTTGAAAACTTGTAAGTTTTTTTAAAAATATTAAGAAATCATAAAAGGTTTGTAAATTCAAAACAAATGAGAAAATTATAAAATGATCATGAATTCACAAAAATGTTCACATATTATAAAAAACACGATTTCAAATAAATGTTCATTAAATAAAAAATGTTCATGATTTCTTAAAACTATCCGGTATTCAAAACATATTTAGGATTTTAAAAAGAACATAAATAAAATTTTAGAATATGTTCACAAAAATGAAAACACATCCGTAAATAATGAATATGAGGATACCCCTTTTCTCTCCTTTTCTTCTCTCGCAAGCGCGCTTACTCCTCCCGCATGCGGTAATGGGCCGGCCCATTCTCATGTTGCAGTCCCATCATTATCAAGATTCATATTGCAAAAAAAAAGATTTAATAGGGGACACATCAACAACTTTTAGATCTTCATCATTATTTTCCCCTAACCCTTCTGGTTTGGCAGCCATCTTATTGACCAAGGTGGCTTGCTTATCAGAAATTTGGGCTATTGATTTTTCAAGACAAGCAATCTGAGAATTCAAACCATAAAATTCCTTAAACATATCATCAAGCTCTTTATTCATGTATTCCATAAAGCTTTTTTGTTCTTTAAGCTCTTTTCTAAAGAAACTATTATGCTCAAATTGCAAAGTCTAAAGCTTCTAATGTTTAATTCAATCTCTTCCAACCTTCTAAGATGAAGGTCGGTGTTCTTAGGCAAAGCCATACGAGCAAATAGGCACACAAGAGGAAGCAAAAGAGAGAGGAGATTGGGAAAGAGAGGGCGAATAAAACGGCAAGGGTGAAGTGGGGAAGAGGAAAACGAGAGGCAAATGGCAAATAATGTAATGTGAGGGAGATGAGTTTGTGATGGGTACTTGGTATGTCTTTACTTCAGCGAAGACTTCCCCGGCAACAGCGCTAGAAATCCTTGTTGCTACCTCTTGAGCACTGCGTTGGTTTTCCCTTGAAGAGGAAAGGGTGATGCAGCAAAGTAGCGTAAGTATTTCCCTCAGTTTTTGAGAACCAAGGTATCAATCTAGTAGGAGGCTCCTCAAAAGTCCCACGCACCTACACAAACAAACAAGAACCTCGCAACCAACGCGATAAAGGGGTTGTCAATCCCTTCACGGTAACTTGCAAAAGTGAGATCTGATAGGGATAATATGATAAGGTAAATATTTTTGGTATTTTTATGATATAGATTGGAAAATAAAGATGCTAATAAAAGTAGATGTGAAACTTATATGATAAAAGATAGACCCGGGGGGCCATAGGTTTCACAAGTGGCTTCTCTCAAGATAGCATAAGTATTACGGTGGGTGAACAAATTACTGTCGAGCAATTGATAGAAAAGTGCATAATTATGTGATTATCTAGGCATGATCATGTTTATAGGCATCACATCCGCAACAAGTAGATCGAAACAATTCTGCATCTACTACTATTACTCTATACATCGACCGACTCCTGCCTGCATCTAGAGTATTAAGTTCATAAGAATAGAGTAACGCATTAAGAAAAATGACATGATGTAGAGGGATAAACTCATGCAATATGATATAAACCCCATCTTTTTATCCTCGATGGAAACAATACAATACGTGCCTTGTTGCCCCTGCTGTCACTAGGAAAGGACACCGCATGATTGAACAAAAAGCTAAGCACTTCTCCCATTGCAAGAAAGACCAATCTAGTAGGCCAAACCAAACTAATAATTCGAAGAGACTTGCAAAGATAACCAATCACATATAAAAGAATTCAGAGGAGATTCAAATATTTCTCATAGATAAACTTGATCATAAACCCACAATTCATCGGATCTCGACAAACACACCGCAAAAAGAGTTACATCAAATAGATCTCCAAGAAGATCGAGGAGAACTTGGTATTGAGATTCAAAGAGAGAGAAGAAGCCATCTAGCTAATAACTATGAACCCGAAGGTCTATGGTAAACTACTCACAACTCATCGGAGAGGCCTTGGAGATGATGTAGAGGCCCTCCGTGGTTGATTCCCCCTCCGGCGGAGCGCCAGCGAAGGCTCCAAGATGGGATCTCGCGGATACAGAAGGTTGCGGCGGTGGAAATAGTTTTTCATGGTGCTCCTGGATGTTTTTAGGGTACGTGGATATATATATAGGCGAAGGAGGTGGGTCGGTTGAGCCACGAGGGGCCCATGAGGGTGGGGGCATGCCGGGCACCCTCGTGGTCGCCTCGTTCGTTGCTTGACCTCCACTCCAAGTCTCCAGGATTGCGTTTATCCAAAAAGATCGCTCCCGAAGGTTTCATTCCGTTTGGACTCCGTTTGATATTCCTTTCCTTCGAAACACTGAAATAGGAAAAAAACAATTCGGGTTGGGCCTCCGGTTAGTAGGTTAGTCCGAAAAATTATATAAAAGTGTAAAGTAAGGCCCATAAACATCCAAAATGGGTAATATAATAGCATGGAACAATCAAAAATTATAGATACGTTAGAGATCTATCAAGCATCCCCGAGCTTAATTCCTTCTCGTCCTCGAGTAGGTGAATGATAAAAAAAGAATTTTTGATGTGGAATGCTACCTAGCACAATTCTCAATGTAATTTTCTTTATTGTGGCATGATTGTTCAGATCCAAATGATTCAAGATAAAAGTTCATAAAACAAAAAAATAGTAATACTTCAAGCATACTAACAAGTAATCATGTCTTATCGAAATAGCATAGCCAAAGAAAGCTCATCCCTACAAAATCATATAGCTAGGCCATGCTTCATTTTCATTACACAAAATACTCCCATCATGCACAACCCTGGTTTCAGCCAAGCAATTGGTTCATACTTTTTAACGCGCTTCAGCTTTTTCAACTCTTACACAATAAATGAGCGCAAGCCATGGATATAGCACTATATGTGGCATATTGTGGTGGTTGTGAAGACAAAAAGGGAGAAGATAGCCTCACATCAACTGGGCGTATCAATGGGCTATGGAGATGCCCATTAATAGATATCAATGTGAGTGAGTAGGGATTGCCATGCAACGAATGCACTAGAGTTACAAATGTATGAAAGCTCAACAAAAGAAACTAAGTGGGTGTGCATCCAACTCGCTTGCTCACGAAGACCTACGGCATTTTGAGGAAGCCCAGCATTGGAATATACAAGCCAAGTTCTATAATTAAAAATTCCCACTAGTATATGAAAGTGATAACATAGGAGACTCTCTATCATGAAGATCATGGTGCTACTTGGAAGCACAAGTGTGGAAAAGAGATAGTAGCATTGTCCCTTCTCTCTTTTTCTCTCATTTCTTTTTTTTCTTTTTCTTTTTTTTATATTTTATTTATTTATGGTGGGCTTCTTTGGCCTCTTTTCTTAATTTGTTTTGGTCTTCTTTGGCCTCTTTATTTTTATAAAGTCTCAAGTCTCATCCCGACTGGTGGGGGTATCATAGTCTTCATCATCCTTGCCTCACTTGGGAAATTGCTCTAATAATGGAGATCATCACACTTTTATTGATTTACAACTCCAGAATTATAACTCAATACTTAGAACAATATATGACTCTACGTGAATGCCACCAGCGGTGTACCGGGATATGCAATGAATCAAGAGTAACATGTATGAAAAATTATGAAGGTGGCCTTGCCACAAATACGATGTCAACTACATGATCATGCAAAGAGCAATATGACAATGATGATGCGTGTCATAATAAACGGAAGGGTGGAAAGTTGCATGGTAATATATCTCGGAATGGCTATGGAAATTCCATAATAGGTAGGTATGGTGGCTGTTTTGAGGAAGGTAGATGGTGGGTGCATGATACTAGCGAAAGTTGCGTGGTATAATAGAGGCTAGCAATGGTGGAAGGGTCAGACTGCATATAATCCATGGACTCAAATTAGTCAAAAATAACTCATATACTTATTGCAAAAGTCTACCTGCCCTCGAAGCAAAGTACTACTACGCATGCTCCTAGGGGAAGGGTTGGTAGGAGTTAACCATCACGCGATCCCGACCTCCACTCATAAGGAAGACAATTAAAAGAGCATCCCATGCAACAAATTTGTCACACAACTTTTACCATACGTGCATGCTACGGGACTTGCCCACTCCAACACAAGTATTTCTCAATTTCATAATTACCCAACTAGCATGACTCTAACATTACCACCTTTATATCTCAAAACAATTATCAAGCATCAAATTGATCATAGTGTTTAATGCACTTTCTATGATAGTTTTTATTATACCCAACTTGGATGCTCATCATTCTAGGTCCAATTTATAACCACAGAAATACCATGCTGTTCTAAAAGACTCTCAAAATGATATAAGTGAAGCATGAGAGATCAACAATTTCTACAAAATAAAGCCACCGCCGTGCTCTAAAAGATATAAGTGAAGCACTAGAGCAAATCTTGTCTAGCTCAAAAGATATAAGTGAAGCACATAGAGTATTCTAATAAATTCCAAATCATGTGTGTCTCTCCAAAAGGTGTGTACAGAAGGATGATTGTGGTAGAATAAAAAGAAAAGACTCATATCATACAAGACGCTCCAAGCAAAACACATATCATGTGGCGAATAAAAATATAGCTCCAAGTAAAGTTACAGATAGACGAAGACGAAAGAGGGGATGCCTTCTGGGGCATCCCCAAGCTTAGGCTTTTGGTTATCCTTGAATAGCTTGGGGTTCCATGGGCATCCCCAAGCTTAGGCTCTTGCCACTACTTATTCCATAGTCTATCAAATCTTTACCCAAAACTTGAAAACTTCACAGCACAAAACTCAACAGGAAATCTCATAAGCTTCGTTAGTGCAAGAAAGAAAACCCACCACATAAGGTACTGTAATGAACTCATTCTTTATTTATACTGGTGTTAAACCTACTGTATTCCAACTTCTCTATGGTTCATACCCCCCCCCCCCGATACTAGCCATAGATGCATCAAAATTAGCAAACAACGCACGAAAAACAGAATCTGTCAAAAACAGAACAGTCTGTAGCAATCTGTAACTTTCGAATACTTATGGAACCCTAAAATTCCTAAAACAAATAGGAAGTCCTGGGAAATTTGTCTATTGATCTGCAGCAAAAAGAAATAACGCAAAATCATGTTTCTGTGATTTATTAAAATTATTCTCGTGCATGCAAAAGTTTCTGTTTTTCAGCAGATTCAAATTAACTATCACCGTAGGTTATCCTATAGGTTCTACTTGGCACAATCACTAATTGAAACATAAAACCACATCTAAACAGAGGCTAGATGAAATATTTATTACTAAATAAAAGAAAAAAATCAAGAAACAAAATAAAATTGGGTTGCCTCCCAACTAGCGCTATCGTTTAACGCCCCTAGCTAGGCATAAAAGCGAGAATAGATCTAAGTAGTGCCATCTTTGGCATTTAATTCATAAGTAGCTCGCATGATAGATTCATAAGGTAATTTAACTTTCTTTCTTGGAAAGTGTTCCATGCCTTTCCTTAATGGAAATTGGAATCTAATATTCCCTTCGTTCATATCAATAATTGCACCAATCGTCCTAAGGAAAGGTCTACCAAGAATAATAGGACATGAAAGATTGCAATCTTTATCAAGCACGATAAAATCTACGGGCACATAATGCCTATTTGCAACAATAAGAACATCATTGATCCTTCCCATAGGTTTCTTAATGGTGGCATCCGCAAGGTGCAAGTTTAAAGAGCAAACATCAAAATCATAGAAACCTAGCATATCACATAAAGTTTTCGGAATCGTGGAAAGACTGGCACCCAAATCACACAAACAGTAGCACTCATGATCTTGAATTTTAATCTTTATAGTAGGTTCCCACTCATCATAAAGTTTTCTAGGTATAGAAACTTCCAACTCAAGTTTTTCCTCATAAGATTTCATCAAGGCATCAACAATGTGTTTGGTAAGAGCTTTATTTTGATTGTAAGCATGAGGAGAATTCAACACGGATTGCAACAAGGAAATAGAATGTATTAAAGCACAATTATCATAATTAAATTCCATGAAATCCATAATAGTGGGTTCAACGCTATGTAAAGTTTTGACCTCTCCAATCCCACTTTTACCAAATTTAGCATCAAGATCTAAAAACTCCGAAACATTAGGACGCCTTTTAACTAAAGTTGACTCATCTCCAGTCCCATCATTATCAAGATTCATATTGCAAAACAAAGATTTAATAGGGGACACATCAATAACTTTTAGATCTTCATCATTATTTTCCCCTAACCCTTCTGGTTTGGCAGCCATCTTATTGACCAAGGTGGCTTGCTTATCAGAAATTTGGGTTATTGAATTTTCAAGATGAGCACTCTGAGAATTCAAACCATAAAATTCCTTAGACATATCATCCAGCTCTTTATTCATGTATTCCATAAAGAGTTTTTGTTCTTTAAGCTCTTTTCTAAAGAAACTATTATGCTCAAATTGCAAAGTCATAAAGCTTCTAATGTTTAATTCAATCTCTTCCACCCTTCTAACAAGAAGGTCGGTGTTCTTAGGCAAAGCCATACGGGCAAACAGGCACACAAGAGGAAGCGAAAGAGAGAGGAGATTGGGAAAGAGAGGGCGAATAAAACGGCAAGGGTGAAGTGGGGGAGAGGAAAACGAGAGGCAAATGGCCAATAATGTAATGCGAGAGAGATGAGTTTGTGATGGGTACTTGGTATGTCTTGACTTGAGCGAAGACTTCCCCAGTAACAGCGCCAAAAATCCTTCTTGCTACCTCTTGAGCACTACGTTGGTTTTCCCTTGAAGAGGAAAGGGTGATGCAGCAAAGTAGCGTAAGTATTTCCCTCATCTTTTGAGAACCAAGGTATCAATCTAGTAGGAGGCTCCTCAAAAGTCCCACGCACCTACACAAACAAATGAGAACCTCGCAACCAACGCGATAAAGGGGTTGTCAATCCCTTCATGGTAACTTGCGAAAGTGAGATCTGATAGAGATAATATGATAAGGTAAATATTTTTGGTATTTTTATGATATAGATTGGAAAGTAAAGATGCAAATAAAAGTTGATGGGAAACTTATATGATAAAAGATAGACCCGGGGGCCATAGGTTTCACTAGTGGCTTTTGTCAAGATAGCATAAGTATTATGGTGGGTGAACAAATTACTGTTGAGCAATTGATAGAAAAGTGGATAATTATGAGATTATCTAGGCATGATCATGTATATAGGCATCACATCCACAACAAGTAGATCGAAACGATTCTACATCTACTACTATTACTCCACACATCGACCGACTCCTGCCTGCATCTAGAGTATTAAGTTCATAAGAACAGAGAAACACATTAAGAAAGATGACATGATGTAGAGGATAAACTCATGAAATATGATATAAACCCCATCTTTTTATCCTCGATGGAAACAATACAATACGTGCCTTGCTGCCCCTGCTCGGGGAAGGACACCGCAAGATTGAACCCAAAGCTAAGCACTTCTCCCATTGCAAGAAAGATCAATCTAGTAGGCCAAACCAAACTGATAATTCAAAGAGACTTGCAAAGATAACCAATTACACATAAAAGAATTTAGAGGAGATTCAAATATTTCTCATAGATAAACTTGATCATAAACCCACAATTCATCGGATCTCGACAAACACACCGCAAAAAGAGTTACATTGAATAGATCTCCAAGAAGATCGAGGAGAACTTGGTATTGAGATTCAAAGAGAGAGAAGAAGCCATCTAGCTAATAACTATGGACCCGAAGGTCTGTGGTAAACTACTCACAACTCATCGAAGAGGCCTTGGAGATGATGTAGAGGCCCTCCGTGGCCGATTCCCCCTCCGACGGAGCGCCGACGAAGGCTCCAAGATGGGATCTCGCGGATACAGAAGGTTGCAGCGGTGGAAATAGTTTTTCGTGGTGCTCCTAGATGTTTTCAGGGTACATGGATATATATAGGCGAAGGAGGTGGGTCGGTTGAGCCATGAGGGGCCCACGAGGGTGGGGGGCACGCCCACCCCCTAGGGGCGCGCCGGGCACCCTCGTGGCCGCCTCGTTCGTTGCTTGACATCCACTCCAAGTCTCCTGGATTGCGTTTGTTCCAAAAAGATCTGTCCCGAAGGTTTCATTCTGTTTGGACTCCGTTTGATATTCCTTTCCTTCGAAACACTGAAATAGGCAAAAAAACAGCAATTCGGGTTGGGCCTCCGGTGACTAGGTTAGTCCCAAAAATGATATAAAAGTGTAAAGTAAAGCCTATAAACATCCAAAACGGGTAATATAATAGCATGGAACAATCAAAAATTATAGATACGCTGGAGACGTATCACACCACTTTAGCAAAGAAAGGTTTATTGAAATCCTTTCTTACTTGTAAAGCAATGTGTACCATGTCATTGTTGTTTGTCCAATCAATCTGGAGGTAGTTCTACACTCGAACACTGAAGTTACACTGGAAAAAGAGATGGTTTCTATCCTCCAATGTCAAAGTTGGACAAAGAACACATTCTGGCCCATCATTAATTTTCTAGTGTCTACGCTGAATCATGTCCTTGGTGTTAATCCTGTCCATGATAACCAACCAAGCAAACATTTTGATAGAAATGGTGCAACAACTCTTACAAATCCATCTGAGTATGGGGTTGGCTAGAATTGGTTGGTGTGCAAAATCATAAAATTTCTTGGTAGAGTAGTCTGAAACCTTACCATATCTCCAGGACCAAGAGTCATTAGTACCATTATCCAAAGTTATACTGGCCAACATGGATGTCAATTGATTCAACTCTTTGAAAGCCAGTGCAGAGATGGGCAAAGAAAACAACTGGTGAAAGTTATCACACTGAATAGCCTCCTTGATAGAAAGATTTTTATCCAGACAATATGAAAATAACCTGGGGAATCTCTCTTGAAGAGGAATGCAACTATTGTCAATCTGCCAATGATCAGCCCAGAATAGCACAGTGTCCCCTTTGTTGACAGTGACACAGGCGACTGCCCTAAATTTATCCATTAGCTTAGATATGTCCTAGTAGGATTCTCCTACAAGGAAGGGAGGGGGGAGGAAGGAGAGGGAGAGGTTGTAGGAAAGGGGGGCGCCTCCCCCCTTCCCTTGTCTAATTCGGACTCCAAGGGGGGGGGCCTGCCCTGGCTGCCCTCCTCTCTCTCCACTAAGGCCCATGGTGGCCCATTAGTTCCCCCGGGGGGTTCTGATAACCCCCCCGACACTCTGTTTTTACCCGAAACCACCCGGAACACTTTCGGTGTCCGAATAACATGGTCCAATATATCAATATTTATTTCTCAACCATTTCAAGACTCCTCGTCACATCCGTGATCTCATCCACGACTCTGAACAAACTTCGGTCATCAAAACACATAACTCATAATACATATCACCATCGAACGTTAAACGTGCGGACCCTACGGGTTCGAGAACTATGCATACATGACCGAGACACATCTCCGGTCAATAACCAATAGCGGAACTTGGCTGCTCATATTGGCTCCTACATATTCTATGAAGATCTTTATCGGTCAAACTACATAACAACATATGTTGTTCCCTTTGTCATCGGTATGTTACTTGCCCGAGATTCAATCGTCGGTATCATCATACCAAGTTCAATCACGTTACTGGCAAGTCTCTTTACTCATTCCGTAATACTTCATGGCCGCATCGTGGATATATATATATAGGCGAAGGAGGTGGGTCGGTTGAGCCACGAGGGGCCCACGAGGGTGGGGGGCGTGCCGGGCACCCTCGTGGCCGCCTCGTTCGTTGCTTGACCTCCACTCCAAGTCTCTTGGATTGCGTTTGTTCCAAAAAGATCGCTCCCGAAGGTTTCATTCCGTTTGGACTCCGTTTGATATTCCTTTCCTTCGAAACACTAAAATAGGCAAAAAAAACAACAATTCGGGTTGGGCCTCCGGTTAGTAGGTTAGTCCGAAAAATTATATAAAAGTGTAAAGTAAGGCCCATAAACATCCAAAATGGGTAATATAATAGCATGGAACAATCAAAAATTATAGATACGTTAGAGATCTATCAAGCAACCCCAAGCTTAATTCCTTCTCGTCCTCGAGTAGGTAAATGATAAAAATAGAATTTTTGATGTGGAATGCTACCTAGCACAATTCTCAATGTAATTTTCTTTATTGTGGCATGATTGTTCAGATCCAAATGATTCAAGATAAAAGTTCATAAAACATAAAAATAGTAATACTTCAAGCATACTAACAAGTAATCATGTCTTATCGAAATAGCATAGACAAAGAAAGCTCATCCCTACAAAATCATATAGCTAGGCCATGCTTCATTTTCATTACACAAAATACTCCCATCATGCACAACCCTGGTTTTAGCCAAGCAATTGGTTCATACTTTTTAACGCGCTTCAGCTTTTTCAACTCTTACACAATAAATGAGCGCAAGCCATGGATATAGCACTATATGTGGCATATTGTGGTGGTTGTGAAGACAAAAAGGGAGAAGATAGCCTCACATCAACTGGGCGTATCAACGGGCTATGGAGATGCCCATTAATAGATATCAATGTGAGTGAGTAGGGATTGCCATGCAACGAATGCACTAGAGTTACAAATATATGAAAGCTCAACAAAAGAAACTAAGTGGGTGTGCATCCAACTCGCTTGCTCACGAAGACCTACGGCATTTTGAGGAAGCCCATCATTGGAATATACAAGCCAAGTTCTATAGTGAAAAGTTCCCACTAGTATATGAAAGTGATAACATAAGAGACTCTCTATCATGAAGATCATGGTGCTACTTTGAAGCACAAGTGTGGAAAAGAGATAGTAGCATTGTCCCTTCTCTCTTTTTCTCTCATTTCTTTTTTTTCTTTTTCTTTTTTTATTTTTTATTTATTTTTGGTGGGCTTCTTTGGCCTCTTTTTTTAATTTGTTTTGGTCTTCTTTGGCCTCTTTTATTTTTATAAAGTCTGAAGTCTCATCCCGACTTGTGGGGGTATCATAATCTTCATCATCCTTTCCTCACTTGGGACAATGCTCTAATAATGGAGATCATCACACTTTTATTGATTTACAACTCAAGAATTATAACTCAATACTTAGAACAATATATGACTCTACGTGAATGCCACCAGCGGTGTACCGGGATATGCAATGAATCAAGAGTAACATGTATGAAAAATTATGAAGGTGGCCTTGCCACAAATACGATGTCAACTACATGATCATGCAAAGAGCAATATGACAATGATGATGCGTGTCATAATAAACGGAAGGGTGGAAAGTTGCATGGTAATATATCTCGGAATGGCTATGGAAATTCCATAATAGGTAGGTATGGTGGCTGTTTTGAGGAAGGTAGATGGTGGGTGCATGATACTAGCGAAAGTTGCGTGGTATAATAGAGGCTAGCAATGGTGGAAGGGTCAGACTGCATATAATCCATGGACTCAAATTAGTCAAAAATAACTCATATACTTATTGCAAAAGTCTACCTGCCCTCGAAGCAAAGTACTACTACGCATGCTCCTAGGGGAAGGGTTGGTAGGAGTTAACCATTGCGCAATCCCAACCTCCACTCATAAGGAAGACAATTAAAAGAGCACCCCATGCAACAAATTTGTCACACAACTTTTACCATACGTGCATGCTACGGGACTTGCCAACTCCAACACAAGTATTTCTCAATTTCATAATTACCCAACTAGCATGACTCTAACATTACCACCTTTATATCTCAAAACAATTATCAAGCATCAAATTGATCATAGTGTTTAATGCACTTTCTATGATAGTTTTTATTATACCCAACTTGGATGCTCATCATTCTAGGACCAATTTTATAACCATACCAAATACCATGCTGTTCTATAAGACTCTCAAAATGATATAAGTGAAGCATGATAGACCAACAATTTCTACAAAATAAAGCTACCGCTGTGCTCTAAAAGATACAAGTGAAGCACTAGAGCAAAACTATCTAGCTCAAAAGATATAAGTGAAGCACATAGAGTATTCTAATAAATTCCAAATCATGTGTGTCTCTCCCAAAAGGTGTGTACAGGAAGGATGATTGTGGTAGAATAAAAAGCAAAGACTCATATCATACAAGACGCTCCAAGCAAAACACATATCATGTGGCGAATAAAAAAATAGCTCCAAGTAAAGTTACCGATAGACGAAGACGAAAGAGGGGATGCCTTCTGGGGCATCCCCAAGCTTAGGCTTTTGGTTATCCTTGAATATCTTGGGGTTCTATGGGCATACCCAAGCTTAGGCTCTTCCCACTCCTTATTCCATAGTCCATCAAATCTTTACCCAAAACTTGAAAACTTCACAACACAAAACTCAACAGGAAATCTCATAAGCTTCGTTAGTGCAAGAAAGAAAACCCACCACATAAGGTACTGTAATGAACTCATTATTTATTTATATTGGTGTTAAACCTACTGTATTCCAACTTCTCTATGGTTAATAAACCCCCCCCCCCCCCCCGATACTAGCCATAGATGCATCAAAATTAGCAAACAACGCACGAAAAACAGAATCTGTCAAAAACAGAACAGTCTGTAGCAATCTGTAACTTTCGAATATTTATAGAATCCTAAAATTCCTAAAACAAATAGGAAGTCCTGGGAAATTTTTCTATTGATCTACAGAAAAAAGAAATAACGCAAAATCATGTTTCTGTGATTTATTAAAATTATTCTCGTGCATGCAAAAGTTTCTGTTTTTCAGCAGATTCAAATTAACTATCACCGTAGGTTATCCTATAGGTTCTACTTGGCACAAACACTAATTAAAACATAAAACCACATCTAAACAGAGGCTAGATGAAATATTTATTACTAAATAAAAGAAAAAAATCAAGAAAAAAAATAAAATTGGGTTGCCTCCCAACTAGCGCTATCGTTTAACGCCCCTAGCTAGGCATAAAAGCGAGAATAGATATAAGTAGTGCCATCTTTGGCATTCAATTCATAAGTAGCTCGCATGATAGATTCATAAGGTAATTTAACTTTCTTTCTTGGAAAGTGTTCCATGCCTTTCCTTAATGGAAATTGGAATCTAATATTCCCTTCGTTCATATCAATAATTGCACCAATCGTCCTAAGGAAAGGTCTACCAAGAATAATAGGACATGAAAGATTGCAATATTTATCAAGCACGATAAAATATACGGGCACATAATGCCTATTTGCAACAATAAGAACATCATTGATCCTTCCCATAGGCTTCTTAATGGTGGAATCCGCAAGGTGCAAGTTTAAAGAGCAAACATCAAAATCATAGAAACCTAGCATATCACATAAAGTTTTCGGAATCGTGGAAACACTAGCACCCAAATCACACAAACAGTAGCACTCATGATCTTTAATTTTAATCTTTATAGTAGGTTCCCACTCATCATAAAGTTTTCTAGGTATAGAAACTTCCAACTCAAGTTTTTCCTCATAAGATTTCATCAAGGCATCAACAATGTGTTTGGTAAAAGCTTTATTTTGACTGTAAGCATGAGGAGAATTCAACACGGATTGCAACAAGGAAATAGAATGTATTAAAGAACAATTATCATAATTAAATTCCATGAAATCCATAATAGTGGGTTCAACGCTATGTAAAGTTTTGACCTGTCCAATCCCACTTTTACCAAATTTAGCATCAAGATCTAAAAACTCTGAAACATTAGGACGCCTTTTAACTAAAGTTGACTCATCTCCAGTCCCATCATTATCAAGATTCATATTGCAAAACAAATATTTAATAGGGGACACATCAATAACTTTTAGATATTCATCATTGTTTTCCCCTAACCCTTCTGGTTTGGCAGCCATCTTATTGACCAAGGTGGCTTGCTTATCAGAAATTTGGGCTATTGAATTTTCAAGACGAGCACTCTAAGAATTCAAACCATAAAATTCCTTAGACATATCATCTAGCTCTTTATTCATGTATTCCATAAAGAGTTTTTGTTCTTTAAGCTCTTTTCTAAAGAAACTATTATGCTCAAATTGCAAAGTCATAAAGCTTCTAATGTTTAATTCAATCTCTTCCAACCTTCTAACATGAAGGTCGGTGTTCTTAGGCAAAGCCATACGGGAAAACAGGCACACAAGAGGAAGCGAAAGAGAGAGGAGATTGGGAAAGAGAGGGCGAATAAAACGGCAAGGGTGAAGTGGGAGAGAGGAAAACGAAATGCAAATGGCAAATAATGTAATGCGAGGGAGATGAGTTTGTGATGGGTACTTGGTATGTCTTGACTTGAGCGAAGACTTCCCCAGTAACAGCCCCAAAAATCCTTCTTGCTACCTCTTGAGCACTTCGTTGGTTTTCCCTTGAAGAGGAAAGGGTGATGCAGCAAAGTAGCGTAAGTATTTCCCTCATCTTTTGAGAACTAAGGTATCAATCCAGTAGGAGGCTCCTCAAAAGTCCCACGCACCTACACAAACAAACGAGAACCTCGCAACCAACGCGATAAAGGGGTTGACAATCCCTTCACGGTAACTTGCGAAAGTGAGATCTGATAGAGATAATATGATAAGATCAATATTTTTGGTATTTTTATGATATAGATTGGAAAGTAAAGATGCAAATAAAAGTTGATGGGAAACTTATATGATAAAAGATAGACCTGGCGGCCATAGGTTTCACTAGTGGATTTTCTCAAGATAGCATAAGTATTACGGTGGGTGAACAAATTACTGTCGAGCAATTGATAAAAAAGTGGATAATTATGAGATTATCTAGGCATGATCATGTATATAGGCATCACATCCGCAACAAGTAGATCGAAACGATTCTGCATCTACTTCCACACATTGACCGACTCCTGCCTGCATCTAGAGTATTAAGTTCATAAGAACAAAGAAACACATTAAGAAAGATGACATGATGTAGAGGGATAAACTCATGAAATATGATATAAACCCCATCTTTTTATCCTCGATGGAAACAATACAATACGTGCCTTGCTGCCCCTGCTCGGGGAAGGACACCGCAAGATTGAACCCAAAGCTAAGAACTTCTCCCATTGCAAGAAAGATCAATCTAGTAGGCCAAACCAAACTGATAATTCGAAGAGACTTGCAAAGATAACCAATCACACATAAAAGAATTCAGAGGAGATTCAAATATTTCTCATAGATAAACTTGATCATAAACCCACAATTCATCGGATCTCGACAAACACACCGTAAAAAGAGTTACATTGAATAGATCTCCAAGAAGATTGAGGAGAACTTGGTATTGACATTCAAAGAGAGAGAAGAAGCCATCTAGCTAATAACTATGGACCCGAAGGTCTATGGTAAACTACTCACAACTCATCGAAGAGGCTTTGGAGATGATGTAGAGGCCCTCCGTGGTCGATTCCCCCTCCGACGGAGCACCGACGAAGGCTCCAAGATGGGATCTCGTGGATACAAAAGGTTGCGGTGGTGGAAATAGTTTTTCGTGGTGCTCCTAGATGTTTTCAGGGTACATGGATATATATAGGCGAAGGAGGTGGGTCGGTTGAGCCAAGAGGGGCCCACGAGGGTGGGGGGCACGCCCACCCCCTAGGGGCGCGCCGGGCACCCTCGTGGCCGCCTCGTTCGTTGCTTGACCTCCACTCCTAGTCTCCTGTATTGCATTTGTTCCAAAAAGATCTCTCCCGAAGGTTTCATTCTGTTTGGACTCCGTTTGATATTCCTTTCCTTCGAAACACTGAAATAGGCAAAAAACAGCAATTCGGGTTGGGCCTCCAGTGACTAGGTTAGTCCCAAAAATGATATAAAAGTGTAAAGTAAAGCCCATAAACATCCAAAACGGGTAATATAATAGCATGGAACAATCAAAAATTATAGATACGTTGGAGACGTATCACACCACTTCAGCAAAGAAAGGTTTATTGAAATCCTTTCTTACTTGTAAAGCAATGTGTACCATGTCATTGTTGTCTGTCCAATCAATCTGGAGGTAGTTTTGCACTTGAACACTGAAGTTACACTAGAAAAAGAGATGGTTTCTATCCTCCAATGTCAAAGTTGGACAAAGAACACATTCTGGCCCATCATTAATTTTCTAGTGTCTACGCTGAATCATGTCCTTGGTGTTAATCATGTCCATGATAACCAACCAAGCAAACATTTTGATAGAAATGGTGCAACAACTCTTACAAATCCATCTGAGTATGGGGTTGGCTAGAATTGGTTGGTGTGCAAAATCATAAAATTTCTTGGTAGAGTAGTCTGAAACCTTACCATATCTCCAGGACCAAGAGTCATTAGTACCATTATGCAAAGTTATACTGGCCAACATGGATGTCAATTGATTAAACTCTTTGAAAGCCAGTGCAGAGATGGGCAAAGAAAACAACTGGTGAAAGTTATCACACTGAATAGCCTCCTTGATAGAAAGATTTTTATCCAGACAAATATGAAAATAACCTGGGGAATCTCTCTTGAAGAGGAATGCAACTATTGTCAATCTGCCAATGATCAGCCCAGAATAGCACAGTGTCCCCTTTGTTGACAGAGACACAGGTGACTGCCCTAAATTTATCCATTAGCTTAGATATGTCCTAGTAGGATACTCCTACAAGGAAGGGGGGGAGGAAGGAGAGGGAGAGGTTGTAGGAAAGGGGGGCGCCTCCCCCCTTCCCTTGTCTAATTCGGACTCCAAGGGGGGGGCCTGCCCTGGCTGCCCTCCTCTCTCTCCACTAAGGCCCATGGTGGCCCATTAGTTCCCCCGGGGGGTTCTGATAACCCCTCTGGCACTCTGCTTTTACCCAAAACCACCCGGAACACTTTCGGTGTCCGAGTAACATGGTCCAATATATCAATATTTATTTCTCAACCATTTCGAGACTCCTCGTCACATCCATGATCTCATCCGGGACTCTGAACAAACTTCGGTCATCAAAACACATAACTCATAATACATATCGCCATCGAACGTTAAGCGTGCGGACCCTACGGGTTCGAGAACTATGCAGACATGACCGAGACACATCTCCGGTCAATAACCAATAGCGGAAGGATGCTCATATTGGCTCCTACATATTCTATGAAGTCTTTATCAGTCAAACTGCATAACAACATATGTTGTTCCCTTTGTCATCGGTATGTTACTTGCCCGAGATTCAATTGTCGGTATCATCATACCAAGTTCAATCACGTTACTGGCAAGTCTCTTTACTCATTCCGTAATACTTCATGGCCGCCTCGTGGATATATATATAGGTGAAGGAGGTGGGTCGGTTGAGCCACGAGGGGCCCACGAGGGTGGGGGGCATGCCGGGCACCCTCGTGGCCGCCTCGTTCGTTGCTTGACCTCCGCTCCAAGTCTCTTGGATTGCGTTTGTTCCAAATAGATTGCTCCCGAAGGTTTCATTCCGTTTGGACTCCGTTTGATATTCCTTTCCTTTGAAACACTGAAATAGGCAAAAAAACAACAATTCGGGTTGGGCCTCCGGTTAGTAGGTTAGTCCGAAAAATTATATAAAAGTGTAAAGTAAGGCCCATAAACATCCAAAATGGGTAATATAATAGCATGGAACAATCAAAAATTATAGATACGTTAGAGATCTATCAAGCATCCCCAAGCTTAATTCATTCTCGTCCTCGAGTAGGTAAATGAGAAACATATCCTTAGTCCTTTTCAGGTATTTCAGGATATTCTTGACCGCTGTCCAGTGATCCACTCCTGGATTACTTTGGTACCTCCCTGCTAAACTTATTGCTAAGCATACATCAGGTCTGGTACACAACATTGCATATATGATAGAGCCTATGGCTGAAGCATAGGGAACATCTTTCATTTTCTCTCTATCTTCTGCTGTGGTCGAGCATTGAGTCTGACTCAACTTCGCACCTTGTAACACAGGCAAGAACCCTTTCTTTGACTGATCCATTTTGAACTTCTTCAAAACTTTATCAAGGTATGTGCTTTGTGAAAGTCCAATTAAGTGTCTTGATCTATCTCTATAGATCTTGATGCCCAATATGCAAGCAGCTTCACCAAGGTCTTTCATCGAAAAACTCTTATTCAAGTATCCCTTTATGCTATCTAGAAATTCTATATCATTTCCAGTCAACAATATGTCATATAATATTAGAATTGCTACAGAGCTCCCACTCACTTTCTTGTAATTACAGGCTTCTCCAAAAGTATATATAAAACCATATGCTTTGATAACACTATCAAAGCGTTTATTCCAACTCCAAGAGGCTTGCACCAGTCCATAAATGGATCACTAGAGCTTGCACACTTTGTTAGAACCCTTTGGATCGACAAAACCTTTTGGTTGCATCATATACAACTCTTCTTCCAGAAATCCATTCAGGAATGCAGTTTTGACATCCATCTGCCAAATTTCATAATCATAAAATGCGGCAATTGCTAACATGATTCGGACAGACTTAAGCAACGCTACGGGTGAGAAAGTGTCATCGTAGTCAACTCCTTGAACTTGTCAAAAACCTTTCGCAACAAGTCAAGTTTTGTAGACAGTAACATTACCGTCAGCGTCAGTCTTCTTCTTGAAGATCCATTTATTTTCTATGGCTTGCCGCTCATCGGGCAAATCCACCAAAGTCCACACTTTGTTCTCATACATGGATCCCATCTCAGATTTCATGGCCTCAAGCCATTTCACGGAATCTGGGCTCATCATCGCTTCCTCATAGTTCGTAGGTTCAGCATGATCTAGTAACATGACTTCCAAAACAGGATTACCGCACCACTCTGGTGTGGGTCTCACTCTGGAAGACCTACGAGGTACGGTAGTAACTTGATCTGAAGTTTCATGATCATCATCATTAGCTTCCTCACTAATTGGTGTAGGAATCACTGGAGCTGATTTCTGTGACGAACTACTTTCCAATCAGGGAGAAGGTACAATTACCTCATCAAGTTCTACTTTCCACCCACTCACTTCTTTTGGGAGAAACTCCTTCTCTAGAAAGGATCCATTCTTAGCAACAAAGATTTTTCCTTCGGATCTATGACAGAAGGTGTACCCAACAGTTTCCTTTGGGTATCCTATGAAGACACACTTTTCCGATTTGGGTTCGAGCTTATCAGGTTGAAGCTTTTTCACATAAGCATCGTAGCCCCAAACTTTAAGAAACGACAACTTTGGTTTCTTTCCAAACCACAATTCATAAGGCGTCGTCTCAACGGATTTTGATGGTGCCCTATTTAAAGTGAATGAAGTCATCTCTAAAGCATAGCCCCAAAATGATAGTGGTAAATCAGTAAGAGACATCATAGATCGCACCATATCCAATAAAGTACGGTTACGACATTCGGACACACCATTTCGCTGTGGTGTTCTAGGTGGCATAAGTTGTGAAACTATTCCACATTGTTTCAAATGAAGACCAAACTCATAACTCAAATATTCGCCTCCACTATTAGATCGTAGAAACTTTAGTTTCTTGTTACGATGATTTTCCACTTCACTGTGAAATTCTTTGAACTTTTCAAATGTTTCAGACGTATGCTTCATTAAGTAGATATACCCATATATGCTCAAATCATCTGTGAAGGTAAGAAAATAACGATACCCGCCACGAGCCTCAACACTCACTGGACCGCATACATTGGTGTGTATTATTTCCAATAAGTCAGTAGCTCGTTCCATTGTTTCGGAGAACGGAGTTTTAGTCATTTTTTCCACGAGGCACGGTTCGCAAGCACCAAGTGATTCATAATCAAGTGATTCCAAAAGCCCATCAGTATGGAGTTTCTTCATGCGCTTTACACCGATATGACCTAAATGGCAATGCCACAAATAAGTTGCACTATCATTATCAACTTTGCATCTTTTGGCTTCAATATTTTGAACATGTGTATCATCATGATCGAGATTCAACAAAAATAGACCACTCAGCAAGGGTGCATGACCATAAAAGATATTAATCATATAAATAGAACAACCATTATTCTCTGGTTTAAATGAATAACCGTCTCGCATCAAACAAGATCCAGATATAATGTTCATGCTCAACGCTGGCACCAAATAACAATTATTCAGGTCTAAAACTAATCCCGAAGGTAGATGTAGAGGTAGCGTGCCGACGGCGATCACATCAACCTTGGAACCATTTCCCATGCACCTCGTCCTTGGCCAATCTTCGTTTAATCTGTAGCGCCTGTTTCGAGTTGCAAATATGAGCAACAGAACCAGTATCAAATACCGAAGCGCTACTACAAGCATTAGTAAGGTACACATCAATACCATGTATATGAAATATACGTTTCACTTTGCCATCCTTCTTATCCGCCAAATACTTGGGGTAGTTCCACTTCTAGTGACCAGTCCCTTTGAAGTAGAAGCACTCAGTTTCAGGCTTAGGTCCAGAGTTGGGTTTCTTCTCCTGAGCAGCAACTTTCTTGCCGTTCTTCTTGAAGTTCCCCTTCTTTCCTTTGCCTTTTTTCTTGAAACTAGTGGTCTTATTGACCATCAACACTTGATGCTCCTTTTTGATTTCTACCTCCGCAACCTTTAGCCTTGCGAAGAGCTCGGGAATTGTCTTGTTCATCCCTTGCATACTATAGTTCATCGCGAAGCCTTTATAGCTTGGTGGCAGTGATTGAAGAACTCTTTCAATGACACTATCATTAGGAAGATTAACTCCCATCTGAGTCAAGTGGTTATGGTGCCCAGTCATTCTGAGTATGTGGTCACTGACAGAACTATTCTCCTCCATTTTGCAGTTGTAGAACTTGTTGGATACTTCATATCTCTCAACTCGGGCACTTGCTTGAAATATTAACTTCAACTGTTGGAACATCTCATATGCTCCATGACATTCAAAATGTCTTTGAAGTCCCGATTGTAAGTCGTAGAGCATGGCACACTGAACTATCGAGTAGTCATAAGCTTTGCTCTGCCAGGCGTTCTTAACGTCATCAGTACGTCTGCAGCAGGCCTAGCACCTAGCGGTGCTTCTAGGACGTAATTCCTCTGTGCAGCAATGAGGATAATCCTCAAGTTACGGACCCAGTCCATGTAGTTTCTGCCATCATCTTTCAACTTAGCTTTCTCTAGGAACACATTAAAATTCAAAGGAACGGTAGCATGGGCCATTGATCTACAATAACATAGATATGCAAAATAACTATCATGACTAAATTCATGATAAATTAAAGTTCAATTAATTATATTACTTAAGAACTCCCGCTTAGATAGACATCCCTCTAGTCCTCTAAATGATCACGTGACCCAAATCAACTAAACCATGTCTGATCATCAAGTGAGATGGAGTAGCTTTCAATGGTGAACATCACTATATTGACCATATCTACTATATGATTCACGTTTGACCTTTCGGTCTTAGTGTTCCGAGGCCATATATGCATATGCTAGACTCGTCAAGTTTAACCCGAGTATTCTGCGTGTGCAAAACTGGCTTACACCCGTTGTATGTGAACATAGAGCTTATCACACCCGATCATCACGTGGTGTCTCAGCACGATGAACTGTAGCAACGGTGCATACTCAGGGAGAACACTTATACCTTGAAATTTAGTAAGGGATCATCTTATAATGCTACCGCCGTACTAAGCAAAATAAGATGCATAAAAGATAAACATCACATGCAATCAACATATGTGACATGATATGGCCATCATCATCTTGTGCTCATGATCTCCATCACCGAAGCATCGTCATGATCTCCATCGTCACCGGCGTGACACTTGATCTCCATCGTAGCATCGTTGTCATCTCGCCAACTTATTGCTTCTATGACTATTGCTACCATTTAGTGATAAAGTAAAATAATTGCATGGCGATCGCATTGCATACAATAAAGCGACAACCATATGGCTCCTGCCAGTTGCCGATAACTCTGTTACAAAACATGACCATCTCATACAACAAATTATATTACATCATGTCTTGACCATATCACATCACAACAAGCCCTACAAAAACAAGTTAGACGTCCTCTACTTTGTTGTTGCAAGTTTTACGTGGCTGCTATGGGCTTCTAGCAAGAACCGTTCTTACCTACGCATCAAAACCACAACGACTTTTCGTCAAATGTGTTGTTTTAACCTTTAACAAGGACCGGCCATAGTCAAACTCGATTCAACTAAAGTTGGAGAAACAGACACCCACTAGCCACCTATGTGCAAAAGCACGTCGGTAGAACCAGTCTCATGAACGCGGTCATGTAATGTCGGTCCGGGCCGCTTCATCCAACAATACCGCCGAATCAAAGTAAGATGTTGGTGGTAAGCAGTATGACTATTATAGCCCACAACTCTTTGTGTTCTACTCGTGCATAAAACATCTATGCATAGACCTGGCTCTGATACCACTGTTTGGAACACAGTAATTTCAAAAAAAATCCTACGATCATGCAAGATCTATCTAGGTGATGAATAGCAACTAGAGGGCATAGTGTGTCCATGTACCCTCGTAGACTGAAAGCAGAAGTGTTTCAATAACACGGTTGATGTAGTCGAACTTTGTCGCGATCCAACCGATCCAAGTACCGAACGTACGGCACCTCCCCGTTCAGGACACGTTCAGCTCGATGACGTCCCTCGTGCTCTTGATCCAGTTGAGGACAAGGGTGAGTTCCATCAGCGCGACGGCGTAGAAATGGTGATGATGATGTTACCAGCGCAGGGCTTCGCTTAAGCTCTACGATAGTATGATCGAGGTGTGTAACTGTGGAGGGGGCACCGCACACGGTTAAGAGAAACTTGTGTGTTCTAGGTTTCCCCCTGCCCCCGTATATAAAGGAGGGAGGGGGAGGCCGGCCGGCCCTAGGGGGCGCGCCCAAGAGGAGGAGTCCTACTAGGACTACTAGTCCTAGTAGGATTCTCCTACAAGGAAGAGAGGGGGAAGGAAGGAGAGGGAGAGGGAGTAGGAAAGGGGGGCGCCGCCCCCCTTCCCTTGTCCAATTCGGACTCCAGGGGGTGGCCTCCCCTGGCTGCCCTCCTCTCTCTCCACTAAGGCCCATGGTGGCCCATTAGTTCCTCCGGGGAGTTCCGGTAACCCCCCGGCACTCCGTTTTTACCCCGAAACCACCCAGAACACTTCCGGTGTCCGAATAACATGGCCCAATATGTCAATCTTTATATCGCGACCATTTCAAGACTCCTCTTCACGTCTGTGATCTCATCTGGGACTCCAAACAAACTTCGGTCATTAAAACACATAACTCATAATACATATCGTCATCGAACATTAAGCATGCGGACCCTACGGGTTCGAAAACTATGCAGACATGACCGAGACACATCTCCGGTCAATAACCAATAGCGGAACCTGGATGCTCATCTTGGCTCCTACATATTCTATGAAGAGCTTTATCAATCAAACCACATAAGAACATACGATGTTCCCTTTGTCATCGGTATGTTACTTGCCCGAGATTCAATCGTCGGTATCATCATACCTAGTTCAATCTCGTTACTGGCAAGTCTCTTTACTCATTCCGTAATACTTCATCCCGCAACTAACTCATTAGTCACATTGCTTGCAAGGCTTATTGTGATGAGCATTACCGAGAGGGCCTAGAGATACCTCTCCGAAACACGGAGTGACAAATCCTAATCTCGATCTATGCCAACCCAAAAAACACCTTCGGAGACACCTGTAGAGCATCTTTATAATCACCCATTTACGTTCCTACATTTGAGAGCACACAAGGTGTTCCTCTGGTATTCGGGAGTTGCATAATCTCATAGTCTGAGGAACATGTATAAGTCATGAAGAAAGCAGTAGCAATGAAACTGTAACGATCATAATACTAAGCTAACGGATGGGTCATGTCCATCACATCATTCTCCTAATGATGTGATCCCGTTCATCAAATGACAACACATGTCTATGGTTAGGAAACTTAACCATCTTTGATTAACGAGCTAGTCAAGTAGAGGCATACTAGGGACATTATGTTTTGTCTATGTATTCACACATGTACTAAGTTTCCGGTTAATACAATTCTAGCATGAATAATATACATTTATCATGAAATAAGGAAATAAATAATAACTTTATTATTGCCTCTAGGGCATATTTCCTTCACTGTTTTTAGGACCTCCATTTCAGAGCTGTCAGCATTCAAGAACAGCAAAGTGTCATCAGCATACTGAACCACAGGGTAGTCAGGGTCATGAGCTGCTAAAAGCAGACTGATCATACCCTGTTACAATAGTTGATTAATCATTGTTTGCTGAAGATCATCAACTATAACAAAAAGCAAAGGGGAAATGGGATCTCCTTTTTTAACACCACATTTACATTTGAAGTGCTTTCCAGGCACTCCATTTAGCAGCATTGAAGAAGTTCCAGAATATAAAAGTTGTCTATACTTATTATGAAAGTTTGTTAGCCCTCAAAGTAAAGTACTACTACACATGCCCCTAGGGGGATAGATTGGTAGGAAAAGACCATCGCTCATTCCCAACGCCACTCATATGGAAGAGAATCAATAATAAATCATACTCTAACTTCTTAGCATAACGAGAGACCATACGTGCATGCTTTGGAAATCACAAACCTTAACAGGAATATTCTTACTAAACCACAATTATTCACTATTACCTCCCACATATTACCATCTTAATATCGCAGAAGTATGGCAAGGAATCAAACTTATCATATTCAGTGATCTACATGAAAGTTTTTATTATATCATTTTCGAATACCTATCACAGTAGGACCAATTTCATAACCCGTGCATATTGCCATTACTATTTATCAAACTATCAAAATGATATAAGTTAAGCATGAGAGTGCAACAATTTCTTCAAAATATGACCACCACCGTGCTCTAAAAAATATAAGTGAAGTACTAGAGCAACTACATACCTCAAAAGATATAAGTGAAGCACAAAGAGTATTCTAACAAATCACGAATGAGTGTGTGTCCCTCTAGAAAGGTATGTCCAGCAAATATGATTGTGGCAAACTAAAAATAAAAAAAAGCAAAGACTCATATAATACACGACGCTCCAAGCAAAACTCATATCAGGTGACGAATAAAAATATAGCTCCAAGTAATTTACAGATGGTTAGTAGACAAAAGGGGGGATGCCTTCCGGGGTAGCCCCAAGCTTAGATTCTTGGGTGTCCTTGAATATTACCTTGGGGTGCCTTAGGATCTTGCCACTCTTGATTCCTCATCCATTGTGATCTCACTCAAAACTTGAAAGCTTCAGCACACAAATCTCAACAGACACCTTCATGAGATCCATTAGTATAACAACCAAATCACAAACTTTAGGTTCTCTTATGAACCCATTTATATTTTATTGTTGCATAATACCTACTGTATTCCGCCTTTTCCATGACTTATACCACCCGATACAATCCCTAGATTCATCGAAACAAGAAAACTATGCAACCGAAACAGAATCTGTCTAAAAGAGAACAGTTTGTGGTAATATGAATAATGACTATACTTATGTAACCTTAAAAATTCTGAAAAATTAGGAAAACATGGGCAATTTATATATACATCATGTGAAAAACATTCAGATAAAAACACGTTCCAGTGGATTGTCAAATTCTGCTATTGGGCGCGGAAGTTTTTGTTTTTTCACAGAATTGAGTCAACTATCAACCAAATCATCCCAAAGGCTTTACTTGGCACAAACATTAATTAAACCACAAAAACACAACCATAACAGTAGCATATTTGTGTGCACACTCAAAAACAGAAAAGAAACAAGAAAAATCAAGATAACTATTGAGTTTCCTCCCAACAAGCGCTATTGTTTTACGCCCCTAGCTAGGCGTAATGCGTAGTTTCAAGTGTTGTCATCCTTCATTCCCAAATCCTTCCTAATCAAATCTTCCAAAACTTTTCTTAGTAAATATCAATTCTCATGTTCTTCTTTTCTAGTGGGAGAACTTAAATTGTTGAAAGGACTTTCTTAGGTAATTTTAACATTCATGACTCCAAATTCTGAATCATCACCTAAAACATATTCATATAAGACATGTATTTCATCATCAGTGGGTTCCCTAACTGTTTCCCCAAACCAATCACTACTAAATACTTCATCAATTCCCTTAGTAATCCACTCTAGTTTATCACAAGTATAGTGATGCAAAGTTTTAATAATTTGAACATAGGGGACTCTACTCCTAAGATTCTCACTATAAGCAAAATAATCTTTGGACTCCAAACTACGTATATTATCTTTATCATGAAGAAATTCTTCTATTGGGGGATGCTCGAAATTTATCCTATAGTAAACAAAGATTTCTCTAGCCTCTCGGATCACATAGTCAAATTCATGCATAAGGATAATAGTGGCAATCTTCTTAATTTTAGGATCATGGATGTTGGGAAGCACATAATATCTTTTGTAAAGATGGATGCATATGTAAAAATTGTCTTTCTAACTTAACCACAAGCATAATAATGGCATCCACATAGCAATTCGTTTTATCAAGGATAGACCCTCTTATTGTTGGTATAACTCTCGTGCAATCAAATAATTCCTGAATAATATTCTTCCCAATAATATTTCCGCATCCCACATGATATATTTTAGTTTTGAAATTTCTGGGATTGCTAATCTCCGGAGGATCATGATTGAGATCAACGGATTTAAGCTTATCCTCAAGGGATTCGCTAGTGCTTTCAACCATAACTTTATCAAACTCTGACATGATAGCAAGTTCAAGCAAGCAAGCAAACAAAAAGGAAAACGAAAAATATTTGTGTGTTTTTTGTAAAACTATTTTAGAAGTGGGGGAGATAAAAACGAGAGGCAAATGGTAAATAAAGTAAATAAAAGTAGATGATAGTTTGTGTGCACGTACTTGGTAGGTTTCGGTGATGTCTCCCCGACAACGGCGCCAAAAATTCTTCCTGCTACTTGTGAGCTGCGTTGAGATTTTCTCGAAGAGGAGGGGATGAAGCAATATAGTAGAGATAAGTATTTACCTCAATTAAGAAACAAGATTATCAATCTAGTAGCAGAACCACACAAAACCTCGTTAGGATCACCTACACACACAAACGCAAATACTTGCACCCAACGCAAACAAGGGGGTTGTCAATCCCCTCGGCGGTTAATTGCAAGGATCAAATCTCGTAGTAACAGATAGATAGATTGAAACACAAAATAAAATAATGGTAAATAAATTGCAGCAAGGTATTTTTGAATTTTATATATGATAAAAGATAGACCCGGGGGCCATAGTTTTCACTAGAGGCTTCTCTCTTGAACATAGCACACGGTGGGTAACAAATTACTATTTGGCAATTGATAGAAAAGCGCATAATTATGACGATATTCAAGGCAATGATCATGGATATAGGTATCACATCCGAGACAAGTAGACCAACTACTGCCTGCATCTACTACTATTAGTCCACCCATGGACCGCTATCGAGCATGCATCTAGGGTATTAGGTTAATAAAAACAGAGTAACGTCTTAAACAAGATGACATGATATAGACAAACTAAACCCCATAAATATGAACAAACCACATCTTTTTATCCTTAATGGCAACCATACAAATACGTGTCATGTCCCTTTCTGTCACTGGGATTGAGCACCGCAGGATCGAACCAATGATAAAGCACCTCTCCCATTGCAAGATAAATCAATCTAGTTGGCCAAACCAAACAGATAGATCGGAGAGAAATATAAAGCTATAACAATCATGCATATAAGAATTCAGAAAAGACTCAAATAATTTCATGAATGATCTGATCATAAACTCACAATTCATCAGATAACAACAAACACACCGCAAAAAAGGATTACATCGAATAGATCTCCAAGAACATCAAGTAGAACATTATAATGAATATCAAAGAGAGAGAGAGAGAGAGAGAGAGAGAGAGAGAGAAGAAGAAGAATAAGAAGAAGCCATTTAGCTACTAGCTGTGGACCCGTAGGTCTGTGGTAAACTATTCACACGTCATCGGAAGGGCGCTAAGGTTGATGTAGAAGCCCTCAGCGGTCGGTTCCCCTCCGGCAGAGTACCGGAGAAGGCCTCTAGATGGGATTGCGCAAGAACAAAGGCTTGCGGCGGCGAAAAAATGTTTCGGGTGGCTCTCTGATGTATTGGGAATATTTATGAATTTATAGAGCTGAAATTAGGTCAAGATGTGCCACGAGGGCCCCACCAGCCTGAGGGCGCCCCCCCCCCCCCCCCCCCCGGGGCGTGCCTGGCAGGTTTGTCGCACCCTCGTGACTCTTCAGGTGTTCTCCCGAAGCTTCTAGGGTCTTTTCTGGTCCAGAAAAAAATCATTAAAATGTTTAGTAGTGTTTGGACTCCGTTTGGTACTGATTTCCTGAAAAGCCAAAAGCAAGCAAAAAAAAACAGCAACTGGCGCTGGGCACTAGGTTAATAGATTAGTCTCCAAAAATTGCATATAATTGCATAATAAACATATACCATAATAGCATGAAACAATAAAAAATTATAAATACATTGGAGACGTATCAGTATCGAATGTTTATAAAATGGAGGAGGAGAAAACAAAGAGACTTTTAGGAACAGGCAGGGGAACGAACTCGACACCAATTCAAAACTGTATATTTTCTGAATGAAAGAAAATCCAACTTTTGAAAGTACGTCCATAGGAAAGAACAAAACAAATATAGGTATACAAATAGGGAAGGAATAAAGTCTAAAAAATTATACTCTCTGTGTAAGAGATCCAGGTTTATAAAGTGGGTAAGAAAATCCAAATCGGGCGCCGGCAATGCTATTCCTCCGTGGGTCCTACTCGACGACCGTGCATACCACACGAGCGGATCTAACCACACCACAACCATTTCAAAATATGCAAACTTTATAAATTGGAGAACATTTAGGAACATGGAGGGAACGAACTCGACACCAACTCAAAACTGTATATTTCCTCCATAAAAAAAATCCAACTTTTGAAAAGTACGTATGTAGGAAAGAACAAAACGAATCTAGGTGTATAGATAGGGTAGGAATAAAGTCCGAAATAATCTATTATATGTGTGTAACATATCCAAGTTTATAGAGTGGGCAAGAAAATCCAAATCCAGCGCCGAGGATGCTCTCCCTCCGTGGGTCGACCTCGCGGGCGGATCTAACCACACCACGGCCGTTTCAAAATATCCAAAATTTATAAATTGGAGAACATTTAGGAATAGCAGTGGAATGAACTCGACACCAATTCAAAACTGTATATTTTCTCTATGAAAGAAAAAGTCCAGCTCTTGAAAGTACGTACATAGGAAAGAACAAAACAAATATAGGTGTACAAACATGAAAGGAATAAAGTCCAAAATTTTATAATCTCTGTCTAACAAATCCAAGTTCATAAAGTAGGCACGAAAATCCAAGTCTGGCGCGGACGATGATGTCCCTTCGCGGGTCCTACTGGACGATCGTGCCAGGCGGATCTATAAACAATCTTATATTTTTCTTTACAGAGGGAGTACATAGGGAAGGGAAGAAGAAAACAAATGGATGTGAAGGAATAAAGTAAAAAAAAATCCAAATTTGTAAAGTGGGCAAAAAAGAAATGGGGAGACAAACGAGCTAGTGTTGGAACTGAAAAAGAAGTGCGACCGTCAGATCCAAATCCGATGGCCACCACGTGAGATGAAAGAAGAGAAAAGGGCGTACTTCGACTCCGCCTCCGCCTCCGACTCTAGCCCTCGTCGGACACAGAGAGGAGAGGGGCTTTCTTACATATACTCCGGCGAGGCAGAGGAGAGTTTTGTTCAGGGAGGGATGGCGTGGACGCGTTACCATGGCTCCTCAATGCATCCTCCTTCCATCCCCGCTCGCAGTCGTACCAAGTCCGGCGCCGACGACGCCCTCCCTCCTCCATGGGTCCTACTCGACGACCGTGCATACCTCGCCGGCGAATCTAACCACACCACGGCCGTCTCCCGCACAAGGCACGGCGACCAGATCCAAGCCACCTTCTTCCTTGCCGACCCGCCGCTCGTCTCCCACTTCGCCATCTCGTGCGCCGCCGAGCTTGGCTATGAGCCCAGGATCCTCTAACGGAGGCCAACCTCGTCCTCCTCGTCTTGGTGCCCGGCGACCCCCGCAACGCCATCGAACCCCGGAAGAACGACTTCTACGTCTACGAGGTGGACGACGGCGGCCCTCCCAAGGCCACACTGACGCTGCTTCCGCACCCCCTGCCCGACTTGTTCCCCTTCCCTTGGGATAGATGCTACTACCTCCATGACCGCCAGGTAGGATGTACTCCTGCGCTACCGCAGGAACTCCGACGGCGGCTTTTATCTTCGTCCGCACCGTCCCAGAGCCTATGACGCCTACATTGTCGCCGCGGACGTGGATTTTTAGAGCACTTGCACCCAGGCCCTGCTATCTTAGCTCTCCAATATCGCTTTAAGATCCGTGCGACACAACTAACTTTCAATATGAAATTTTCTCTTTTTTGTTTCTCACACATAGAACATATCTTGAAGTTCAAACCTATGCAGCGTGGCAAAGTTTTCTAACTAGAATCTAGGATAAATCTTTCAGAATTTTTTGTCTGACATAAATACTAGAAATATGATTTTTTTTAATCAAATAAAATGTATTTTGTATATTTATGTCCGACAAAAAAATCTGAAAGATTTATCCTAGATTCTTCTTAGAAAGCTTTGCCACGCTGCGTATGTTTGAACTTCAAGATATGTCCTATGCAGGAGAAACAAAAAAGTGAAATGTATTTGCACAAATTTTAAAGCGAGAAATGAATGGCTAGATAGAGAGGGCATGGGTGCATGTGCTCTAATATATATTTTTCTTGTCCCCGCGCTCTGTACACGGCTAACCTTCCCGGAGACGTTAGGCCTTTACACCTACATCTCCGACACCGAAGTGTGGAGCAGCAAACCAGCCTCATTCCCAGACGGCAAACTGCCCCGAGCCGCCATTCGCTGTGACAAGGTTATCACCATCGGAGGAGAAGCAGGCACCATGGCCTGGGTCGATCTCATGCGGGGTATCATCCTATGCGATGTGCTCCCACTCGACGACGACGCCAAGACGCTCCGCTACATCCCTCTGCCGGACCCCATCCGGCCAGACGACACCATAGACGAATCTGGAGGCATGTACCGGGACGTCGCTCTTGTGGGCAGCCGCATCAAGTATGCCGAGGTGCAGATGCACGTCAGGCCGGGCTCGGCCGGCCCAAAAGGCTCCTTCACCATCGACGGCTGGACGGCCGTCTTATGGAGCAGGCCGGCCAATTCCTTCAAGGAGCCGACTGCCTGGCGCAAGGACCATGAGGTCCGTGCTCACGAGGTCTCTTTCGTCCACGGCGAAAACAACACGGTGCCAGGCTTTGAGTTGCTCCCGGCTGTGCTGGATCACCAAGGTAACCCGCAGCCGACCTTGGTGGGGATCCACGTTGGCCATCCCAAGCTCAGATTTGATGGCCAAGGTCAACCGCTGGTACCGCAAAGCGTGGGTAATCGCTGTCGACATGAAGAACAAGAGGCTGCGGGGAGTGGCCGAGTTTGGTAGAGCACCAAGGTGCGCGTCATTTCACCATGCCTACCGGCAAAGCAGGATCTGGGAGCATCTCAATGTCTCCCAAGGTAAATAAAAAATAAATAAAAAGCACTTGCCTTTATCTGTTCTATCATCACCTGCCTGTACATGTCTTGAAACAGCAATCTACACTCCATGTTTCTAAATGTAAGGCGTTTTGAACTGCCAAAACGTCTTACATTTAGAAATAGAGGATGTAGCAATTAGTTGTGATTGAAGCAACCAACAACCAATCTATAACCTGGGAATGGATTTTTGCTCGTCAGGTACAAAGAGTCACCTGAAACGACCAGGGATGCCACTGCCACATGGAAGCTCTCACAAGAAGCCCGAGATCTCTCCGCATCATGTGATGCATCACTGTCCCAGTGGACAAAACCCCAGAGCGACATGGCCCACATTTCTCGGGCAGACTACTGATGATGATGATTATGATGATGATGAACGGACAAGGATGGCAGACGACATGGACTTGGAATGACTTAACTTATGGTACCTAGCTAGCTTTTGTGTGCCGGTTGTCTCTTTTTATGTACCTCTTTAGTTACTAGTCAGGATGGATGAATTGAAAACATTCCAAACTTTGCTCCTTCAATTTGGTATTGTGCTGTTTAGCTGTTGTGTTTGTGGCCAGGCACTCTGTCGTGCAGGTGCTGCTTTATTTATTTTAAGATAAGAGGATTGATTTCCCATTTTTTGTCTGTTGAATGATCCCGTTTTGTGCTGGATGTTTCGAGATGGAATGCAGCCCTGCCTGTAAAACCACAACCTTGTTGTTCCATTGATTCATCATGGAGGAATAAGGACCTCCTTTTTTGGCAATAATGACTTCTTTGATTTGTAGGATTCTCAAAATGCAGGAATAGGAAAATATCACTATTAATAATAGTTGTATGGAAAGAAAAGTAAAATTTCTTCCATCGCAAGCTTTCTTGTTGGTCTTAGAGATGTTACTGTTGTAGAGATGCACTCATGTGTTGATGTTTTTTTTTGTGTGGGTTGGCACTGCCAAAGTGTTGGATTTTTTCTAGTTTAACATGCATATGTCCCCAACACTACGTTATTCAAACTTTTTTTTTGAACCGGGCATTACCCCTTTCTATTACTGCAACATAACGGAAATACAACAGTCCAAGAAAGGAGAAAAGGGGAAGCGAGTTCAACGCATCGTCGGGAAACCCACTGCAAGCACTCGCCATCGAGATTACTCGCTGTGAGGCGAAAACCCGACGACACCATACATCTAAAGCTAGGAACCAGGGCCAACAGCCCCCAAAAGTCACAGCACCCAGGCTCACAACAGTCGAGCAGCATAAGTTCAAGCCCACGCAGGGGAGAGCAACTCAAACATCAAGCTAGACCACAAGGGAACATCTCCAGCAGGATCAACGGGATGCCTCTTCGTGGTTTGCAGCACAGATCCTCATCATCATCGACGCATTCTCCTTCAGCATCTTCGCCCCGTCCCTCATGGCAACTGCATCCTCTTGCTTCATCATTCCTGCCCAGTAGCAAATTAAAGCACAGGCAGAGAATATACATTCAAATGGGTTTGTAAGCGGTTTGAACTCAAAAGTAACCCTGTTACGACACGACCAGATCGCCCAGCACATAGCAGCAATCCCTGCCGTATAAAACTTTTCCCCTCCAGGGAAGAACGTATAACACCATGAATAAGGTTGCCAAATATTATCAGGGCACAAAGCAGTGCCAAACATACATGCCACTGTCCTCCAGATTACCCTGGCAACAGGGCAAGCAAAGAACAGGTGTTGTGCGGTTTCTCTCCCTCCGCAAAAAGAACACTTTGGGTTCCCTTTCCACCCTCGGTGTTTCATCACATCCCTAGTCAGGACAGCATCCTGAAAAAGTTGCCACAACAATATTTGAATTTTGAGAGGGATTCTGGCACTCCAGATCCATATATAATCACATCCAGCAACATTCTTTTCCAGGAACGAATAAACAGATTTGGTGGTAAAAGAGGTTTTCCCACCCAAGCCCCATTTGATCACATCAGCAGCGTCTGAAACACATGCTTCTCTAGCCAATTTACTCACAAAAACCCACTGGTCATTAAGCTCACTATTCAACCTTCTCCTAAAGAATGAGGAGGGATCAACATTTAAGCATTTATCAATAGTGCACTCAGGATAATTGCAAATAGAGAAAAGACGAGGAAACTGCTCAGCCATAAGTATATTGTCCCCAATGGGATCAACCCACAGTCTGGCAATGTTTCCAGATTGCACAATTACTCTCCTCCCTGCCATATAAAGATATTTCACCTTCATAATGGCTTTCCAGCATGGTGAGTCATTGCACTTCATTTTAATATCAGCCACGGTAGCCCTACTGAAGTACTTAGCTTTCACAATATCCTGCCAAAGTCCAGATTTAGTTTCTAACTTCCACCACCATTTAGTAAGCAGGCTAAGATTCTGCTTATGAAGATCTTTCACACCCAGCCCCCCTTTACTCTTGGATCTACAAATTCTAGTCCACTTAACCGGGTAATATCGTTTTTTATTTTGGGTCACATGCCAGAAGAATCTCCTCCTACACTTGTCAATCCTGGCAAGTATAGTTTTGGATAAAAGGTACATGGACATATAATAAAAGGCAATGCTAGAAATATTAGCATTAAGCAGTGTTAAACGTCCCCCAGACGAGGCATTGCCCCCCAAGCCAGAGTCACATCTTTTAATGAATCTGGCCTCTAAAAAGTCCCAGTCAGCTACTCACAGAGAAGAAAAGGTCACTGGCACCCCAAGATACTTCATGGGGAAGTGCCCTATTTGACAACCAAAAATATCAGCATATGCTTTAAGAGTCTCATCATCCCCCCCTACACACAGGATCTCAATTTTCTGGAAATTGATTTTAAGCCCAGACATGAGCTCAAATATGTATAACAGCAACTTCATATTCACAGCTTTATCCAAATCATGGTCTATGCATAGGACTGTATCATCTGCATATTACAGTATTGCCACTCCATTTTCAACAAGATCCGGAGCAAGTCCCACAACTAGATTATTTCTCTGCGCCTGCAGCACCATTTTACACAAGCATTCAGCAGCAATGTTAAAAAGGAAGGGCGACACAGGATCCCCCTGTCTAACCCCTTTAAAGCTCTTGAAATATGGCCCCATCACATTGTTCAGCTTCACACTGACTGTGCCATCAACCAGGACACTTTTAATCCACCCACACCATGTGGGACCAGACCCTCTCATCTCAAGACATTCCAAAAGAAATTCCCAGTTCACTTTGTCATAAGCTTTCTCGAAATCAAGCTTGATGACAATACCCACCTTCTTCTTGTTGTAAGTATGATGCAGAATTTTGTGCAACGACAATACCCCATCCATGATGTTTCTATGCTTGATAAAGGAATTTTGATGCTTACTAAACAATTTATCAGCAAAAGGGGCCACCCTGTTATCAAGCACATTAGTTATTAACTTGTAGGGACATCTCAGCAAGCAAATCGGCCTAAACTGCTGGATCTTATTGGCCCCATTGATTTTAGGCAACAAAGTAATAATGCCATAATTCAGTCTACAAACGTCCAGCTCTCCTGCGTGGAAAGCAGCAAACAATCTCATGATATCCTCCTTCACTATCTCCCAGCACTGCTGGTAAAATTCAGCGGGGATATTGTCCGGGCCAGGGGCCTGTTGCTTTTCATGGAAAATAAGGCTCTCTTCACTTCTTCCTCTGTGAAAGGTCTATTAAGAATCTCATTGTCCAGCTCATCGAGCTTTTCCTCTACCCCCCAAATCCCAGGGTCAAGATGGAACATGTTTCCCTGGGCCGGTCCAAAAAGATTTTTGTAGAAATCAGTGGCATGCTCCAGCAGGTTTTCAGTCCCCTCAATCACTGCATCCCCCACATGAAGAGAATGTATCGTGTTTTTCCGCTTATTACAGTTAGCAATTTTTTGGTAGTAAGCGGTGTTACGATCCCCCCAAGCAGCCATCTCTCATTCGATTGCTGCAGCAGAAAAAGCTCCTCATTGACAAGGATTTCATTCATCTCCACAAGGAGATCAGTCTTCCTACAAAACATCTCATCATCTATAGTCCCTTCCTCTTCTGCTTTTTCAATGAGAGCAAGTTCTTCTCTAATCTCTTGCTTCCTTTTCTTTTCATGACCAAAGTTGCTCGACCCCCAGCCTTTGAAAAACTTCTTAAATCTTTTTAATTTGATATTTAGAATATCAACAGGGTCGGTAGCATTCACATTCTGATTCCAGATCTTGCTAACTAGAGGAATAAAGTCCTCAGATTTTAGCCAGCTCATTTCGAATCGGAACTCTCTTTTTTGTGGGGCTCTGATAACATGATTATCAGAGTACAATAAGAGTGCATTGTGATCAGACACCTCCCGAACGAGTTTCTTCATATTAACCATAGGAAACATCTCCTCCCATTCATTACTCATAAGAACACGATCCAATTTCTCCAGGGTAGGATGAGCTTGGTTATTAGACCAAGTGTAAGTCCCCCCACTCATATAAGTCTCACTCAAACACATAGTGTTGATGATCGAATTGAACAGGTCAGAATGTGCTGTTCGACGCCATCTTTTATTCTTCTCTCCATCGTGTCTGAGGATATTGAAATCTCCCCCAATCAACAAAGGTGTTTGAATATGGCAGCAGAAATCAGCCAATTCACTAAGGAAATCATTTTTATCCCCCTCATGGGCTGCTCCATAAACACTGCAAAGAGTCCAAATCTTCTTCATATTAATATCATAGAGAGATACCTGGAGAATGAACCTGCCTTTTCTCCAAGCAACTACCTCAAACTTCTCCTTCCGAACCCCACACAGAATGCCCCCAGCCTTGCCAATTGAGGGGATCCATTCCCACTCAAACAAGTTGTATGGATCGAGCTTCCTAAAATAACTATCCAAAAAATTCTTCTTAAGCGTTTCTTGCAGACACATAAAGTCAAGGGAATGGTCCTTAATCATATGGGAAAGACAGGTTTTCATCCCTTTTTTCCCTGCCCCCCTACAATTCCAAAATAGACCTATCATTTATGTCTTTTCCCTTTTCTCCCCCCTCTGGTGGCCCTGGTATTATGGACAGGGCTGCCAGCTTGCGTTTTTTCTACATGACTCTTCTGACTCCTAGTGATGGGTCTGGAAATAGCAACTTTCACTTTAGGGCTTTTCCTTTTCCTAGACCGCACCAAGGTAAATTGCTCTTCCATGTCCTCATCCCCATCCCCCCAATCAGTAGTAACAGGGGTTTGATCTCCCTTACCATTAGTAATATACATCATTTCTTCCTCTACTCTTACATTTTGTTCCCTCTCTGATTTGAACATTTCCCCCCTGACTACTTCAAGTTATTGTCAGGGAAAGCTACCCCCGTTTTCACAGCACGAATCATAAGTTCAGGATTAGATAGTGCATCAAAGGAGTTATGATTAGCTGAATTACCTTCCAGATTTCTCTTCTTGGAAATGGCAATAGCTCTCTCTTGCATTCTTCCTTCCATATTCTGCAAGTTCCTCAAGCTAAACCTCTGAACCTCTTCAGATAAAAGGGGAGGGGTAGGAATCACCTCTCCCAAATCCTCAGAGGGGGAGGCAGGGTATTGTACCAGGTATTCTGACTTCTCCAGCTTGGAAAGGTCCTCTCCTTCCATTTCCACCACCTGCTTATAGTCCATAGCCACATCCAAATGAGCTATATCATCATGAGACATAACAGCAACAGGTGAACATGTGCCAGCATTGTTTCTACCTGAATCTCATCAGCATTATGCTGGGTGTCAACAACATCTAGCATTGCCTGAGAGGCCCGCGCATTTTCTTTGTTGTAAGCCTCCACAGCCATGGTTTCAATAAGCAATGTGTTATCTTCTGACTCCTCAGACTCCGCACTTTCTTCCTCCTTTTCCTCGACAGGATCACCAACCCCATCATCACCATTCTTACTGCATCCAGCATCATTCCCTTTGTGTGCAGACTTAGGATCATGCTTGCCCCATGTGGAAGTTCTCACAAAAGGGGATTTGTTAACATCTGCCTCTGTCTGCACATCCCTTTTTTCTCTTTCAGGGTCACGAACCAACACCTTCTCGATTTCATAGAAGAAATCAAAGAAGTGTGTGCCCAACACTGCCTCAGCAACCCCAGGGAGCTCGTCCACATTGCGACATCCCAGCCGAACCCTGACAAATTCAGGTTTGTGTAGGGTGGCCATGTCGATCTCGAGCGGGACGCCCACCAGGGAAGAAACATAAGCAAGATTTCTCTCATTTCTTCTTTCCAGAGGGATATTAGCAACTTTCACCCATGCCATCTCCATAGTCCCTTTAGCCCCAATGTTGGCCGACCAAGGAACGATCTTAACTACTACACCACAGGATCTAAGGATCATCCTATCGTTATAACATGCTTTATTCACATCCCGTTGATTAGGAAATCTCATCACATAGGTGTCAGGGCCAATGATACGGGCAGTGCAGTGCCATTTGGTCCCTATGTAGTCAGAAAACGCTTCCTCAAGTTCCTTAACACTAGCAGTCCCCTCTATGACAGTAATCACGACGCTAGTAGATCTCTCCTTGAGTTGTTTAGCAGTGCAAGAATCAGGAATGTAAAGGAATCCCTGCCCTTTGGCCTGGAAGGCACACAGGGGAGCGATGCACTCCCAGGGCAGGAATGTAACGCAAACCGAGGCTAGATGACCCAATTTATTGCATCTCTCACAGAAAGCTTGCGGACAACTAGCAGGAGCATGACTAGTAGCCTTGCAAATAGGACATGCATCATAAGCCTTGGAAGGGGGCACCTGATTGGTAGGGATCGCCCGATGTGTGTTCTCTGGTATCTGCTTCTTCTTGAATGCGAGTGCAGCTTCAGATCCGGAGGTGTTAGGGTTCTTCTCCACCCACACCCTCCCAGATCTCACCCTCTTGGCGTGCTCCGCCGCCTCATCCCAGCGCTCGGTGTCGTCGGAGGCCGACGTCATATTCCTGTTGGTGGAGATGTCGTCGCCGTCCGCTTCCCTAGACCAGGAGAAGCGCTCGTGTCCCCGGCCGCGATGGAAGCGACCGGCCCCGCGCCCCATCCGGCCAGATCCGAACCCCTCGCGCCTCCCTCCGCAGAAACTCCGGTCGCCGAACCCCTCCATCGTCTTGGGCTCACTCAGGGAGGAAGAAACAACCTCCGCAAATGATCGAGGATCACCGCCAATCTTCCCCTCCCACCACCGAAATGAGGATGGAATTTCAGATCTAGGGTTTTTGGGCGCCGCCCAGGGATGGGAGAGAGCGGCGTCTAGGTCAAGACTGGGGCGAGCCGCTCGGGCACGGGCTTTAGTACCCCGCGCGCGGCCAGCGCCCGCGCCATGGATACTCCGATCTCCATCCATGTGGCCAGCATCCACGGCGGGCGGCGCCACCACGCCTAGGCGCGGGCCCAAGATGCCTGGGGCCCGAGAACTCGTCCCCGAGACGTGACAGCTCGTCGCACACGCCTCGCCCCCACTGGAACGTGTCGTGCCTCCGTGTACCGCCGGGCTGCTCGTCGCGATCCGATCCCAAACCCTGGCGAAGTGACATGGAAAGGCCATGATCTGCCCGATGTCCACGTGTTCCCCCTCGCGGAGATAGCGGTCGTCCATCGTGACTCCCCTCTGGTCGATCAGAACGAGCCGGAGGGCCCCTCGCCGGAGAAGGATCTCCCCGTCGGTGAGGGTGACAGCGCGAGCGGTGACGAGATCCGGTGCGAAAGAGACGTGCCCGCGTACGTCGCCCTCCATCCCGAACCAATTGGACTTCATGCTCTGATGTAATCAAGTGATTCCGTTATTCAAACTTCTAGAGGTCTTCAAACAACAATCTATTACTGTAGTTTTTTAACCAACCAATCTATAAACTGGGAATGGTTTTTTGCTTGACAGTTACAAAGAGTCATCTCAAACGACCAGGGATGCTACTGCTACATGGAATCTCTCACAAGAAGCCCGAGATCTCTCCTCATCACTGTCCCAGTGTGGACAAAACCCAAGGGTGACGCGACCCATGTTTTTCATACAGAGTATTGATGATGATGATGATGATGATGATGATGATGATGATGATGATGATGATGATGATGATGATGATGATGATGACGATGAATGGGTAGTCAGGAGACGGCATGGATTTGGGATATAACATAACTTATGGTAGGTAGCTAGCTCTTGTGTTGCAGGACAATGCCCAGTCAGGATGAATGAAAACATTTCAAATTTTGCTCTGATGCCTTTAATTTGTTCTTCTGTTTAGTTGTTGTGTTTGTGGTAGGGCACTCTGTTCTAGGTGTTGTTTTAAGATGATTGATTTCCAATTTTCTTGTCTGTCGAATGTTCTGTCTTGTCCTCGATGTTTTGAGATGGAATAGAACCCTGCCTATAAAACTTCAACCTTGTTTTTCAATTGATGCATCATGGAAGAATAAGGAGATGGACTTCCTTCAACTGGTAAGCTGAGTTTGTACAAACACACATCACAAGCTTGCTGCATTTTTTGTTGGATAAAGTGGCTTTCATTGATCTCAAGCACATTACATATGAGAATTTACAGTGCTTGATATTCAGATTACCTAGGTTTAATTAAAAGCATCTTCATTGAAATTTGAAGTGTAAGATTAAGCTGCATTACTGTGAGCCCTGCTGTTAAAAACTTAAAACTCCCTATGAATGTTGCTGATATTAGTCTGGATGTGTCTGGTGGAAGCGAAAAAACTCGCTAAGTGGCACCTGATCTGCATATGCCCAGATGTGTTAGGTCTGATCATGGTGAAGGTGACATCTCCTGCCATGATCGTCGTGACCCACCTGCACAGCCACCTGAAGCGCCAAATGGCTAGTAATATGTTCTAAAAATGATGATTCAGTCACCTCATGTTCCTTTTTCCTAGTCTAATTTTGCTTCTAGAATCCAAGATTCCTCTCACATGCTCTTCAATTTTCCGCCATGCTAGTTCTGGCTAGATCCTTGGCTTGATGGTGAGCCCCTTCGCACGCGGTTTCCTAGGCTTTTGCAATTTGTGCCGATCCAGCCATCCTTGTATCGGTGGCTGCTTTGGATGAGGGATAGAACATCACGTTCAGCCGCTCATTCGGACTAGCTGAGGTACATGAATGGATAGGCTTGAGGGAAATAGTCCCTCTTCCTCTGTCCCACGACCCAGATTCTATCTCTTGGAGTCTTTCTCCTTCGGGAGAATTCTCCATTATCTCGGTGTATCAGGCACTGTGTCGTCTGCCGGTTCTAGCGTGGTTATCCCCACTGTGGAAGGCTCCGATTCCCCTGAAGATTAAGATTTTCGTATGGAAACTTCTCCGAGATCGTTTACCCTCAGGGACCGAGGTGCTAAAACGTCATGGTCCTAGAAATGGTCTCTGCCCTTTGTGCCACGTCCCGGAAACGGGCACGCACATTTTGTTCTCTTGCATAGCAGCGCAGGTGCTTTGGTGCTTTGTTCGTGAGGCTTTAGGACCGGAGTGGGAGGCCCGTGACCTTGCAGAGTTTCTGCAGGTACGGGCCACTCAGGTTGGCCGTAAGCGCCGACTGTTCTGGCTCATCTTCGCGGCTATGGCATGGACTCTTTGGACTACTCGCAACAAGATGGTGATTGAGCGGGTGTTCCCGCGACGTGTTTCTGATTCGTTCTTCAAATTTCTAGCTTTCTTGCAGCACTGGCATCCGCTCGCTAGGCCGAGGGATCGGGACCGGCTTCAGCTTTACCTAGACGCTCTGGTGGCTTCCGCACGTCGTCTCTCTGGTCGCTCGCTTATTCCGAAGCTTGCCCCTGGTGGCCTTTTATGTTTCTCTTTCCTTCATTTGGGCACATTTGTGCTGTGGCCCCAGCATTTTCTTTTTATGACTCTGGTTGTGACTTGGCTGTATGACATATGCTTTATCTATAAAGCAGGGCGAAAGCCTATTTCGAGTTTTCCGCCGTGCGATGCGGATCCAACGGCTCTGGAGAACGAACAGCTCTAAGATTCCCGTGCTGCAACTGAATCACACTGCCGAGGTGCTCTACGGCGGCGACGGCATGCACCTCTGCCCTCTGCATTCCGCCACAATCCTGTGGGGTCTGCCCGACTGCTCCGGACACCCCTCCTCACCCACCCGGACCTCCTCCCGTCGGCATACCCCTTGGGACCAGCCTCCTCCGCCGCCTTCCTGCAACGCCATTCCCAGCCATCGCCGACGGGCTCGGCGGCCCCCCTCCCCTCCCTGCACCGCGGTCAGCAACCCAGCCATAACTTTCCTTTCCCCTTATTCTAATTCCATCCAATTGGATCCCTGCGGTCATACTCAGGTTACTGAACTGTATTTTGTTACATCATTGTACTTCTAGATTGTGTCCACTAGACCACGTAATGGTTCTTCAACCAGATCCATGGAAATTTCTGGCTGGCAGCTAAAGTCAAGCAACAAAGCGCAATATTTTTGCATACACTCTGATTCTGTTGGTATATGTTCCTAGTATGGGCCATTCAGTTTAGAATCTCTTCAACATGATCTTGATTTGTATTTGTTCCTTTCCTATAATTGGCCAAGTAGCGGATTCACTCTTAGTATTGGGCCATGGGCCATTCAGTTGGTCATTACATGGTTTTTTCAACTTATGAAACGTAGGGTGATTCACAGATGAAAATTGAGGACCGGGCCATAACCCGGTCGTTTGCGCGTATCCGCACTAGCCTGGGTTCAACTCCCAGTAGACATGGAATTTAGCCACATCAGAAAATGTTATTCCAAACAGATATAAAAAATCGGTCTGATCCTAGTCATATTGCGAGTTAGAGAGGAAAAGACTAGATTATAACAAAGAAACATGTTGTTAAGGTGACTGCAGGCAAACCAACAGATTCGACTTCCTTTGTGCACATGTTGTTTTGTGCAATGTCACACCTACTTTCTGTAAGATATGACTTTGCCGGTCTCAAGTATTACTTTCACTTCTTCGATGGTGTTCATATATCACATTGTTTTATGGTATGTGTAATTTCATAGCATCCTTCCAATTTTCTTTTGTTCATCAGGACATCCATGCAGGGACTTGAACTCATGGACATGGCATCATCCATGTTACAATAGATATCCCTGGCCAGCAGAAGTATGGTGACGCAAAGAACCCGGCCGCCATCTGCTCCTTGCATCGGCAAGCAAACGACGGAGCTTCCAACAGATGGAAATGCGTGTCTGTTGGACTTATGACACTACTGAAGTATGCACCTTTTTTTGGAAAAGGGGCGCAGCCCCGGCCTCTGCATCAGAAAGATGCATACGGCCACATTTATTAAAAGCAAATAGGTCCAACAAAGGTCTGTAACTCCGTTACATACTAGTCCGCAAAGGGCTCACAAAGAGCATCAAAATAGAAGCCACATCCGGCATGCAACATAACGATAGGAGAACTAATTGCCTATCCTATTACATGACTCTCATCCAAATCGGCTGAATATAGCCCGAGCTACCATCTCCCATCGGGCAGATCCAGTAACCAAATGCTCCCTGGCCTCTGAGTGAGTAGCGACCACAAACGGATCAACGTAGTAGCCCGGAAGATGACCTGCAAAAAATGAGTAGTTGTTCTGTTAAAAACCAAATCATTCCTGCAGTTCCAGACTGCCCAAAGTAAAGCACATACTCCTACACGAATGTGTTTAGCTGTTTGGGTCTCTATCCCATCCAGCCACGTCCCAAATAACGTGTTGATATTATTCGGAGGAGTAATATTAAACGCAATGTGAATAGTCCGCCAAAGAACCTTCGCCATAGGACAATCGAGGAAGAGGTGTTTGATAGTCTCGTCTTGATCACAAAAACTACATCTATTAGAACCGGACCAGTTGCGCTTTGTCAAATTATCCTTGGTTAAAATAACTTGTTTATGTACAAACCACATAAACACTTTAACTCACAGAGGGACTTTGACATTCCAAACATGTTTGGAGAAGGGAATAGAGCTAGAATTGATGACATCTAAGTACATCGATTTAACCGTGAACTCTCCATTCTTTGTTAATTTCCAACTCAACAAATCCGAACTTTGAGCAAGCTGCACATCCATCAGTCTTCTCACCAGATGGAGCCAAGCTTTCCAACGCGCTCCGGCAAAAGTTCTCCTGAATTGGATATTAAGGGGAGCGGTCCTGAGAACAGTTGCAACCAGAGCGTCTCTCCGTTGCACGATGTTATAAAGAGACGGATCCTGCAATGCGAGGGGCGTTTCCCCTAGCCATGTATCCTCCCAGAATCTCGTGGTATTACCGTCTCCGATAATAAACTTTGTTCTGTTGAAAAAGACCATTTTCACTCTCATCAGCCCTTTCCAAAAAGGTGAGTCTGTCGGTCTCACTGTCACCTGTGACAAAGTTTTGGAATGGAGGTACTTGTTACGCAGAATCTGCGCCCACAAGGCTTCCGACTCTACAGATAACTTGTACAGCCACTTGCTGAGAAGACATCTGTTTTTCACCTCAAGATTTTCGATCCCAAGACCCCCTTAGTCTTTTGGTCGGCAAATAATATCCCATTTAGTGAGTCGATACTTCCTTTTGGAATCATCACTCTGCCAAAAGAAGCGGGATCGATAGAAATCCAGTCTTTTTTCTAACTCCAACTGGTATCTCAAAAAACGACAAAAGAAACATAGGCATGCTCGTGAGGACCGAATTAATGAGAATTAACCGGCCCCCACACGACGTCAGTTTGCCCTTCCAACAGCTTAGTTTCTTCTCGAATTGATCCTGGACACACTTTGTCGGTGTACTAGAATAGGGGTACCCTAGCACCCTGAACTTGTGCACGGGCAGTTGCAGCACCCTGCGGCAAAACTTGCCGGGCGAACGCCAAGATCCTCCGTGAGCCATTCAAGAACAAAGTATTTAAGCTCAGGAGACAAGGCCCCGGCAAGAGGAGCTTGCCGGGAAGGCCAACCAAGGCACTCCAAGGAACTTGCCGCGACGCGTCACGCGCTCCGGCAAGGCAACAAGGCCCCGGTAAGAGGAGCTTGCCGGGAGGACCAACCAAGGTACCTCGAGGCCCGGTGAGCGACAAGCTTCCGGACCCGACAAGATAACAGCAGCGGCAAGGCGCTTGCCGCGGCAGGCGGCCACTCTGTGCCCACGCTCCAGCGCATCCACCAACGTGTCGCTCTGGGGGCCTCTCCAGGCGCGCGTGGCGGGAGGCTGTGCAGCCAGCGGTGCGCAGTGGCATGCGAAGCTGACAAGATCGCCATCGTGGCGAACGGTGGTGCCCCTAATGGTCCTTATCTGCACTGTTTGGGCGACTCAGACGGGCATTTAATGCCCTTGTCCCCTGCCATCAGGGTTAGGTAGGGTGCACTGTACAAGTAACTGTACCAACCACCTCACTTTTTACATTTGTACCCTTCTCTGCGTTGCCACCTGTCGGTGACCCCTTTAGCGTATAAAAGGAGGCCCATGTGCAACATAGAGGAGGTTCGGTTCGACTCATTCGTAACCCAGAAAAACACTGCGCTCTCTCTCTGGAGCAAGAACACAAGATAATCAAACAAGCAGCAGTAGGAGTATTATCTCTCCGGAGAGCTCTGAAGCTGGGTAAACTGCTCGTGTGCTTCGCCTCGATCTGCTCTTCGTGCGATCTCCGCCCCCCGCCGAACCGAAAGGGGCCCAGTCCGCCGGCCCCATAGGTGTTCGTGGATCAGTTTCCCCGACATCTTTGGCGCGCCAGGTAGGGGGCGTCGAGGTTGTGTGAACCTGATCCGGCGTTCACACGAGCTAGATCTTCATTCCCTTCATCAACATGCCACCGAAGAAGAAGACTTCGGCGGCAGCCGCTCCGTCCACGTCACTTCCGCCACCGTTGGAGCAAACGGGTGGTGGAATGGACGCCGGCGGAAGAATGGACGTCGACGAGGAAGCTTATGATGCTGCCAGGTCCAAGGACAAGGCTGCACAAACCTCGACGACTGTACATGTTCCGCGCTACTCTCAGGAGGTGCAAGACCAACAGCGTCATGGCACTCACAGTGCCATACGCATGATGGGCCAAGACCAAGCTGGTGGATCTCGGGGCGCTCAAGACCAGCATGCACGCCAGCGTGCTGGCACGAGCGGGGCACGGTCGCCTGGACAGGATACTGCTCCTTCTAACATAGTTAGAAGTCCGAGCACGTCCCGCTCCTCGCGCCGTCCGCCACTGCCACCCACTACTCCAGCAGAAGCTTTGGCGCGAGCTCAACTGCTCCTAGATTACCCTCCGACGTCGGACAAGATCGACGAATGGAGGGCCACCATTCAGAGTCTCATCGGCTACGCCAACGGCGACACTCCACGGCGGCCGAGCGCGTCGCCGCTGCAGCAGGGTTGCCGGGCGCGAGCCGGTGGCGATGAAACGGGTGGAGGTGCAACTACCATGCAATCACCACCCCGAAGGCCAAGATCGCCGACTCGCCGGATCCACCTCGACAGCGACTCCACCGCATCGTCGGACCCACAAGCTCGTCGCGATCAGCGCCAAGTTCTTCATGATCGACAACAAGAAGACGCTCGAACTCGCATCGAGCGCCGAAGAGAAGCGCGACGTCAATCCGACAAGCGCGCTGGGCCCTCTATTGACATGCATGCACCAGGGGAACCAGGCGATCTGCCGTACGCGGTAGGTTGCCCTGCGTTCACTCGTGAGCTGCGGCAAGTCCAGTGGCCCAGACGTACCAGAGAAGTACGATGGCAAGACGCATCCGTCGGAGTTCCTCAGCATCTACACCATTGCGGTGCAGGCTGCCGGGGGACGGGATGACAAGATCCTTGCCAACTACTTCCCGCTGGTGCTCAAGCCCAACGTCAGGTCCTGGCTCATGCACTTGCCGGACAACTCCATATCCTCTTGGGCTGATCTGTGCCATCAGTTTGTCGGCGCCTTCACAGGCGGACACAAGCCTCATCGCCAGGAGAGTGATCTTCATCTGCTCGCCCAGAAGGAAGGAGAGCCCCTGCGCAAGTACATTCAGAGATTCAGCAGTGTGCAGCACAACATCCCAGACGTCCACCCTGCCACAGTGATCAGCGCGTTCCATCAGAACATGCGAAACCGCAGGATGCGGGAGGAAATGGTGATGTGCAAGATCAGGGACGTTAGTGAGTTATATGCACTGGCCGACAAGTGTGCACGTGCTGAGGAAGGAAGGAGACTCCCCGGAGAGAATGTAGGAGCGGGAGGATCTGACAGGGAAGATGCTGCCCTGGCAAGGAAAAACCAGCGGCAGAACAACAGGAAGAAGAAAGGCAAAGAGGTGCTAGTTGTTGAGCAGTCCGGCAACGATGGTGGCGCCAAGGAAGCCAAAGCTGGTGACTCCGGCAAGGAGGTTGCCACGGAGGTGGCGGTCGCCGACAAGCAAGACGGCACCAACAAGCAGTATTGCAAGATCCACCGCTCCAAGGGCCATGATCTCCAGAACTGTAAGAAAGTCGAGCAGCTTGTTGAGCAACAGAAAGCTGAATACGAGCGGCGCGACAAGGAGAAGGCCCAGGAAGGTGCTGGGGGATCCGGCAAGAAACGTCCCGGCCGAGGAGGACGCCGCGGCAAGGCCAAGCAGCGACAAGGAGACAGACCTCCTCGCGGCCGCGACAAGGATGAAGATGACGACGACGATGAAGACATGGATGATGAGGAGACTGATGAGCAGGAGTTCCAGAAAGCCACAGAGGTCCTGTGCATTGACGGTGGTGCTTCTCTGCATACCTCGCACCGCCAGCTCAAGCAGTGGGTGCGGGAAGTTAATGCAGCAGAACCGCCCGTCGAGTCATGCAAGCCTCTGAAATGGTCCAGCACGCCTATCATCTTTGATATTGAGGACCACCCTGATCGCATAACTGCGGTCGGGTGCTTGCCGATGTTGGTTTCACCAACAATCCGCAACCTCAAGGTCACTAAGATGCTAGTTGACGGCGGGGCCGGCTTGAACCTGATCTCCTCCGCGGTGCTCCAGAAACTCCAGATCCCTGACAGCGAGCTCGAAGAGACCGGTACATTTCAAGGAATCAACCCGAGAAGGAGCAAGCCGAAGGGAAAGATCACGTTGCCGGTAACATTTGGCAGCGAGCTGAACTTCAGGACTGAGAGGGTCACGTTTGATGTTGCTGGCTTTCCATTACCTTACAATGGAATCCTTGGCCGTCCGGCACTCGCCAAGTTCATGGCAGCCTCTCACTATGCGTACAACGTACTGAAAATGCTAGGCCCGGTAAGTGACATCTCTGTCCCTGGCGACAAGAAGGATGCTCTTATCTGTGCCGACAAGATCTACCGGGAAGCAGCAGCCATAGCAGAAGGCAAGACACTTGCCGCTGAAGCTCCCGGGGGGAAGAAGAAGACCAAGTCCGGCAAGAGCTCTGATGCCCACTCCGGCAAGCGCACCTCTTCGGAGTGCTGCGCTATCGTCGAGGACGCACCATCGAGCTCCACCGGCAAGTGTAAGAAGGCAATGGCAGCTCCACCTGAGACCAAGAAGGTGTCCGCCAAGGAGGACGGCACTAGTGGTACCTTCACCATCAGCGCCACTCTTGACCCCAAATAGGAAAGCGCGCTCGTTGCTTTCCTGTGGGCGAATGTCGACGTGTTTGCGTGGCAACCGTCTGATATCCCTGGTGTTCCCAGGAAAGTAATTGAGAACCACCTTGCCGTCTGTCCTCATGCGCGGCCCGTCAAGCAGAAAGTCAGGAAACAGGCCAAGGAGTGCCAAGAATTCACCGCAGAAGAAATCAAGAAGTTGGAAGCAGCAGGCCTTCTCAGAGGAGTGCTCCATCCCACGTGGTTGGCCAATCCTGTTGTCGTGCGCAAGGCTAACAGGAAATGGAGGCTTTGTATTGACTTCACCGATGTTAATAAAGCTTGTCCCAAAGACCCATTTCCCTTGCCGCGCATTGACCAGATTGTTGACTCCACAGCCGGATGTGATTTGCTTTCATTTCTTGATGCATACTCAGGATACCATTAGATCTTCATGGCAGAAGAGGATGAAGAGAAAACCGCATTTATCACCCCGTGTGGCACGTACTGCTTCGTACGGATGCCTTTCGGTTTGAAGAATGCTGGTTCAACATTCGCAAGGGTAGTCCACCACGCTTTTGAGCCGCAGATGCACAGAAATGTGGAAGCCTACATGGATGACATAGTGGTCAAGAGCAAGAACAGGGCGACCCTGGTTCAAGATTTAGATGAGACATTTACAAATCTGCGCAAGATCAACCTCAAGCTTAACCCCGAGAAGTGCATGTTCGGAGTCCCTTCCGGCAAGCTTCTCGGGTTCGTCGTGTCTCAGCGGGGAATTGAAGCCAATCCCGACAAGATCAAGGCCATTGAGCAGATCGAAGCACCAAAGCGCGTCAAGGATGTACGAAGGCTTGCCGGTTGTGTGGCTGCTCTCAGCAGGTTTATCTCTAGATCTGCTGAGCGTGCCCTGCCATTTTTCAAAATTTTGAAAAAGGCAGGTCCAATAAAATGGACTCCGGAGGCGGAGGCTGCGCTGCAGGACTTGAAGAGATACCTGTCCTCCACTCCAACACTTGTCGCACCTAAGCCGCAAGAGAAGTTGCTGCTGTATATAGCGGCAACCAATCAAGTGGTTAGTGCTGCGTTAGTGGCGGAGAGGGAGGCAGACGATGAGCCAGCAACCACGGCAGATGCATCCAGCGACAAGCAGGGAGCATCGCCGACAAGATCTGGTCCCGACAGAGATGGATCTGCGCAGGAGCATGATAAGATGCAGAAGAGAATGGTGCAGCGTCCAGTTTACTTTGTCAGTTCCCTTCTACAGGGGGCTAGATCAAGGTACTCTGGTGTGCAGAAGTTGCTTTTCGGCCTCCTCATGGCCTCGAGAAAGCTGCGCCATTACTTCCAAGCACATGAGATCACAGTCGTCACTCGCTTTCCGTTGAAGAGGATACTGCAAAATCCAGAAGCGACAGGCAGGATTGTCGAGTGGGTGCTGGAACTGTCAAGCTTTGGCCTCAAGTTTGAGAGCACCTCAACTATCCAAAGCAGAGCATTGGCAGAGTTCATAGCAGAATGGACACCAACGCCAGATGAAGAAATTCTAGAGACGAGCATCCCCGTCAAAGAGGCAAGCAAAGAGTGGCTGATGTACTTTGATGGTGCCTTCTCGCTGCAAGGGGCCGGTGCGGGCGTGCTGTTTGTCGCGCCCACTGGAGAGCACCTCAAGTACGTAGTCCAGATGCACTTTCCCAAGGAGCAAGCAACCAACAATACTGCAGAGTATGAAGGATTTCTTGCCGGTCTCAGAATCGCAGCAGACCTTGGGATCAAGAAGCTCATTGTCAGGGGTGACTCACAGCTTGTCGTCCGCCAAGTGAACAAGAACTACCAGAGTCCATTGATGGAAGCATATGTCGATGAAGTGAGGAAGCTAGAAGAGCACTTTGACGGCCTACAGATGGAGCATATCCCAAGAGCTCAGAATGACATTGCTGATGGCCTGTCAAAGTGCGTCGCACTAAAGTTACCTGTGGAACCAGGGATCTTTGTGCTCAAGTTGACTCAACCATCCGTAACACCATTAACTGGACAGAGCAAGAAGAGGAAGTTGATTTTTGGTGACTACTTTCCGGCAGAGCTCCCCGAAGCCGCCGCCAAGAAAGTCCCCAAGATCAACACCAAGGATGCTGAGGGGCAGTCTGCTCCGGCAAGCCTTATGGTTTGTTCCGTTGAAGCAGACGCTCCCGACAAGTTTTGCTCCGGCAAGCTTGCCGGGGAACATCAAGCTCCGGCAGGGCCGCAAGTCCTTGCCGTAGAAGCGGATGTGCCTTTAGTCCTTGTTGTCGAGCCACAAGCTCCAGCATGGGCACAGCAGATTGTCCATTTCCTTCAGACAGGAGAACTTCCCGAAGAGCAAGAAGAAGCGGAAAAAGTAGCCCCGCAGTCAAGTATGTACCAGTTTGTCGATAGCATACTGTACAGAAGAAGACTCAACGGTGTGAAATTGAAGTGTATTTGCCGGGAAGATGGACAAAAGCTGTTGGCAGAGATACATGGAGGCATATGTGGCCACCACATTGGCGCAAGAGCACTTGCCGGCAAAGCTTTCCGGCAAGGTTTCTTTTGGCCGACAGCCCTCCAGGATGCAACTGCACAAGTAACCAAGTGTGAAGCATGCCAGTTCCACTCCAAACAGATACACCAGCCAGCTCAAGCTCTCCAGACGATCCCTTTATCCTGGCCATTTTCGGTCTGGGGGCTCGATATCCTTGGCCCTTTCCCCCGAGCTGTCGGGGGCTTTGAGTACTTGTACGTCGCAATCAACAAGTTCACAAAGTGGCCGGAAGTGCAGCCAGTGAGGAAGGTGACAGCACAGTCAGCAGTCAAGTTCTTCAGGTCAATTGTTTGCCATTTCGGGATCCCTAACAGGATCGTCACCGACAACGGCACGCAATTCACGAGTCGCACCTTCATGCAGTACGTCCAAGACCTTGGCGCCAAGGTCTGCTTCGCTTTTGGTGCTCATCCGAGAAGCAACGGTCAAGCAGAGAGGGAAAATGCTGAAGTGCTGCGCGGGCTCAAGACCAGAACTTTCGACAGGCTGCGCAAGTGCGGAAGAAACTGGATCGAGGAGCTGCCGGTGGTTGTTTGGTCGATCAGAACGACGCCAAATCGAGCCACTGGCCAGACGCCTTTTGCTCTAGTCTATGGAGCAGAGGCAGTTCTCCCCACGGAACTCGTATATGGATCGCCTCGAGTGCTCGCTTATGATGAGCTTGAGCAAGAACAGCTGCGACAAGACGACGCGCTGCTCCTTGAGGAAGATCGTCTTCAGGCTGCTGTACGAGCTGCTCGATACCAGCAAGCTTTGCGCCACTACCATAGCCGCAAAGTTAAGGCCAGAAGCTTCGCGGAAGGCGACCTTGTTCTTCGGCGCGTTCAGTCCGCCAAGAATTCCAACAAGTTGACGCCGAAGTGGGAAGGCCCTTATCGGGTGAAACGAGTCACAAGGCCCGGCGCTGTCCGCCTTGAGACCGAAGATGGCATTCCGGTGAGCAACTCCTGGAACATAGAGCATCTTCGTAAGTTTTTCCCGTAAGGCGCGGTTGCCGGAACCCGTTCCGGCAACCACCTTTTGTACAAGTCTTGCCGCTGTTGCATGTAATCCTTTGTACAAAGCCGGGCGCAGATCCCGTGCACAAATAAAACCCCATGTGCTCCGCACAACTTGTCCATTTCATGCATTAGTTTCTTTCTTGCATGCGATTATCTGACACTTTGTGCAGCACCTACATCCGGTAAGCAATAACAAGCCGAAGGGCTCCATATCATTATTTTCTCTTCTTTCTTCTTTTTCAACAAAGGAAAAGAAGGTTCCCTCGCACACAAGTTTGCCGGGGGGGAAGGAGAAGATTGTGGTATGGACCAGGCGTCGTTCAAGCAAAGTTTTGCCTTGCCTTGCCAAAGTTTGAGCAATCAGTTTTTAAATTTTTGAGTTATCTTCCTTGAACGACCCTGCTTTGTATGGAAAACCTGTGCACGGAGGAACTAACTCGTGGCTAGTTGCGCCCTTACTTTATTTCGAGTCCGCTCAACAACTTAAGTGTGCTGCATTTAGTCGCGACAAGGTTTCTTGTCAGAAGCAGCGCCGCCAGCAGGCTGCTGACGTTCCGCACTCAGCACTCGCGGCTCGGGTGCCTGCGCCGACAAGTTCCCTAGAAGCATAGGGTAAAAACATACAAAGGAAGGAATCTAGTAGAGGAAATAACATAGCAATTGATAACAGAAATAAAGTTATATTACAAGATAACTTGTCGCAGCTCTAGCAGACTGTTTTCGTAACGTGATTAGTAGCGACAAGGGAAAAGAAGAAATGAGCGGCCTAGTCTACACGATCGCCCTCAACCCTCTTGATCTCGCTCACCTTGTCCACAATGGGTGCGACAAGGGCCTTGAGTGCGTCCCGATCGGCGTCTGGCGACAAGGACTAGAGGACGTTGGTGAAGCTGAGGCCTGGATTGCGGAAGGCCACCTTCATCAGCACCTTCTGGAGAACCCCGGCGCAGATTTTGCGTGACTCATCGGCCAGCTGCTTTGGGATCCTCTCCCGGAGCCGCTGGAGTGCCGTCGCCACGCCCTTGAAGAACAGGCTGAGCTTGGTGCTGTGTTGGAGATTCTCGTCGGAGGGATACCCAAAGTCCTCCATCCCCAGCTGCGCCAGCTCCTCGTCGATGACTGCGGCAATATTCACCAGGCCCTCGGTCCAGTGCTCCACAGTATCTCTGAACGAGTTCTGGGTAACTGCGATGCTCTCCAGCAGCGCCTTGTCAGCCTTGACCTTCTCCGACAAGGTCTTCTCCCGCTCCTTGGCGGCGTCCAGCGTCTGCGTCAGCGTGGCCAGCTTCAACTCCAGGTCTGCATTGGAATCCATGGCGGCGCTGAGCTCCTTGCCCCTCTCAGCGAGAAGACCTTGCAACTCACCGTGGGCGGCAGCATCCTTCTCACGCTCACGCTTGAGCGCGGCAAGCTCCTCGCCGCTCTTCCCGATATTGGCCTCCAGCTGCGCCACCTTCTCCTCCAGCTCTTTCTTGGCGGCCTCTGCGGTTGCGGCAGCGTCCTTTGCTTCCTTGAGCGCCCCGCCAAGTGCTTGCTCGCGCTCGGCGAGCTCCTCCTCGTAGCTGTCGAGGTTGGCCTTCCGCTGCACCAATTCACCTTCTCGCACGGACTGCTTCTCGGCGGCCAGCCTTTGTTCCTCCTCAGCTTCGGCCTTCTCGAGAAGGAAGGCCGTGCGCTCCTCGTCGAGTCGCTCCCGCTCCTGTGCCAGGGACCGGAGAGCTTCTTGATTGTGGCCCCGGAGCTCCTCCGCGCGCTTCTCCATGTCAACTCCCGCCTTCGCGACAAGCGCTTCCTGGGAAGCCAGCTTGGCTTGCCGTGTGCGGTAGAGTGACAGCAGCCTCCGCAGCAGCTGCTCCTCCTCAGGCTCGCCACTGCTGCTGCTGGACGCGTCGACCAACGACAGTCCAGCGGAGGCGAGCACCTCCTCATCGAAGGTTTCCCCCTCGACCGGCGCCCTGGAGCTCGACGCCCAGGGTAGCTTGATGAAGATATCGTCATCGGCCTTCAAGTAGGCGCCGGGCTTGGGCTCCTCGGAGCCCGGCTCCGCAAAAGCGGCAGAGGGATCGGTGGTCGGCGCAGCGCCTGGCGCTCCTGAGGCCTCAGGGTCGTCAGTGCGATCGCCCGACCCCTCACCGGCTTCTGCGGCGGCAGCCTTGGCGGCCTCCTTGCCGGCGGTCTCATCAGCACCGGCCCCTTCCTCGCCGTCGCCCTCTTTCTCCATTGGCTCAGCAGCAGATGTGTCTGAAGAACGAGGAAGGGAGAAAAATCAATCAAAAAATCCAAGAGAAGAAAATCAGAAGAAGAAGAACCCAAGGGAAAGTTTTTGGGCAAGTGAATTACCTGGGCCAAGATCTGCAGTTGCGGTCTCGGCCGCCGCAGGATCGACGGTGCTGCCCCTTGCCGGAGAGTTCTCCCTTGCCGGAGAGCGCTCCCTTACCAGGAACTCCTCCCTTAGCGGTGTAGTCGAAGCAGATGGCACTTCGGGACCAGCTTCCGGGCGCTCCTGATATGGCTGCTCTGCTCCTACACAAATCAACAAGCAAGATATCAACAAAGGAAAAAGCACTCATGCGCGCCTGACAGCAGAAAGCTAACTATGAACTTACGCTAGGGGCTGCGCTGGGGGCTGTTTTGAGGAGTGGTTGCAGGGTCCGTCAAGGTGGTCTCGGACCCACCCCCTGCTGACACGGTGGGGTCATCTTCGATGACAATCACCGCGGCCTTTGCCCTCTTCGCCGCTCTCTGGGCTAGCGTCCTGAAAAGAAAGGAGTCCAGATTGAAGCAAGTCAGATACAAGATAAAAACAGCAAGATTGAAGAACTACAAGAGCACCAAAGAAACTTACTCTTATTCCTCCTCGTCGGAGCTGAGCGCGGAAAGATCAAAGTCCGGCTCCCTTCCGGTGCGGCGAGGCGGAGGAGTAGGATCCCTTGCCCGCTTGGCGGGGGCGGTGGCGGTGGCCCGGGAAGATCCCGCTCCAGTTGCCGCTGCTGCGTGGGGCGCTCCCGCGGCAACATTGGTTGCCGCGGTAGAGCGTGTCGCACGGCTCGGCGGCTGTTGACCCGGCTGCCGCCCCGCTACGTCCGCGGCCCTGTGAAGATGCCTTCTTGGCGGGGCCGGGGGCTCCGCCTGCGGCAAGCTTTCTGAAGGCTCGGGCTCTTCCTCGCCGGCCTCGCTCGGCTCAGCTTCGAAGCCGGCAGGATCTTCTTCGCCAATGAACTCCGCACGCTCGGCGAGGTTTGCCGCCTCCGCCGCCTCCGCCTCCTCCACAGTGAACCCGAACGCGCCCGCGGCAGCTGCGGCCGCAACCTCTTCCGCCCTAGTGGCGATGCGCTGCAGCTCCTCGTCGGTGGTGTCACGGGTGAGGCTCTTCTGCTCATCAGCTTGGACCGGCACTTCTTCCAAGTTGTTGAAGAACGCTTGCACGACATCATCCGCGGGCTCTTGCCAAGTTGGAACGATTCCGTGTGAATCGCACAATGGCATCATGGCGCGGATCCGATCAAGCGAAGAATTGTTGCACAATGGAACGACGCCCCTCGGCAGCGTGAATGGGTGCTGGGGGTCGCGTTTGAACAACTCCAGGAGCATTGCATCCGGCTCCAAGATGGTGAAGTTGTAGTTGAGGCCCGGCCGCAGCCTCATGATGTCCGCCGAGTTCTTGAATTCCCAGGCGGGCCTCCCCCTCTCCTGCAGGGGGGCGATGCGGCGGCGGAGAAAATCTGCGCCTACAGCGCCTACAGTGAGCCCAGCAAGCCTGAGGCGAAGGATCCTAGTGATGGCGATCTTCAGCCTCTCGTCTTCCGGGGCCACGTTGCTCCAGTCATTGCCGCACACTATTGGAGCTTGGCGCACGGCGGTGAAGGGCTGCGGATTCTCCTCGACGATCCAGCACCACTCCGCTCTCCACTCCTCCCACTTGCTGCGGAGCTCACCCTCCAAGTACGCCTCCTTCTTGCCGACTCTCGAGATCCAGGCGATCCCTCCGGCAAGCGGCTCTCCTCTCTCTACCCGAGGTATGAAGAAGTGGCGGAAAAGGGCAACATTGGGGTGGACTCCGACAAAGTTTTCGCACAAATGTGCGAAAACTACCATGGTCAGAACGGCGTTGGGGGTGAAATCAAGGAGGCGGAAGCCGTAGGTGTTCATGATATCGCAGAAGAACTCCGAGAAGGGCGGGCAGAGCCCGCAATAAAAGAACAGCGTGAAGAATGGGTACCCGTTTGGAGCCAGTTCCGAAGGAGCGGCCGGGAGTACCCTCGTGCGCGGATGCGCCCGCGTCTCTGTCGCCCAAAAAAGGTAGAAGTACTCCCTCAGCTCCTTCACGCCGAGCTGGGGGGAGAAGATCGCCCGCTCCTTCCGCAGCGCCGCGAGCCGCTGCGCCTCGGCCGACTTCACGCCCTTTCCCTTGTCGGCTTTCGGAGCCATGGCGGAGGTGGTGGGGGAGGTCGACGGCGTTGGTGATGCTGGTGGCAATGGCGGCGGAGCGCTGCTCTCTCGGCTTCGAGAAGAAGGGGGGGAGCGGCGGAGTTCGTGAAGATGGAGTAGTAGTAACCAGCGAGGGGGAACGAATTGCCCCTGTTTCCTCTGCTTATAAAGAGGGACGGGGCGGATGTTTCGCCCTTCCGAATAAAGAACCACCCACGATCTCTCCCACGATGCCGCATTCAACGCGTGCCGTTAGGGGAGAGCGCGGTGGATATGGAGCGAGATTCGGCGTGGCCCAGTCCGCGTGAGCCCGTGCCCTGTCTTGGGCCTGGCCCAACAGCGCTCGGCACCGTGTCTGGCCCAGGCCCGGGGGCTCCTGTCGGTGTACTAGAATAGGGGTACCCTAGCACCCCGAACTTGTGCACGGGCAGTTGCAGCACCCCGCGGCAAAGCTTGCCGGGCGAACGCCAAGATCCTCCGTGAGCCATTCAAGAACAAAGTATTTAAGCTCAGGAGACAAGGCCCCGGCAAGAGGAGCTTGCCGGGAAGGCCAACCAAGGCACTCCAAGGAACTTGCCGCGACACGTCACGCGCTCCGGCAAGGCAACAAGGCCCCGGTAAGAGGAGCTTGCCGGGAGGACCAACCAAGGTACCTCGAGGCCCGGTGAGCGACAAGCTTCCGGACCCGACAAGATAACAGCAGTAGCAAGGCGCTTGCCGCGGCAGGCGGCCACTCTGTGCCCACGCTCCAGCGCATCCACCAATGTGTCGCTCTGGGGGCCTCTCCAGGCGCACGTGGCGGGAGGCTGTGCAGCCAGTGGTGCGCAGTGGCATGCGAAGCTGACAAGATCGCCATCGTGGCGAACGGTGGCGCCCCTAACGGTCCTTTTCTGCACTGTTTGGGAGACTCAGACGGGCATTTAATGCCCTTGTCCCCTGCCATCAGGGTTAGGTAGGGTGCATTGTACAAGTAATTGTACCAACCACCTCACTTTTTACATTTGTACCCTTCTCTACGTTGCCACCTGTCGGTGACCCCTTTAGTGTATAAAAGGAGGCCCATGTGCAACGTAGAGGAGGTTCGGTTCGACTCATTCATAACCCAGAAAAACACTGCGCTCTCTCTCTGGAGCAAGAACACAAGATAATCAAACAAGCAGCAGTAGGAGTATTATCTCTCCGGAGAGCTCCGAAGCTGGGTAAACTGCTCGTGTGCTTCGCCTCGATCTGCTCTTCGTGCGATCTCCGCACCCCGCCGAACCGAAAGGGGCCCGGTCCACCGGCCCCATAGGTGTTCGTGGATCAGTTTCCCCGACACACTTCCATTCACTATTTGTTAGCTTACGATGGTGAATTGGTATACCTAAATACGTAAAAGGTAAACTCCCAATTTCACACCCGAACAATTGCTTATAAGACTCTTGTTCTTCTTTGGCTCTTCCAAAGCAGAACAATTCACTCTTGTGAAAGTTAATCTTTAAGCCTGTCAATTGTTCAAATAAGCATAACACAAGCTTCATGTTTCGCGCTTTTGCCAGGTCATGCTCCATGAAAAGTATGGTGTCATCAGCATACTGTAGGATAGACACCCCTCCATCCACTAGATGAGGTACGAGGCTACCTACTTGGCCAACATCCTTTGCCCTACCTATTAGAATGGTCAACATGTCAACTACGATGTTGAACAGAATAGGTGACATCGGATCTCCTTGTCTCAGGCCTTTATGTGTCTGGAAATAGTGACCTATGTCATCATTCACTTTGATTCCAACACTCCCTTTTTGCGTAAAAGATTCAACCTGGTTTTTCCAAGCCTGGTCGAAACCTTTCATACGCAAAGCCTGTTGTAGAAATGGCCACTTAACTTTATCGTATGCCTTTTCGAAATCCACTTTGAAAACAACCCCATCAGGTTTTTTCGTATGGAGTTCATGGAGGGTCTCATGCAAGACAACAACCCCTTCTAGTATGTTTCTGTCTGGCATGAAAGCAGTTTGGGTCGGCTGCACCACAGAATGCGCAATATGTGTGAGTCTATTAGTCCCAACCTTGGTAAAGATTTTGAAACTAACATTAAGAAGACAAATAGGCCGGAACTGCTCAATTCTCACAGCCTCTGTTTTCTTCGAAAGTAATGTTATTGTTCCAAAATTCAAATGAAACAACTGAAGCTGACCTGAGAACAGATCGTGGAACATCGGTAACAGATCCCCTTTAATAATATGCCAACATCTCTTATAAAACTCAGCAGGAAATCCATCCGGCCCCGGAGCTTTATTGTTCTTCATCCGAGCAATCGCATCAAACACCTCTTTCTCCGAGAAAGGTGCAGTCAATACCTAATTGTCATCGGCAGCCAACTGAGACACATCCTCAATTCTCGACTCATCCAGGGACACAAAGTTATCCTCTGGAGGCCCAAAAAGCTGCTTGTAGTAATTGGTAATGTAAAGCTTTAAGTTCTCTTGTCCTATGATCGTTCCTTCGTCTTGCTCAAGCTGAAAGATTCTTTTCTTTCTGTGCTTGCCATTGGCAATCATATGGAAGAATTGAGTATTGGCGTCCCCTTGGACAACTTTACAAACCTTAGCTCGCAACGCCCATTTCAGCTCCTCTTCTCTCAACAGCTCTTTCAGTCTCATCTCCGCATCCACTTTAGCATGAAGCTCTGCGGAATGCAAAAATGTGGACTCGGCTTTCACATCTAAGGACTGAATAGGTGTAAGGAGTCTCTCCTTCTCAATCTTATAAATCCCACTAAGATGCTTAGCCCATCCTCGCAAGAAACTTCTCAAGTTCCTAATCTTATTCTGCCATCTCTCAATAGGAGATCTTCCTCCTGCATCTTTCGCCCATTCTCTGGCTATCAAATCCAGGAACCCCTCTCTTTCAAACCATGCAAGTTCAAAAGAAAAAGTATTTTTGTTACCCACATGTGTTGCCTCCCCAGAGTCCACTAGCAGAGGCGTGTGGTCTGAGATACCGCGAGATAATGCTTGGACTGTAACCAAGGGGAATTTCTGTTCCCACTCGACGCTAGCTAGGACCCTATCTAGCTTCTCATACGTCGGGTTTTCCAAAGTATTAGCCCACGTGAATTTTCGACCTGAAAGCTCAATCTCTCTAAGATCCAAGCTTTCAATGATGGTGTTAAACATAAACGACCACCTGGCGTTGAAATTATCATTATTCTTTTCATCTCTCCTTCTAATAATGTTGAAATCTCCTCCAACCAAAATTGGGAGCTATTCAGATCCGCACATCCTGACAAGATCCGCCAAAAAGTCTGGTTTTAATTCCAGCTGTGCGGCCCCATAGACCGCCACCAGAGCCCAATTAAAGCCATCGACTTTGGATCTTACCCTAAATTTGACGGCAAAGTCACCCATAACTACAGTTCGGACTTCCAGTGTCTCACACTTCACCCCAAGAAGGATCCCCCCTGATCTACCCCTTGGCGGAAGGCAAAGCCAATCAAAATCAACACCGCCGGACAAAGTGTTCAGAAACTGAGGAGAGAAATTGTCCCTTCCAGTCTCGGACAGGGCAATGAAATCCAGTTTATGATCAATGGAAGCATCCGCAAGAAACCTATGTTTAGCCAAGTCCAATAGACCTCTGCTATTCCAGAAGATGCCTCTCATAATTCATCATGGAATTTTTTGGCTGTACGGACCCTAGCACTCCTACGCACCACGGATGTTGGATAAACCTTACGACTCCACTTTCGCTTAGGCTTGTACCCCTCCTCCACCCGGTCCTCACAACCGAGCTCCGCGGCACTAACCTCCAGTTCCTCAACCGGAGCACTCTTCTCCAGGGGTAACAAGCCATCACCCTCCTCAGTCTTAGTGAGTGGAGGTGCAAGATCCGCACACAACTAATCGAGTACCCTGACTCCCAAAGCATCAATATCCGAATTGTTCATGGGTTTAACGGCAGCTAGATTACGGATCAATTCTAGGGCACGATCCGCTTCTAGGTCAAGAATGTCATTAACCGATTTTGAGATCTCAGTATCATTACTACCCAGTGAAACTCCTAACTCATTTGCATTGTGTATGATCTCATCATTATTAAAATGCAAAATAGAATTGGAAATATTGACTGACATACCAGTAGTGACCTCAATGTCACGAAGCTTGGCCGCCCGCACGACGCACCTCAGCTGTATATCATCAACATCACCCTTGTCCTGAAGGCGACAACTCATCCGTCTGCCCTCAAACACAAGATCTGGAATGCCACCAAAAGTGATGACCGCCTCTCTGGTTGCCCTGTTGGTGGTAAGGCCACCCGCCCCACCTCCAACGGGTGGCCCAGAGATAGCAGACGGAGACCCAGTGTCGACAACCGGTGAGCGCGGGGCCAGTGGAGGCTGGGCCGCCTGCCCAGGCTCCCCACCAGGTGACCTACGCAGAGGGGAGAGGACGGGGGCCACCTGCCCCCGCGCCCCACCCGACCCGGCAGTCAGACACGACTCCCTAGGTTCGGCCCTCCAGTCCACCGAAGAGGGGGAGAGAGCCAACGCCTCCTGCCCGAGCCCCCCTCCCAGAGCAGATCTCTTTTCACAGGCCGACACCACCACCCCAGCGGTCAGACCAGACTGAGACCTCTCAAGCAGCGTGCCAACGGCAGTGGGAGAGGTCACCTGCTGAAGACCGTCCCTCCCAACCGGAGATATCGAATACTCAGCAAAGTCCACTGAAGGCAACGTGTGCTCAAACATTTCCTTAGAATCAACCCTGTCACTCCACAACCTGGGTGGCGCTGAAACCGCCTGAAACGAACCGAATCTCAGGGTGCTCATAGGGACAGTCGTAGAAGGAGCCACCCCATTTCCGGGCGTCTGAGGGTCAACTCCCCGGCCATTGGGCAACTCATGCCCATCATCCCCCTGTCGATCCTCCGAGTTACCTGAGCCATCGTTCTTATCATGCCTGTCCACATCCATCCTAGCCACGGCCTGAGCAAAGTACTCAGAGTCCTCAAACTCAATATCAATGGTATAAACGAGGCCCTTATGCGTCCACTTGACGACATCAGGAACGAACTTGATATCCAGCACACTTACCAACACCCTAGCCACCCCGTTGGCCCGTGTAAAGGGCATATCAACTCTCTCAGGTCGGCCAACCAAAATCCCCAAACTTGCGGCCACCCGAACATTCCGAACCAGCTTGGAAGGGACTCCTGAGAACCTCAGCCAAACCTGACTGAGTGGCTTTCCCTGCGGCTCCACTTTCTTCCACTCAAGAAACTCAAGAATGCACTCAGTTCCAGGAACTCTGCACATCCCGAAACTGAGAAGACGTTCCAGGTCCTCAACACTCGGAAACTCAACCTTATAGCTGTTGTCCTCAAGGCGAATAAGCTCGCACTGAAAGTCCCCCGGAGCTAACTCCCTGAGTCGCTTGATTATCTGAGCCTCGGAAACGTCACCTTTCGTGACCTTGACCACACCCGTAGTCGAGCTCTCAGCCTCCTCAGGGACCTCCTCCGCACAGGGAGACTCAAAGAACATCAGCTCAGCACAGCAGACACCGTAAATCATGATACTCGGCATCTGATCCCTCAGAATCGGGCACTCTCCCGTGTCGTGTGCTGGTTTGAGGCAGGTGTCACAAAGCTCAGTAGCACACTCAGCAATAAAATGGCCACGCTCACCACACCGATAACACAGCATCTTTTCTGTTTTCCTCGCCCACTTAGAAGCTCTCTCACCCTCTGACTGGTTAGCAGCTTGAGAAGCAGGCGCCGCTACTGGCACAGACACCGGAACCTCAGTAACGGCCAGCGCCGTTACCACCTCCATAGCCTCACTGGACAGAGCACCCGTCTGTCCAGCCGTGGTCAGCTCAGAAGAGTCCATGGGCTCAGCTATGGTCGTCGAAGGAGGAGGCTGTCTGAACCGGTTCCTCCCACCGCGACCACCACGATGTCCTCTGAAACCCCCTCTCGGACGGCGATCCGGGCCAGAGGCGCCCTCGACGAATCCACCGGGAGGTCCAAGAAAGGGTCTTTCAGCCATTCCGTCACTCTGCCATGCATAACCTCGCCCACCGCCGGCCGAGGAGGACCCACGATGCTGACCCTCGCCATACGCGTCAATGCCATCATCGCCCCACTGACCCCGGGGCACCGCAGTATGAGCATGGCTGAGACCCGCACCATCACCTCCCCTTTGCTGCGCCGTCGCGTTCGGCACCGGTCCGGAGCGTTGAGGGGGCCTGGTAGTGACATGAAGGGGCGGAACCCTAGGCTGATGCGCCTGCGTCGTAGGCTGTTTGCGTTGCATGCCGACAACAGCGCCGGGCGTCGGTGGCCGCTGCCCACCGCTACCCCGACCCGCCATTGCATGTCTAGGGGGCGTTGCTAGCCGCAGCCGCAAAGAAGCAGCCACGCCAGCAGCCCGCCTATGTCCCGCTCCCAGTCCCAGCCCAGCCGGGCGCTGGCCAGGAGCAGCCCCAGCGCCTCGACCGGTCACTGCAGTCGGCACCGGAGGGGCTGCACCTCGCCCAGGTTGCGCACCCGCGGCAGCCCCCGGGGGCTTTGGGCCAGCGTTGCCGACGCCACGTCCCCCCGCCATGCCAGGAGGAGGAACACGTGCCGCTCGTCCCAATCCACACGAAGGGAAACCAGCCTTGGCGTAGCAACGAACCCTAGTCGGCGGCGTTGAGGAGTCACGTAGCCCCGTCTCAACGTTGTCGACGTGATCACCACTGCCTGTATCGGTAATTGCCTGGGCCTCATACCCAGCAATTATGGTTGCAGTTAGCCCATCTTGCACACCCCCATGTTGGGCCACCCGGCCGAAGCCAGCATGCGCCAACTCGGGCCCAAACTGGCCCAGCAACTCATTCAAACGCACAGCCCTCGCCTCCCGGATCTCAGCCACGGAGGCTATCACCGGCGCCGACGGCTGCACGTTGATCTTGCCCTTCCCTTTCTTCTTCTTACGAACAACACGAGTCCACGAATCGGAATCGAAGAAATCAGCTAACATAATTGGTTTGAGACATACCTTCGGAAGGGGCCCTTTCCATGCCCGACCCGCGGCCGCCGCCGTCGTCCTCCGGTGAATGATCCGGCGTACCATCTCGACTCTCTCTTCAGACTGCAATCCTCGTCTCGCCGGGTCGTCCAACGGCACGACCCCATCAACTATCGTGGCCACCTTTTCCTCCGAATACCCAGGGTTGAAAGCTTCGCAAATCACATCTGACGGCGTGGGCGATTAGTCCTCCGGCGTCTCGCCGGCAAGATCGTCGTCGTCCTCCTCCTCATCCGACCCTGCAAGGATCCAGAACAGGCCGCCGATCTGCCTTCCCCCGCCGTCAGAGCTCCCCGTCGGCTGGATCATGGCGGACGCCGCGGGCGCCGCCCGAGACGCGCCAGCCATCCTGTGCTTACAATTCAAACATAGGTTAGGGACCTAGAATACATCCTGTGCGGTTGCCATCGAAGTTGTAGTTGTAGGTTATAGTTACTATCCTTTAGAAATAATCACGAGTTGGCCTATCATTATTGTCAGGAATGCACATTATTGTCCATATCGTGTATGTTCGTTTTTTTCCCTTAAGGAAAGGGAATGCACACGATATGGATACATCATGCACAACATCGCAAAATGCTACATAAAGGAGGAGAGTCTTACAATACATCCTGCTAAATTATGGTGTGTCTCTATAGTACCCAAAGGTCCAAGAGAGTCTTACAATAAAATGCTACATATAACTAAGGAGGAGAAGGTTAAATGACCAATGAACGTGCTAAAGCGTAAAAATCACATTGTTTTCGTTCACCTCATAAAGTAAAAGGAAAACGTTTTAAATCAGGCGGATGATTTCTCACGCTCGTAAGCCGCGTCCCGCGCCGTCTGATCCCACCCGATAGTTTGAGAATAGGGTTTAGGGTTTTCCGTGGAGCAAAGCCTCTCCACGTCTTCCTTTATATAACGATCAGCATATACAATTACATACGTACAGGGTACGTGTACACGACATGCTAGACCTATCTTAACACTCCCCCTCAATCTAAACTTTTACTCTGTACAAGATTTAGATTGGTACTAAAACGGTCTAGCATTTGTGGCTGGTTTAGCAAACACATCAGCCAGCTGATCATTAGAAGAAATGAACCTGACCTCAAGAGCTCCAGAAGCGACACGCTCGCGCACAAAGTGAAAATCAATCTCGATGTGCTTGGTACACGCATGGAAAACTGGGTTGGCAGTCAGGTATGTGGCCCCCAAATTATCACACCATAGAACAGGAACTCGCTGCTGAGATACTCCAAGCTCCTTGAGTAGTGACTCTACCCAGATGGCCTCAGCAACTCCATTCGCCAAGGCTTTGTACTCGGCTTCTGTACTGGATCTCGACACTGTCGGTTGTTTCTTCGAACTCCAGGAAATGAGGTTCGGTCCAACAAAAATGGCAAAACCTCTAGTGGATCGACGATCATCATCCTGCCCAATCTGCATCAGTGAAGATACTAATGCTAGTGGAAACAGCCTTGCGAAACTTCAGCCCTGTGTGCAACGTTCCTTTGACATAGCGCAAAGTCCGCTTAACAGCTTCCCAATGAACATCGATGGGCTGTGAGAGAAACTGGCACACCTTGTTCACTGCGTACGAAATATCTGGACGAGTGAGAGTTAAATACTGCAGTCCACCAACAACACTGCGATACCGGAAAGAATCATCGGTACTAAGAGGCTGTCTAGACACTCGTGCAAGCTGATCGGAAGTAGACAACGGTGTGGAAGTAGGCTTACAATTCTCCATGCTCACACGGTGCAAAAGATCCAAGGCATACTTCCGTTGAGTCAATGTCATCCCCCTTGAATTGTATGACGCTTCCAGACCAAGAAAGTACTCCAACGGCCCAAGGTCCTTGATAGGAAAACTGGCCGCAAGGGAGTGAACAAGACCATCAACAGCTCGTGGTGAGGATCCAGCAATGATGATATCATCCACATAGACAAGCATATAGATCTGAACATCACGATAGCGGAAGAAGAATAGGGATGTATCTGCTTTGGAGGAGACGAAACCCAGCTGGAAAAGACGAGCATTGAGCCGAGCATACCATGCATGAGGTGACTGTTTGAGTCCATAGAGAGCGCGCTGAAGCTTGCACACATGGGAGGGAAACCGAGCATCCTCAAAGCCAGGTGGCTGCTGCATATAGGAGTCCTTGGAGAGATACCCATGAAGAAAAGCGTTGCTGACATCAATCTGCCGAAGACTCCAACTGCGAGACACATCCAAGGCAAGAACCAGTCGAACGGTGGCCGGCTTGACAACCGGACTAAACGTATCACCATAGTCAATGCCAAGCTACTGGGTGAAACCACGAGCGACCAGGCAGTCTCACGAAGAGCATTACGATGAGAGACAGGCACTGCATGGAACGCGCGGCGACGGGGATCATATCGGATGGTCCCATCGGTAGGGACAACAGCACGGTGAGTATGATCGCGGGTGCGCGTAACCATGGTGTGTGCAGGA